>NC_134214.1:5206304-5512242 GCF_965140235.1 Caretta caretta
TAATATGTAATAATACCTATCATCATCATTATTATTATTTGTATACAGTAGCAGCTATAGGCCATGGGCCCATTGTGCTAGGTGCTGAACAAGCATACAACAAAGAGACAGTCCTTGCCCCAAGGAGCTTGCCATCTGCATGTAGGTCTACAGGCAGCAGGTGGATACAATGAGATAATAGTCTAACTTAGGTTTTAAATCTTGCCCTTCGTCTTCTTTTCTCTGATGATCAGCCACTCTCCACAAAACACCTGACTCTGGATATAAGAAGAAAACAATGTATATAATTGGTTCTGGCGAGGTGATTGGCTTAATTGGTTATCTCTGGAACTCCTTTGTTGACTGGGTTTCTATAGCTGATCAGTGAATTTAATTACATTGTACCTTGGGGCATCTAGCTGGCTCCAGGGGCATAGTTACGGGTGAGCCTGGGTGGGGCGCCGCCCGCCCACTTAGCATCCGGGCCCACCCAAATCTGAGCAGGGGTGCGGTGTGCCACAGTGGCCCGGAGCGTCACTCAGGCTCCTGAAATGCTCTGTGCCTGCCCTTCAGGAAGCCACACTCTGGCCGTTCTGCCTGGCCAAGTTCTGAGCCACCCCATGCGCGTGCCCAGCTCGGCAGGTGAAGCCCTTTGTCTGGGGGCCCCAGGGCTAGCAAGCGGGCGTGGCGGCGGGGGAGAAGCTGAGCTAGCCCCGTCTGTCATTGCCCGGCCACCCCCCCAATTTCCACTCCGAGCTGGGCCACTGGTTGGATCAAAGGGTAAAATGGAGGGGTTTTTTTTTTTGCTGATTATATCTTATTTGCTGACTATCATTCAATAAAGCTGTGATCATGGGCTGCTGTTGCTGGTGAAGACACAGATAGACAATAAATGGCTTCTGAGGGTGTTTAAACACCCAAGGGAAGCTAAAACTCCAGCCACCCATGGCGTTAAGCCGAGAAAAGATTCAACAGGCTTCAATGGAAGAATAATGACTTTCCTGCCCCACACGAGTCAGAGAGCTCCATGCTGCTGCTGCTGTTTTTTGGTCTTTCCACTTTCTGGGTGGGGCTAAAAATTAATAATTATTTGAGGGTGTGGCCTGAGCAGGAAAAGAGAGATGAGCCTGCATCAATATCAGGCCAGGTTCTGATTTCATTTATAATTATGTCAGTCCAGATTATCTTCCCTGAGGCCTGATTCCATCTGCAATTCCAGGGAGCCAACAATATTTACAATATCCCATCCTGTGGCTATATCTCTGTACTGATATATAAATACCCAGACACCTTACACTGCACTACCATGTGCGGATGCCTGCATGAAAGGGTGACCCTGTGTGGTTAAGGCACTGGACTGGGGGATCAGAAACTCCGGCTTCAATTCCCTGATGTGTGTAGGAGACAGCTTTCTCGGAGGCCAGCCCAAGACGATGGAACGAACTCCCGGGGGAACTCAGCACCCGTAAATCTGCTCACCTTTCACTCTAGGTGCAAGATGCATTTCTTTGATCTGACTTCTCTAACAAACATAGAGCCTAGGTAGATAGTCTTCAAAAATCCAAAACAAAATGCTCCACTGCACACACACCTCCCCCTGGGGAGAGGCCGCGAGAACAAACATGGTGGCAGATGAAAGTCACATGGCTTCATACGAGTCACATGGCTTCATGGATGGTGCTCAGATGCTACGCTGGTGAGTGCAGTGTGAGGATCTCCAGAGAAGGGAATGGAATAGCTCTGCCGCTGACTGCCTGTGAAACCTATGTGTGTCTCAGTTCCCCCTTTGTAAAATGGGGAGAATTCAACAGTCTTTTCCCTACCCTGTCTTCTCTCATCTATTTAGATTGCAAGCTTTGGGGATCTGGGACTGTCTCTTTCTGTGTGTATGCACAGAGCCTAGCACAATAATAGCCACCCTATTGTTGTATTGCTGATACGCTTCTTTGCACCATCCCCTCCACTCTGTTTGTTCCCCCCACTCCACCTCCCAGGGTTGCATCCGACATTCCCTCTGTAAGCTCTTTCAGACAGCTGTGACTTTCCACGTCGTCGAAGCAGGCCATTTGCCACACTTTAGATCACAATCATCAAGGATTTCAGATTTGTTCTTTGGAAGATGAGACTTGATTTGGGAGCTAAGACTGGTAAAAATATTTGTTCGAATCATGTAACAGGATGGAATTTTCATTGGGTTCTGTGTTTGTACAGCACCTTGCACATAGGGCCTCTAGGCACTATGGCAATACAAATAAGTAGTAATAGTCCTCTAAAAGGATATGTTATATGAACAGATTGAATCCCTCCCCTATATCTAGCTTAGCATTTATATCACGCTTTTCAGACAAAGACCTCAAATTAATTGCGCCTATCTGCAGTTTAACTCTATCATTTAAAGCTGCTAAACTTTAGCAGTGGTAGTAGAAGGAGAATCAAATAAGTTAATGAACTTTATTATGGATTTACATGATTTAAGACTCATCCCTCTACTCTGAAATTCTAAGAACTGACAAGAGATTTTCAATACATTAGATCAGGATTATTTTGTGGCTGGTTGCATGATGAAATAAAGTATTTTGTTCTGTGGTGAAAAGTTCAAGAAAGGTCTCCCCAGACATAGATATTTGTTTGGGGTGGCAAATTGATCTGCTGTTGGAGGAAAGCAAGACTTTCCTTGGTGATATGTCACAGGCAACATGCCCAGTGAATGCAAGAACTCCACTGTGCCAGCCATAAGGTTAAATATGCAGATCAAAGCTCAGCAGAGAATTCTAGTGCAGAAAGCCTCAGACCATGAGCCTTTCCTGCTAGAATTGGAAAGGTGTAAAGAGCATAGAGGGGAAAATTGTTTAGAGTGAGCTGTGGGGAAGGGGGTCTATCGAAGTGAAATAGGATGAAACTGAGCAAAGGAAAAATGAAAACTTAATATCAAGGAATGTTTCCTTCAGGGAGATATATTGGGCTGAATGAGGGCCTCCCAAGGGAAATGACAAAAAAACTAAACAGGGAAGACTATACTGTAAGGAATAACTCTGGCTTGGGACTAGGTGGGACCTAGAAGTTCTTGTCTATTTCTCACATCCATGATGCTAGAGAAATCTCCTAGCTACTACCATCCCCCAGAAATCCCCTTGCTAGCTTCACCACTGCTCCCACCTCTATCCCATCTTCTCCTTTCCTAAGGTAACCCCAATAGAGTATTTATAAGACTCTGCCTCCTCCTCTCCCAGGTGCTTGCACTCAGGGCTCATTCTTGTTCAGATCTCATGCCCTCTAATAATGAGTGGGGGCTGTTTCTCATCACCAGCCAGCCAGAGCAATTAAAGCCAGGGATGTTTTCTCCTCCTGCCCCAAGAGCGAGTGGGAAGGAACTTACCTCAGACCACCCTGATTATTCTCTACAATCTGAGGAGTCTGGTCAATTTCCCACAGGAACTCAGTGGCCTGGTGAGCCCCGATATAATAGCATTTAGACATGGAATGAATTAATTAACTATCACAGCAACATCCATAAAGCAGAGGTAAATAGGCCACCAGGCACAGAACACAGTCCAGTGGGAAATCACACAGAGTGGGGCACATGAGTACACACTTGTCTCCCCTCTTCTTGCTCACAATGAAGCCGACTCAGTGTGTCTTTGGACAGAGACTGCTATGGCTTCAATTGAAGGAGACCGAGCAGGCTCCAAAGCCCACAGCAGTCAATGGAAAAACTGCAGGTGAGAAAGCTGAGATATCAGTCAAGTCAGAGGCAAGTGTTTCTAATGATGGACAACGGATGGTGTACTAGGGAATGGAGGCTGATCCCACGTGTACTGGAGTCCCTGGGAAAGCTCCCACTGACCTGCAGGATCAGGCTGTAACAGCATAGCTCACCTGATTTTGGAGAGAGAGGATGGGGAGCTCAGAAAAAAGGTGAAAAACCTTTTATTCAGAGAGGCAGTGGGGTCTAGTAGATAGAGCACTGGACTGGGCCTCAGGAGACCTGGTTCAATTCCCAGGTCTGCCGCTCCCTTGTGGGGTGACCTGCCCTTCCTGGTGATTCTGCTTAGATGATCAGGTCTTTGGGGAAGGGGTTGTCTCTGTGTTTGTACAGGGCCCAGTCCCCAGGGGCCCTCCTCAAGAGCTAGGCACTACTGTAATGCAAATAACACTAGACTGGTGGCATCCTTGATGGAAATTTCCTATAAACTGAATGGGGCTGAAACAAACCAGGTTCTGTAGAAATTTCTCTTTAACCCTATAGATTTAGGAGAGAATGACGTGTTTGTACAGCACTTTGTTTAAAGCCGTCCTCTAGAATGTGTCAATAAATTGTCTAGTCCGTTGCTTCACCACCCTTCGGTTCCTTATGAAATCTATTTAAGAGACACAGTAACCAATCTCAGTCAGGTTTATTAATATGGTAGAGGGAAAAGGTTCTGTACAATACCCAGTCTCCAAGAAGCCGTCCCGTGCAGCCATGGTACAGTCTCCTTACACAGAAGGTGTGCTCCCTGAAGTCACACTCCGGAAGCCATATTTTATACCCTTCGTGTTTGCAAGGAAAAGGTACCGTATGCATCATTTGAAACTAGATTT
Organism: Caretta caretta; assembly: GCF_965140235.1. Taxonomy (NCBI): domain Eukaryota; kingdom Metazoa; phylum Chordata; order Testudines; family Cheloniidae; genus Caretta; species Caretta caretta. Next base: position 5,210,865 of record NC_134214.1, read on the forward strand.
CAACCAATCAGCTTTTTTCCCTTGTTTTTCTGGTCCCGTGGTGTACCCCTTCTCTTTGTGCGGCACCCATGCATTTCAGGGACCAGGGGGCGTGACGACACCTGTACCGGGGTACGTAGGCCTGTGCGGGTAACTCCCGCTTTGTTGCTATGAGGCAATAATTGTGTGTCCTGATCCTGACCGTTTTCTCATCTACTTAAGCCAAAGCTTATTACAGCTAACGCAAGGAGCTATGGGACACTTAGCATAAGTGAACAGGATTATAATAAATGTACAGGCCAATGTGGCCTGTACAACGGCCATATTTATGCTTAATATTTAATACTTAACACTTAATATCTATTGTGCAGATAACACATATTATGAGTATAACATATGTGTATGGTAGCCAGCGTATATCAGTCAGCAAATTCTACAGCAGGCAAATAGGTCTCTATTCAATCCTATAGCCCAATTACTGTGTTTTTTAAATCGGTAGACAAGCCCCCTGCCATAGAGAGCAGCCGGTCTTGTTTTGAAGCGTGAGCCAGCTGCAGCTGAGAGGGGGCGCGACGGTTCAGATTTGTACATGCTGACCAAAAGTGAAAGTGAACGTCACATCTGTGGAAGCTGCCAGGCTGCCGTCCCTGGAGGAGAGATTTTTCTCTTTTTCTCCCTGGGACAGGACGGCCTAGGCAAGTGCCACCTTCTCCAATGCACTGCGCTGCCCTGTCCCCGGCCAGTGAGCCTGAAGCCCTGCCAATCTAAGGGGTGAACAGCCATTCGTATGTGGCATACATCTGCCTACGCCCACAAGCTGGATACAGGGCTTGGCAGTCAAACAGTGAATTGATCTCTGCCGTCAGACTGTGCCACTGAGTCTCTTCTTTTTACCTGGGTGTAACAACTGAACGCAACAGAGCTGCTTTTATTTACGCCAGTGTAAGTGAGGGGCCCCATGACCGCAGGCCAGATAGTTTGGAATTAGCTCACATGCCGGGTTTTGTTGCCCAGGAATCTGCACTTTGTTAAAACAATCCTGAGATAGTGCGCTGGGCTGTAGGGGACAGCCCCGCCAAGAACCAGCTTCAAGCAGCTCACTCCGCCCTCGGTTTGACAGAGCATCTCAAGCGCTCAGCAAGCAGAGAAGCAGGATGCCAATGTCATCAGTGTTAAGAAAACTCAGAAGGAGCAAGCTAAGTTGAAGGGCTTTGTAATGATCTGTGTTACGGGCATGCTCAAAAGCTTGCACCAAGCTCAGGGCTGCATCGTGCTAGGCACTGCACAGGCAAGTAATGAGAGACTGTCCTGCCCCCAAGAATTTACAATCTAAATAGACAAGGCATTAAGGGAAGTGACTCACCCGGCAACAGATCCAGAATTAGTACCCCCATTTCCTAGGTCCTGGTCCATTGTGCTAGTCCCTGGACCACATTACCTCTTAGGGGCCTTTTGGCTAGTATCAAAGGTAGTCTCCATCACACAGCTGTCAGAAAGCTAGATTCTGTAATTGTAGGTGGAGAGACTTGAGCTAATGATCTTTTCCATTTCTAATATCTGTGATCCTGCCTGAGACCAGGCCTCCTTGGTGGGTGTGAAAGGTACTGTGTCAGCCAAACTCTGACATAAAGTGCAGAGCAGAGGGAATTTGTACAGTGGTTAGAGCATAGAAAAGGCCAACAAGACTCTGCTGGTTCTGCTGCTTTGTGATCTTCAGTATGTCATTTAACATCTCTGGCCCAGAGCCTCAAAGGCATTTAGGCTTCTAACTGGAATTCGGTGGGAGTTAGGTATCTTTGAGAATCTGGGCCTCCCTGCCTCAGTTTCCCCATCTGTTAATATGGGGGTAAGAATTCCCAGCCATAAGAAGAAGGGAGGTTGTGAGAATTCTGTTTTTCTTTGGCACCCTTCACCACAAAGCCATTAATGTCTGCAAAGCACTGCAAGATCCTCAGGCAAAAGGAGCTTCATAAAAGCAAAGCATGGTTTGTCTGTACTCAGACTAACAGCCGTGTTAGTCTGTATTCGCAATAGCTCACGAAAGCTCATGCTCAGATAAATTGGTTAGTCTCTAAGGTGCCACGAGTCCTCCTGTTCTTTTTGTCTGTACTGGTTCCCATGAACCGGCAGTTGCTGGAACTATGTCCTGCCCTGCTATGGAATGGTTCTGCATCTCTCCATGGTAATGGTCTGAAATTGCTAACCCCTGAGCAGAACAGAGAGCAGGAAAAGCTGCCTTTCCAGTACCAACACCGCTTGGAGCAAAGTGCCCTCGGACCCAGTTGACCCAGAGACTCCTCACCTGCGGAGGGGAGTCCGCGCTGCCAGCTGCTATTAGCGGATTGCGGCTGCTCATTGCTATCACACAACTCTTTCTCAAGGCTGTTTTTCTAGCTCATTACCAGGGGGTGAGATTTGGGTGGAAACACCCGGTCTGGGTATATAAAAATCCATTGCCTTGGTGCCAGGAACATGGGAAAGATGTGTTGATCGCTTTCCGCTTCAAGGAAAGTGAGAGATGCCAAGCAGTGTGGAAGTGCAGGGGTGTGTGGGAGGTCAGAACAGGTGGGGGGAAAGGCTTGGTGTCAAACAGTGTTTAAAATATCCCCCTCGCATCACACTGGCTGTTAATTGTCACCAACCATGGAGAGACTGATTGAGCCCAGCAAGGATCCAGCAAAATAGATAATTTCTTCCAGGCATCTAAAATTCATGAAGTCGGTGGTGGTCCCATCACACCACTGTGTTGTTGTTCTGCTACCCAGAGTCTCCCTTGCAGGGCTAAGTATCAGGGGGTGGTTTTTTTCCTCCCCCGAATGCAGAATACATTTGAGTTGTTAATGCGCTTCTCTCGCTTTGGGCTAAGAGCCCGGCAAAGAGCCGAGAACTCGTCCTAAACCGCGTGTTGTAAATTAACTCTTAATGTAATGAATTTATTAAAGGGCTGTTAGGTCTGAAGGATGTGCATAGAAATCCTAATGCCTGATTAAGGGCTTGATTCATAAAAACGTTGCACACCATTTACGCAGGTTTCGCCAGTGGAAGCTTTACTTGGAAGGAGCAGAAGAAAATGGTTTTTGAGTGGAGCAGTGTGTTCTTGCTTCCCTAGGCAAGGGATCAGGATTTATCTGTCCCCTCTATATGAACACACACGTATGAACACACTCTCACACATATGGACATGCATGCCCAGAGTCAGGAATGCATATCAACACACAGCCACACGTGCCTGAATGCATGTACGTACATATGTGTCGATACAAACACACGTGTGTGCATGTGTTTATGTAACACACTGCCATGGGGTGGGGTGTCATATGGTGACCACGCCATGCAAAAGGCTAAGCCTACTACTCCAGGTAGATAGTAAAGCTGCTCTATCAACTCATATAGTTCAGGCCCACTTTTTGGTGCTGAAGGTCCCAGGTTCAAACCCAGTCAGTGCCCCATACAGGGAATCATTCCATGAACGCATAGGGTCCATTTTTTTTCAGCTGGCCTATTATCAGAAGAGTTAGCCGCTCCTTTCTCTGGTACTTGCATCTGTTACTCTTGCTTTTCTTCCTTCCTCTACCTTGCTGGGGAACTGGCCCTTTGGGGTATGAGCTGCGGTTTCTGGTGTTCTCTAGCTTTATTGTATGAGGCTGCTTTGGGTCACTGCTGTCCCTCTCAGTCAAAGAGAGACTGTTGCCTGTTGTAAGGAACATAAAGAGGATTCTTTAGGGAGGCTGCCAGAAACAGACAGACCCTGTGGTTCTCTCTGGCCCTCCCACCTGGATACATCTAGTGTCCTCACACAGGGCATGCTCTCTGGCCTGGCCTGACCTCAGCAGTCATGGAATGGACTCCTGAATCCACTACAGTTTTCTGCACTGTCACTGTGGAAAATATGGCACTTGCGGGGAGGTAAATTGTTTAATTTCCCTCTGAGTTGAGAGCACGACCTGACTGTCAGTGAAGTGAGATATTAATCATTTACTATATATTATATATAAAGGGGAACAGTCAGAATTGCTAGAGAGTGATGCCCCCACACTGTTCCTAACAAGACATGCATTTATAAAGCACCCCCAGGGATTATCCAGCCTTTTGCTGGATGTCCTACGCTAAGTAAGAAACATACAATGGCGTCCCTTGGGTTAAGAGTTCTAAGCAGAGAGAGAGAGTTAGTTCTGTGCTCCTTTGTGTTTGTGGTCTATGATGCAGATAAAGAGATGCCACAACAACAGTGCATTGCACCTACACAGCACCTTCCAAACAAGGCACTTTGCAAATATTGAGTTGATTTGTCAGCGTCTCTGTGAGGTAGCCAAGTATTGTAGCCATGGGTAAACCATGGCAGGGAGGGATTAATTATTTATCGACGTAGCCCCCCAGATGTGGGAATGGAACTCAGGAGTCCTAATTCCCACATGCCTGTGCTAACCATAAAATCACCCTGACTAGCAGGGCTGAGAAAAGAACCCAGGCATCCTGCTATCCAGCCACTGCACTAACGCATAAACAGCACTCCCAAACTGGGGGATGAGCGCTGGTTTAAGCAGTGAGGACACTAGGAACAACGGGCCAAATTTATTTCTAGTGTAACTACTGTGCAGTCTTTGCAATTAGCCTGCAGCTGGTGTCATCCTTTACACCAATAGAGAGTGAGTGTACAATGCTTCCAAATCAGGAAGGTAACGGTTTACACCAACTTGAACCTGGCCCCACTTGTTTGACCTCACATTCTTGGAAGTTCACAGAATCAGACGTTTCCCTCACTGAAAATGAGCAGGGGAATTTATTCTGGTTTTAATGATAACTGTTCACGTGTGGGCCTGTGATTATAGAATAGAATAATAGTACTTTTGAACTGCTTGATGCTAGGAATATCTAACCAAACAGTGAGCATACCGTGGATAGTCGCCTTGGTAAAATGGCAACATATAAGTATGATGATTAGCAACCTCAGGAAAAACTCATTGCATCTCCTGTGATGTGGCTCCTTGAGCCTCTGTTCAGCAAGGCCATTAAGAACATGCCTAATGTTAAGTATGTAAATAAACTTCTTGACTTCCGTGGGACTAGTACTCAGGTGCTTAAAATCAGACAGATGCTTCAGGAGCTGCCTGAACTTGGGCCACTGTGTTATTCCATAGTTCTGATCCAATGAGGTTGCCGTGTTGGACCCATATTGCAGAATGCGCAGGTGCTTAACACCTTATGGTCACTACTGGAGGTGAGAAATAAATCAATCCAAGAATATCAGATTGAACAGTTCGCATACAAATCTGAATTCTCTTTGATTGTGTCCATAACCCTTTTGTGTTATATTTCTATGCATATTCTAGCAAAAAAAAAAAGAGTTTCTTGGCCTGAAAATGCATGGAAACAGCAAATTTAAAGTGAATATTGGAGACTATTGGCGTAAAGTGAATTCTGAATTCGAAACACGAGTATCCAGACTGAAAACTAGATTATGCTCATCCAATCAGGGAACAGAAGCAGTATCATTAGGGCCCTATCAAATTCACGATCAATTTCACAGTCATAGGATTTTAAAAATCATAAATTTCATGATGTCCTCTATTTCAATCTGAAATGTCAGTGTTGTGATAGTAGGGGTCCTGACCCGAAAAGGAGTTGTGGGGAGGGGGTCGCAAGGTTATGGTACAGGGTGTTGTGGTATGGCTACCCTTACTTCTGCGCTGCTGCTGATGAAGGGCTGCCTTCAGAGCTGGAAAGCGGTGGCTGCGGGCCATGAGCCCATCCTGGAGTGCTCCTTTAGCATCTCAATCGTCCAGTAGCCCCACTGGTTGTTTGGCAGCTTCCTGCTTCTGACGTACTTAAACAAAAAAATCGCTATTGCTTTTTGAGTCTTTGGCTAGTTGTTCTTCACATTCTTTTGTGGCCTTCCTAATTATATTTTTACACTTCATTTGCCGGAGTTTATGCTCCTGTCTATTTTCCTCACTAGAATATAATTTCCACTTTGTAAAGGATGCCTTTTTGCCTCTCACTGCTTCTTTTACTCTGTTGTTGAGCCACGGTGGCCCTTTTTTTGGTTCTCTTACTATGTTTTTTAATTTGGGGGATACATTTAAGTTGAGCCTCTATGATGGTATTTTTAAAAAGTTTCCATGCAGCTTGCAGGGATTTCACTTTTGGCGCTGTACCTTTTAATTTCTGTTTAATTAACCTCCTCATTTTTGTGTCATCCCCCTTTCTGAAATGAAATGCTACTGTGCTGGGCCGCTGTGGTGTTTTCCCCACCACAGGGATGTTAAATTTAATTATGTTATGGTCACTATTCCCAAGCAGTCCATCTATAATCACTTCTTGGACCAGATCCTGTGCTCCACTTAGGGCTAAATCAAGAATTGCCTCTCCTCTGGTGGGTTCCAGGACCAGGAATTCATCAGCATCGTAGCTTTCATTTGAAAGAAAAGCAAGATTCTAGCTCTCGTGGTTACAGAAAAATACCAGAGAACACGAAACTCAAAGGTGCACAATACAGGTGGCAAATAAAAAGAATTCCAAATCAGCTCGTTTTTAAATCTCATGATTTTAAAACATTAGGGGTTGTCAGTAAAGCTACTGGACTGCTGTAGGGGCTCATCATTGTTTAAAGAGATTTTTCTGCTTGGAAGGCAAATCTGCAGATGAACCAAACAGACCGACTGCCACAGGAGTTTAATCGGTGTCTGTGGAGGAACAGACATAGGAAGCTGAACTCCCATGAGCAAGAACCAGAGACATTCAATTTTAGAGCTGCCAGTCAACAAAAGGGCATGAAGTTATTAGCTCCCGGGACTCCATTACCTGCCAGTTGAGACCCTGGATAATATCTTTTGTTGGTTTTTCTGGGAATTCCCATTTAGATCATGTCTTTAAATACGAACACACACACCCTGTGTGAGAGGCAGAAATGACTCCACTGTGACTTCAAATGGTCTTCTGCTGTAAGGTGCCATACTCAACGCACATAGTCTCTGATGAATTGTATTTGTAATTCAGATTTTTAAATAACTTCATCCCAATGGGAGGCAATTCAGAGAAGATAGCAGACAGGATCAGCTAACAGGGGAATTTTGCGAGGGAGTTCACTGGAGGAGTGAGAGTGGGGGGCTAGATACGTTTAATATTCTTTAAACTTCAGCCAAAAAACACCCCCCAATAAAAACAAAACAACAACAAAGGAACCAGTGGCAGGAGTAAAGAGAGAATGCAGGCAGAAGTCCAGCAACAGAGTGGGGGCTACCCAGTTTATTGCAGCATGTCTGATTACCTGCCCTATGGGCAGGTGACGTATGTGTGCGTTCGGTGCAAGGAGCTCCTGGCCCTCAGAGACCGTGTGTCAGCTTTGGAAACCAGAGTGGCTGAGCTGCAGGAGCTAAGGGAGACAGAAAGGTACATAGATGAGACTTTCCGGGAGACAGAAGAACGGTCCCATCTCCGGTCTGACAGCCTCTGTGCTGTTGAGGAGGATGAAAGCCTCAGGGAAGGAGAACATCCAACTGGAGCAGAGGGAAATGATCCTATAGTTGGGACCCTCCTTCCAGATGATGTTGTGGTATCCTCTCACACTGAGGATACTTCTCCGGGGGAGGGAACTCCAGTTATTAGGAAGAGACAGGTATTAGTAATGCGTGATTTGATCATTAGAAACATAGAGAGCTGGGTTTGTGATGGCCAGGAGAACTGCATGGTGACTTGCCTGCCTGGTGCAAAGGTTGCGGATTTCTCGAGACATCTAGATAGACTTATGTGTAGTGCTGGGGAGGAGCCAATGACATAGGGAGGGGTAGGAGAGAGGTCCTGGAGGCCAAATTTAGGCTGCTAGACAAGAGATTGAAGTCCAGGACCTCCCTGGCAGCATTCTCTGAAATGCTTCCAGTTCCATGCACAGGGCCAGTTAGACAAGCAGAACTGCAGGGTCTCCATGCGTGGATGAGACGATGGTGTAGGGAGGAGGGGTTTATATTTATTAGGAACTGGGAAAACCTTTGGGAAAGGTCGTGGAGCAGTTTTTAAACTAAGGGCTGGGGGAAAGCCAACAGGTGCAGAGGAGCACAAGATTCGGCCAGAGACATCCAGGGGAGGACCTACTAATGGAGATTGTCTATGTCCTAGTAAGGAGGAGAGGATGGAAGATGATAAAATATGGATAGGAACTGATGAGAAACAGTCAAATGAATTTCCTGGCTTCACCGTTCCCTGCCTACACTGTGATATCCCCAGCAAGCCAGACTGCCTAAACAGGCCACTGTCTATGCTTTGCTTTCTCTTCAGAGACTCTGAACAATGTAATTGCTGCAGTTAGAAGTGACCACACAGCCATTTCTAAGCTGGTACATTTGTTCTTAAGATAAAAGCACCACAGAGAAAACATATTCAAACAATAAAAGAACCTACCCAGGTGCTAATAAGCTTACCAGTGATCACCCCAATTCCAGCAAAGGCTCTGGCTGGTGAAGGCTCCTTCATACCCCAGTAGGGTTTTCTTCTGCAGTCATAAGTTCATAACATCTGTTAGGTCAGGACAAGCACCCCTATGAATCCTTCGTGCAGTTTGCGTCTTTGAGAATAGGTAATTCATAAGCAAGAAATCCCTCCCCAAGGCAGAGCTCCAAAAGACTGGGTTTTTGCATAACCCCCCACAAATTATTTCCTGGAAATCCTACTTGACTTTGTCTAGCACATTGTTTCCAAGAGTCCTCTGCAGCTAATAATACTTCCCAAGGTTCACATTAGTCACGTCTCAGTAACACACAAACATTTGCATTTTTAATACAGCGAGCTCCTCAAAAACTTTACCTTAATTCCATGAGGTTCGTCCAGGAGATTTCCACACCCGAGTCATGGGACAGGACCCCAATATGCCAGGCTCTGAACAAACACAGAATGCAAAGATAGACCCTGCCCCAAAGAGCTTACTGTCTAACTCAGGCCCAAGTCATTGTGATGGGGTCGGGAGAGAATAATGTCTTGGCCAGTTTTCCCACAATATGCAGCGATTGATTTATCCACCTGCCTCTCCTTTTAAAACACACACACACAGCACATGATAGGTTTTGATGGGAGTTGTTTTAGCCTCACCAGCCATTGTCTGCTCTGGTCCTAGGCATATGCTTGTGTTCCCTGGAAAGTATTCTACCTTCCAGCGTATAGCTGCCCTTCCTGAACGGCAGCTCAGAAAACACTGAATGGTAAGAAAAACCTCTATGAATAGACAGCTGCATCCTGCGGGCTGATGTGCCAGCGTGGTGACTTTGGACGGGCACGAGGGAAAGACAGCTTCTCAGACCAGTGGCAGGAATGATTTATTGTGCCCGTCAGGGGAAAGAACAAACATGTTCATCTCTTCATATCCTCCCCAGCCAGAGGCATTTCAGATTTGGTGCCTTAAACTGCAGAAGGACTTATCCCTTTGACCAAAACTCTGTGTGGCTCCAAAGAAATACTTAAAGAAATGAGGGAAGACCCCAGGCACGTGATCGCGCCCTTGCTGACAACGATGTCAATCAGAGGTAACTCCATTGAAATCAATGGAGTTGCACCAGTGTGAGTGAGGGAAGAATCAGTCCCTGTATCTCTGTGTGTGTATATAGATGGACAGCATGAGGAAACCGCGTGAAATGGCCCAGCGGAAAGGTACAGCTCACCGGTTCTAACTGAGTGTCTTCAGCAGACACCCAATCTGTGACTAGACAATAGGCGCTCAGCTTGCTGAACCTTTCATTACAGCTCTTTTTGAGTTTCTCCCACCAGTTTTCATCGCAGCTAATCCGATTCCTGCTCTCTTCTTCCTCCCGTATTTCACAGCACAGGGCTAATCCCCATTTCAGAGCAATAGCTGCTTCTCAGAACGCAGCCGAACAAGACCAGCACCAAGCTGTCATTTGACAATTAGTCTCTGGGTAACCGAGTTAATACGACGGCGCAACCAACTTGCAGTTCACATCCTAATGATTTTTTTTTTAATTAATACGCAGATTGCGGAATGAAAGTCACCCACACCCATCCTTAAAGGAGGAGCTGGCGCAGCCATTCCTAAATCAATTTGGAAGATGAATCGCAAAGCGCTTTAGCAACAGAACCTCAAAAGTATTTAAGCACCTAACTTCCCCATGGAAATGAGGAGTCTAAATAGTTTGAGCATCTGGGCTTAATTCCCTTTAAACCACTCTGGCATTACGAAGGGGCCCTAAAGTGAGTGCAACGTACATCAGTGCGAATGAGAATCGGGTCCATTCATTCCCTCCAGATCTCTGGACTAGACTGAGAATCCATTAAGCGCATTGGGGAGTGGGTAGCTGCAGCCGCACCCCCATTGGAATCAACAGGGCTTCTCGTGTGAGTAATTGCTCACCCATGCATGCAAAGAGTTCGCAGCCTGGGCCTCTGTGAGGTGGCTCAGGATTGGTATCTCCATTTTATTGATGGGGAACTGGGCCCCGAGAGGAGACATGACTCACCCAAAGTCACACACAAAGTCAGTGGCAGAATTAGAAAGAGGCTTTGGGTCAGATTTTGATCTCTGTGAGTAAATACATAGTAACTTAATTGTGGGGCTGCAAAGCTAAGCCAGAAACCTCACAGCAAAGGTCTCTTTTCTTTTTCCTGCCACGGTCTGATTATTTTCTGCCTTTGATCATGAAATAAAATAAAATAAAAATTGCATTAGAACACATTTGTCTTGCAATATTTCAGTGATTTCTGCTAGAAACAAGAAGTGCAGAGAGTTTGAACTAGAATTTAAAATAATAAACAAGTTAACCAGAATTTTTTGAGCCTCCAGGAAATTTAGTAGTTCAGATTTTGGTTAGGTTATCTCATGCAGCTTAATAATCATCAGCCAGCCTTACTTATATTCAAAAGTGGGCTAGGACCAAATCCCCAGCTCCAGACACTCTTCTGATTTGCGGAAGGCTTGGATTCACATCCTAACTTTGTGCTGAGTTATAATGGGCCAAGCCAATGGACCAAGTATTCTGATTCTTAGTTCACTTCATATTGTTGCCCCTTCTGGTTCAAGTAGTTCGCCAATAGTTAGAGTGTTGCGGGTTGTTTTCACTAGGAGGAGAAACTGATGTTACAAGTCAGGTATTTCGTTGATGCAACCATAGCACCAACTCCATGGGTGCTCCGGGGCTGCGCGCACCAGCCCCCCACAGATCAGCTGCTCAGCAGGCCCTGCTGATCAGCTGTTCGGCAGTGGGTGAGAGGAGCAGGGGGTGGAGCCTTGGGGGAGGGGAAGGAGCAGGGGCAGGCCCTCACGGTGGAGTAGGGGTGGAGCACCCACTTGGAAAGAAGAAAGTTGCACCTGTGGATGCAATCCTGTTTATTTACAAGCAATGCACAGAAAATCCTTTCCCTGAACACAGGAGAACTCAGAGAACAGGAGCGAGTGCCTCCTTGTTCATTATTCCAAGCCTCATTTTCCAGCCAGCACTTTGCCCAAAAAGCTCTCTCTCTCTCTTAGCTTTCTCTCAGGGTCAGGGGCTTCTCTAGCTGCCCTTCATTTTCTGCTGCCTTCTTTGTCCGCTTCTGTGGCGTTTCACACACGCACAGCCCCCCCCAACCCCCCCCCCCCAACCAACAACACAACCCCCTCCACCCATCCTCTACATTTCCACTCAACCCAGAGCAAAACCCCTCCACCCGTGCCGCTCAGTTTCTGACTGGCTTTGCATGTGGTCTGTGGTTTGGGTGGTGGCACCTGTTGTTTCAGGTATCTTGTGCCAAAAGTTGCTTAATTGCTTCTGACACTTTTCCTGACTGAAGGGCAGCTGTTACGACCGCTAGCTTCAGCCAAGGTTTACCCAGTCCCCAGTGCAACAACATTTACCTGACCTCACCTCGTGTATATATCGGTGCTCTGCCTTTTAGTCCCCAAGCCTAGCGTAACAAAAATTTACATTCCTAACAAAAGGTTGCTAACCAACACTGGACTTAAACACGTCCGTAACTATAACATGCTACACCTCTATTCCTTATTGGAGAGCCCATGTATTTATAATTACTGGGGCATTTGTGCTAGATAAACTATTTTTTTTAAAAAACCCATTATTTGTAATTTGTTCATGTCCCGCTTCTAGGATCACCGGAGGAATAACATCTTTCTAAACACCCCATCCACAACCCAGCAAGTGCCAAAGGGAACTCAAAAATGTCAAGCTGTGTACTAAATCTGCTCTTACAAAAAGTGAGATGAGATCTTTAATGAACACAAGTGATTGGCGTAATAAAGTGGTGATATCAGTTCCTCCTCTCTCTTACTTTCTGTTCAGTTAGTGGGAGACCCCACGTCACCTCCCCCACTCTGTTGTGATCCAGTTAAATAAAGCAGCAAGTTCCCAGCCTGCAATCGAATGAGCAGACTTATTTTTGTGGCACTGAGCAGTCCCTTTACAAAAATCAGGACTTTGGTTTTACAGTCTTCTTTCCAGCAACTTTGGCAGAACAATAACCCCCCAGGGGGTCTGCGCTGACCCACAAGGAAGAGCCACCCACTTCCGAATCAATGAAACCACTTCCATTTTTCAGAGTAGCAGCCGTGTTAGTCTGTATTCGCAAAAAGAAAAGGAGGACTTGTGGCACCTTAGAGACTAACAAATTTATTTGAGCATAAGCTTTCATGGGCTACAGCCCATTTCATCGGATGCATTCAGTGGAAAATACAGGGGGGAGATTTATATACACAAAGAACATGAAACAATGGGTGTTACCATACACACTGTAACCAGAGTGATCACTTAAGGTGAGCTATTACCAGCAGGAGGGGGTGGGGGGGGAGAACCTTTTGTAGTGATAATCAAGGTGGGCCATTTCCAGCAGTTGACAAGAACGTCTGAGGAACAGTGGGGGGTGGGGGAGGATAAACATGGGGAAATAATTTTACTTTGTGTAATGACACATCCGCTCCCAGTCTTTATTCAAGCCTAAATTAATTGTATCCAGTTTGCAAATTAATTCCAATTCAGCAATCTCTCGTTGGAGTCTGTTTTTGAAATTTCCAATCCTGCTTCTCTTGTGATCTCTTAACACGTTCACAGTCTGAAGTGCTCTGTCTGCAGCTGGGAAGAAAGCGAAAGCATCTGTGTGGGTGTTAGCACATCGGATAACACTGGGGGGCATTTTTTTAGCCCTGCTGAACCATTAGGAGAAGTTCCCATCCAATTTATCCACTCTAATCTGTTCTTTCACAGGACTGCTAAGATAGAAATCTTGGAAATGAAGAGAGAGCTGCCAGAAAGCTTTTGAATTGACCGTGGCCTGTTTTAGAACACTATCCTCCTAAATGGCTTGCTGCTCAGCATTCTGCTCCGATTGCCCTAACGGCACTGCCATATCACACACAACTGGAGACTCAAGCTTCAGGCCCTTTATGAGGAACACAAACATTATTAAGGGGGAAGAGTTTATAGCCGGTGACCTTTTTATCCGCAGTTTCTTGGGCGAAAGTTAATGCTCACAGGCTGAGATTTTGAAAGGATCCTGAAGGACTTAGGTGGCGATTTGCGACTGAAATCAGTGGGAGTTCAATTCCCTTTGAAAATCCTACCCAAGATGCTTTGCACTTACGTGACCGCATTCATCTATGGATCTCAAAGCCCTGAAGACTGAAGTCCTCAGTTTCCCCCACAGCACAGGGAGTGCAAGCTTCATCTTACACTGCCCAACCAATGTGCTACGGCCATGGCTTGCGATGAGGTCCTCAAAGCAAGTGGGGGGAGGTTCGCTCTCCATGACCTGCCCCATCCTTGACTTTTGGGCCTGCCCACAAGGGGGCCACGTTTTGTGGATGGTTTTCGTAATGTGGAAACTTTGACATCTACAGCTGACTGAGCCCCATTGCAACAGGGTCCACTACTCACCATTCAGCAGTGCCCCCTCGTGGCTCATCTGGTGAATTAGCTTGCCACTGTCCACGCTCCACCCATTGCCTCAGTCACCACCGTCCTTCTCTTCCGGGGTATCACTTCCCCAAAGTCTCAGCTGTCCCCATACCCACTCCATACGTCACTCTTGCAGTGGCTGGTAGGGGAACCTGGGCCCTCCCTCTTCTCTGGTTCCAGGCCAGGGACCCTGGAACCAGCAACTAAGGTCTACACTCTCTCAGACTTCACTGCTCCTGCCCTGGACTGCTTCCTACCCTAGCTTTTTCAGGCTCCTGCTCTCCCCCTTGTATCGGAGAGCGTGACTGCAGGCTCACCTCACTGCCAGCCTCCTCTAGTCTCAGCTTCTAGGCTTTATAGAAGCCCCCCGACCTGTTCCTGCCCAGGTAAGCTTCATTCTCAGTTGCCACTTAGCTCCCCAGAGGTGCAGCCTACCGCTAAGTGGCCTCTCCTGCCACCTTAACCTCTTCGGTGCTGGTGTGTGGTGAGTGCCCCAACACACCCATCCAGTCATTTACACAGGCCAGCGAACAGCCATGAGATCGGAACAACTTTTGGCTACAAATTGGGCTTACGACAAACGACATTAGGAATGATCGAAAATGAATAAATATTAGCAGGAATGGAACGTCCACTGCTTTCCAGGCCCAGCTTTGAAACCAGCTCCAGAAGTTAGTTGCAAAAGGCAAGTCGAAAAGCTAGGACCTTTTCTCTACAATCACGTCTGTAGTGAGTGATGGAAGCAAAGCGGTTGGCTGTGAGGAGCAGCATCGCTGAGCAAATACTTTGCATACCACTGCGAAGGTTTCAGCCCAGACACACTCCTACTCTGTGATAAATCACTGCAGAGGGAGACGGGTGCTGAGTGGAAAACAAACATAGGAGGAAACTGTAAAACTCTTAGAAACCTTTAACTGACATAGCAGAAAATGCAGACAAGTGCAGCTAAGCGGGGATATGATAGAGGTCTATAAAATCAAGACTGATGTGGACAAAGTAAATAAGGAAGAGTTATTTACTCCTTCTCATAACACAAGAACTAGGGGTCACCAAATGAAATTAATAGGTAGCAGGTTTAAAACAAACAAAAGGAAGTATTTCTTCACACAACGCACAGTCAACCTGTGGAACTCCTTGCCAGAGGATGTTGTGAAGGCCAAGACCATAACAGGGTTAAAAAAAGAACTGGATAAGTTCATGGAGGCTAGGTCCATCAGTGGCTATTAGGCAGGATGGGCAGGGATGGTGTCCCTAGCCTCTGTTTGCCTCAAGCTGGGAATGAGCGACAGGAGTTGGATCACTCAATGATTCCCTGTTCTGTTCATTCCCTCTGGGGCACCTGGGATTGGCTACTGTTGGAAGATAGGACACTGCTGTTATTTCTATTACTGTAGCATCAAAGAGCCCTGAGCCTGGCCCAGTACCCTGCTGTTGTTTCACCAGACAGGGAGAGCGGAAGCTCCCAGCTACCTGCTCTAGACAGGTCATTATTTATTTTATCCTGTCCCCTCGTACTGATCTCTTTTCTAAGGGAAACATTCCCAGGTTTTCCATTCTTTTTTCATAGGGGAGGTTTTCCAAGCCCTTCATCATTCTCTCCACCTTTCTCTGAGCCCACCTCGACTTCTGTAGCTTCTGTCTGGAGCCGGGGCGGCCGGCACAGCACACAATATCCAGATGGGGCTGCACCATTGATCACAGAAAGGCCTTACGCCATCCCACTCTTTATGCAGCCTAACACCTTGTTTGTTTTTTTGACCACATCGGCAGATTGAGCAGAGGGCTCATTGAGCTGGCTTCAAGGGCACCCAGGTCTCTTTCCCCCTCTCCATGTATATTGCCGAGTGCAGCAGGACCCTGAGGACTGGATGGGGCCCGGGAGAAAGTCTTACCCAGTTGTTCCCCGTTCTTTTCCATCAGACTGGGGATCTGGTTTAAGATTTCTATGTGTGCCAGCAGAGCACTCAGATCCAGTTAGTTACTTGGCTTTGACTCTAATACACTGTGTCACTCCAACCGAGGAGAAATTAACTGTATTTTTCCTTTATGCGTTTTCTATTTCCCTTGCCCAGTGCTTCATTTAGCAGACACCCTGCATTCAGCTCTGCACAGGGGATGCTTCAGCCTGCTTGTTAGACCCATCAGCTCAGTTCAAGTGGAGGTCCAGGTACGGCTCTTCCCGTGCAGCTCAGTGACGCAGTGGTTCTGGCAGGCCTGGCGCAGGACTGCTAGCTTCCATTTCTGGCTCTGCTCCCAACTCCCTGCACGACAAGACACAATGTTCCTCTGGGCCTCAGTTTACCCACCTAGCAAATGTGCTGACTAACCAGCAATGGTTCCAAACCAGCAGCCCAGATTTGAACAACCCCAGGCTTGCTCCTTGTGTGGTTATTTGCACCTGTGCTAAGTGAATGCATAGTGGGTGCAAACAGCTACTGTTCTGCCACCTCCTTTGCACGGGGGTAAAGGATGGCACCAAGGAAGAGACAGGGGAGAAAACTACAAGAGCTCAGCATCTCTCAGGGTGAAGTCCGAAGCAGGCCTGTCCCGGTCGGTAAGAAGCGGCCCAATCCTGCCAGGCCCCAGGTGGCGGAGATGACAATGCTTAATTATTTGTAGTACGCTAACATAACGAGATCGGGGCCCCACTGTGTTAGCTCCTGTCCAGAGACTGGAGAGACTGTCTCAAAGACCTGGCAGTATAAGCAGACAAAGTGTGGGCGGGGAAACTTCTCACACAACAGGCTAGCAGCAGTGCCAGAATCGGAATGCATGGCTCCTGACTCCCAGCCTAGTCCCCTATCCACTAGGCCCCACTGCCTCCTCTCATGAACATCCTCAATGAGAGCTGACAGGGTGCAGCACCCAACAGGAGCTGCTCAGCGCTAGGCCTGACATCTCTTACAAGAATAAGACTGCCCTGCACCTCTCTAGTGTCCTTCAGCGAAGTGCCTTTTATTGAATATCAACCCCCTCCTGGAATACCAATAAATATTATTGTACTCAGAAACTTTAAGGTCGGAAGGGACCATCGGGATCATCTAGTCTGACCTCCTGCACGTTTCGGGCCACAGAACCTCACCCACCCACTCCTGTACTGAGTTTTTTCAGATGAGTAACCACAGGGAGGTGAAGTCGCTCTCACCCCAGCTCACACAGGGAGTCAATGGCAGGACTGAGAGTAGAACCCAGGCATCCTGACTCCCGGGTCTTTGCTGTCGCTGCCAGACGACCACTTTTCAATGCCAGCTTGTAAACTAACATTTAATTAGCGATGTCTGTTCCTAACCATCACTGTCTTGGCAGGCAAGAGTGAGTCTGTTTGATTGGATGGCCTCCAGAGAGCCATTCAGCAGTATCACTGCCAATAAATGATGAAAGATAAGCCAAGATATTGCCCACTTTACAGTCCCTAGGCACTGCAAATAGCTGCAGGGATGGCACATGGATGCATAGGTTTACGTGGAGCCATCCAAACCAGAAAAGCTAATCATGTTTGTGCCTTCAATATGGTCAAATCCATATGCATCCACAAATGCTTTGAATGCAGCCCCATTCATTCCCGCTGCTGGCTGATGTAAGTATTTCTGCTGTCAAAGAGAAGCTTTCCATGTAACAAGATAGTGTCATGGAGAAGAGGGAAAGTAAATTTCCCTTTCAGGGGGATTCTACTTAACACTCATCCAGGCTTGTCACTCAACTCTGTATCATTTAAAGCACATTGATTTAAATCCATCCAGATACTAGCTACTGGTTAGCCATGCACTAGGGAATCATCTTCCAGCTGTTTGGTTTAAGAGTCTTATTGGAGACTGAGTAATTGAAAGCACTGGGGGCTTTGGGAAGAAAGATTATGCAGAGCTGAAGAGCATGGAGATATTCGCTCAAGAGGTGTCAGATGGCTGCACTTCAAGCCAGACTGAACGTTAAGTGATAACACAACCATAATAGTCTATTCCGCGATCTCCTAAAGGGAAGTAGGTGCATAGGAAAGAACAGACACAATGGGTGAAGTCCAAGAGCATCTGCGGACTGCATCAGCTTTGACATTTGCCTTCCCATTATTAATTACGTTAATAAATCCGAGTGAGGGGGGAATCTGCCAGCCATGGCAAGGCTCAATCTGAAGAAGCAAAACTCCAGGTGCTCCCTGATTATCCAAATCTGCTGACTCTGCAAAACTGAGCTGGAAATCTGTGCCAGACTAGGCTGTCTGGACCATGTTCTGATTTCAGGTAGGCTATAGCCAAGGGGGTTGCTCTGGATTTAGACCAGGGGCGCTAAGATGTGCTCTCATGCAAACTCTCCAGCAGCTGCTATTGTCAGCGGAGTTAGCCTCGGTATTGGGTTCTGCTGAGTGTAGGCCCAAACTGGAATTAAAAAGCACTCCAGGGAAACAAGGGACAAGGCTAGGTCCTAGCAGCGCAGAATTCGGTGATTAGGCTCCCGCAGCACTTTAATGAGGATACAGAGAAATCTGCTCCAAGAGGAGATGGGTGTGGGGGGTAAAGATGGGAATTTGGGGCTCTGAAATGACTCCTGGATGAATCTATATTTTAAAAAAATGATCTGGGCAAGGAATTCTTAACTCCAATAAGGCGGTAGATATCAAACTTCCAGGGCTGATCCCACCTCTGCCCACACATGGGATTCCCAGTGAAGTCAGTGGGAACACCCCACAAAGGGTCTGATTCTACGCTCATGCTGCCTTCACACACTATCCGCTGATTAACACTGGAGTAAGTGAGAGGATAACTGACCCCAGAGAGCCTCCAGGATCTGGCTCCCCGGGCACTGACCAAGTTTCACCAGGGCTCCTCCAAGCCCATCCTCCATTCTCCCTCCACCCCCCTCCATGTCTTCCAAGTCTCTCACTTCCTCTGCCCGGGAGTCAATTTCTCTCTCCCTTCAGGGAGCAGGCTCTTCCTGGCACATGGCTTCTGCTGCAGTGGAGAATCCGAGCAGCGTGGGCGGGCAGAGCTCACCTGTTCCTTCCACGCCGCGCTGCTGGGAGCTGCCGAATGCTAACGCTTTCAGAAATCCCACCAGGGCATCTCTGAGAAACGCCATCTCTGCGTTTACAAGGATGTGTAGCGCTTGTGACGAGCGCTTGACTGCTAGCCCTGGAGACGGAGTCCTCAGGGAAGCTGCAATATACTGGAAGTGGAAAAGGGCAACAAAAATGATTAGGGGGCTGGAACAGCTGCCCAATTAGAAGAGATTAATAAGACTGGGACTTTTCAGCTTGGAAAAGGGACGACTAAGGGGGGATATGACAGAGGTCTATAAAATCATGACTGGTGTGGAGAAAGTAAATAAGGAAGTGTTATTGACTCCTTCACATAACACAAGAACAAGGGGTCACCAAATGAAATTAATAGGCAGCAGGTTTAAAACAAACAAAGAAAGTATTTCTTCACACAGTCAACCTGTGGAACTCCTTGCCAGAGGATGTTGTGAAGGCCAAGACCATAACAGGGTTAAAAAAAGAACTAGATAAGTTCACGGAGGATAGGTCCATCAATGGCTATTAGTCAGGATGGGCAGGTATGGTGTCCCTCGCCTCCATTTGCTAGAAGCTGGAAATGGGCGACGGGATGGGTCACTTGATGATTCCCTGTTCTGTTCATTGCCTCTGGGACACCTGGCACTGGCCACTGTCGGAAGACAGGACCCTGGGCTAGTTGGACTATTGGTCTGACCCAATATAGACGTTCTTGTGTTCTTAATGTGAGCAGTGGCTGTGGAAACTGCCTCTTTCACTGCTGCAGAAATGAGCCCCAACCATGCCATCTCTCTCAGGACAGGGGGAGAGCTCAGTCTCCTGGCCCTTTCACTCCTTGGTCTTTCTGCTTCGACTGCCAGCTGAGGTAATTGGTTTAGCAAAGCCAATGGATGTGGGCCAAGACCATGAACTCGTTTCACACCCCAGCTGCTCATCAGCAGAGAGGTGTGAGCTACTTGTGGGCTCTGATAACCTGCGCAGGACCAAGATGCTGTTGTAACTTCCTAAGACCCCCTAGAATTTCTGAGTTTATCCTCCTGCAACTCCCATTGCAGACAGATGGGAAACTGAGGCAGGGAGCAATGACATGACTTGTTCAAGGTCATAGATTGTATGGCCTGGAGGGACCATTGTGCGTCTACTTTCCTGTATAACACAGGCCACTCAGAATTCCTGAAAGCAGCCCATATCTTGTGGTTGAGCTGGAGCATACTTTTTAGTAAGTTCACACACGTAGGTTGAGGTATAACCAGGAACTTCACCCAAGGCTCCTGAATCATAGCCCAACGCCTTTACTGCAAAATCACTCTTTCCCGTACAAGGAATAGACCCAACATCCCCTTCTCAACACCCCAAGCTATCCAGACTCCTCACCCTCAACCCCCAGGTGCCAGCCTAAATTGGAGCCCTGGGATAATGCCGGGCACAACTTGGAGGCTGTTTGCAACGTTAGTGAAGAGTTTTTCCATGACACAGATAACGTACTCCGCTCAGACCTCACGCTGCTCCCAAGGCTGAGCATGAACTTGTCGGCGTTATGCAGCATCCAGCCCCGTGTGCTGGTGCAAAGGCCTGGTGCATTATGTTATTTTTTGATGCCGTTGTAATGAAACAGGAAACAAGCACGTCGCATTATCCTCAAAGGAGGGGTCAGCTTGGCACTAATTGAGCCTGAGCTCTCTCCAGTGGGGGGTAAAAGAATAACAAGCAAGCGCCTACGAGAGGAGGGGAATACATTAAGCGGAGTGTGCCTGTTTCCATCCAGGCACAATTAATGTCATTAATCCTGAGTGACAGTCTGGCTTTCTGGAGATAACGTGAGCAGACAGGTATATGTCCCCACAGCTGGAATGATGCCTTCAGCCCACGGTGCAGCCACTTCTATATGAAAGTTGCAGGGCAAGGTTGGCTTGTGTCAGTCTGCACGGGACGGAAGTGGGGTAATCCGACCCCGGACGCAACGTCACTCCACGTGGTTTGTATGCACTGGCCCCGATCCTCAGTTCTGTCCCCCCACCCCACCCTTGCACTTTGGGCAGGAATGGGGAGGGGGAACAGGAGTGGCTTTAAATCTTTGTGCTCTTCATACCCTGGTGCAGCACAGGTGGTTGTTCGGCCCCCAGGGTAAGTTAGAGCGGACTCAGGGCTGCACTAATTAATTGCTGCAGCTCAGAGCACTCTAGCAACAGCCCCTCCCTACCCCCCCCCCCGCACACACCCAACACCCCCTATGCTGAGGGCTAGGAGCGGGGCTGGCATAATGCCCCTGCGTCAGCTTGACACCAGCTAGGGAGGAGCCCAGTGCAGAGGGGTGTTCTCAAGGGGCCTTTTCCACCCCCTTCCAGGCTGCTTTAGGCTCCCACCAGAGCAGTATAAGAGAAGTGCGCCCCGCTCCATTTTGCTTTGAGGTGCGGGGGTGTCTAAGCCCACACTGTAAAGGGCAAGTCAGAAGAGAGCCGTGAGGTTAGGTTCACCGGGCTTTGCTCGGACCCAAATGAAGCCATGCAACTTTGTCTCGGGAGAAGGTGTCTATGTGCAGCCACCCAATCGTGCTGTTTCCTGGTTTGGCCAATGAAACTCGGATTCACTTCTAGACTCAAAGCCTGCTTTAGCCGACTAGACAGAAGAGGGTAGGATGCTGAGGCTGCGTTTACACTGTAAACTGCCCCTTCCCCGCATGGAAGCGAGGGTCAACTGTTCTGCTCAGGCTGGAGCCCGGGCTCTGAGACCCTCTCCGCCCGGTCAGATTTCAAAGCCCAGGCTCCAGCCCAAGAGGCCACATCTACACTGCTATTTTTAGTCCCATAGCCATAGGCGCCGACTCTGTGGGTGCTCCAGAGCTGGGGCAGAGTCGGCGTTGAGCACCCCTGGGGAAATGAGAAAATCAGCACATATGCCCATAGCGCAAGCCTGAATCAGTTGACCCAGGCTCTGAGACTCCCTGCAGTGTAGATGTACTCTCAGAGGGCCCAGCGTGGAAAAGGGTGAGCCGCTGCTGAAGACAACTCTCCTCCATTAACTCACCTTGGACAATCAAATCCTTTCACACCTCCTACCAACATTAGTCCATCAGCTACTAGAGCAAGCATGAAAGGCTCTGGATCTCCTATCCAAAAGCCCTGAGACTTCCAGAGGGCTTTTTCCCCACTCTGGCTTGAAGGACACATGTGAGCGCTCTTGACAGAGTTAAAAATTCTACCAGGTGAAGCAAAACTCCATTGTTCACGTGTTGACTGCAACCTGATATAGTCACTTAGCTTTCAGCACTAAGAGCTAAAGAAGCACACTCTTGCCTGGAGGCAATATTTACCACCTTATGAATTAATCACTTTCAATCCATTCCCCAGTTAAAGACGGATAGGATTCGGATAGGCAGGGGGAGTGAAATCCAGATTTAGTGGCTTTGAAAGACTCCCTCCTCTCCCGTTATTTCTGCCCTGGGATTTTTCACCTCTGTTTTAAAAAGTGATTCTGTTGGGTTCTCCCGACATTTCAACTAAGGAGCGAAACCTCAGAGTGATTTCACGGTCCAGCTCACTTCTGAAAAGAAATAAATCAGAAGTCCACAGAGTGCTGTGTCTGGATAGTTGTGGGGACTGTTAATGGAAGGCCACGGAGAGGCTTGGCCTTTTGCATACCGTGGCCCTGTGTTGCAGGGAAAAGTTTGGAGATCTCCAAACTACAGTATTTCCAGCAGCCAAAGGGAAATTCCACTGAATGCATCTGATGAAGTGAGCTGTAGCTCACGAAAGCTTATGCTCAAATAAATTTGTTAGTCTCTAAGGTGCCACAAGTACTCCTTTTCATTTTACCTCTGTTACCTCAGCGTTAGGGTACCACTTAGGGTATGTCTACACTGAAAACTTAAGTCAACCTATATTAGGTCTGTAGTAGGAAGAGAGCCTGGGACATAAGCCCTTGTATTAGAGGCCTGGTCTGAGGCAGGACCTTCTCATGGAATCTGGCAAGAAATACACATTCCTAAGATGTGCTATGCACAGAGTGCTCACGCAGGCACATCCCGATATAAAGTGTTACCAGAACATCCCGATATCAAGAATGGTACAAAAGCATTCCCAAAGGATAACAGGAACACACTGACACCTCCTAAAAGATAAGGTCTGGATGACAGTAAATAACAGAGATGTTTTGATCCAACCAACACGTACAAGGTGATAGGTGATAACTAGCCACTTCAGGGGGCAGAAACTAACTATGTCAGAAGCAGTACATAACTAGTTTGTATCAGGATATAAAGATGGATCTCCGAAGGAGTATCTTTGTCCAGCCGAGTGGGGAATGGAAAGTCCTGTCATTCACTGAGCTGCATCCACTGTCATGGGCATACATGTCTTAGTATCCAACTAGAGTCTGCCAGGTGCTATTACCGTGCTTCATTGACAATAAACCTGGCCTGGCGTCTTCGCACCTTAACGGCTCTTGTGGTCATTGGGCAGTTTGCTCGAGGTCTGCTGTGCCAGCAGTCTGCGCAGAACTGGGGTAGTACACAGGGAGAACACACACACACAGCCGAACATCTAACCACAAGGGCAACTTACAGCCACTGCAGTATGTCCACACTACCCTCCTTGCATCGGTGATGTGCGTTCTCACCAGGAGTGCTTCCACTGACCAAACAGGGGCAGTGTGGGGAGCTGAGAGCCTGGTCTCTCAGCTCCCTGCCAGGAGCCTGGCTGCCCCAACAGGCTCCTGGGCTCCCAGCAGGCTGCCCTCCCCCCCGGAGCTCCCCATTCCCCACTGGGAGTGCGGGGGAAGCTGCCCAGGGCTTCTCACCTCCCCATTCCCTGCCAGGAGCGGTGGGGAAGCTGCCCGGGGCTTCTGCCCCCTGGGGAGAAGGGTCCAGCTGCCCTGGCTTCTCACCCTCTCCCCTACCCACTCCCTGCTGGGAACTGGGCAGCTTTGTCAATTTCACACCTCCAGCCTGGAGCCGTGAAATTGACAAGACAGCCAAGGTTCCCAGCAAGGAGGGAGGGAGGGAAAGCCACCCAGGCCTAACTAGACCAGGCCTAAGAAACAGGCATCTTGGCACTGGGTTATTACTGCCTTTGTTCACAAAATGAAGAGTGAAAGGAAAGTCAACTGTCCTAGCCCATCTGTAAAACAAGTCCGTCCCTGGACAAATGGCAGATGGGATGGAGATCCTTTCAGTCACAGAGAGGTCTCCATGGCTGTAGAAGGCAGCCTGAGCTTGGAGCCTTTATGGGAGCAGAGGGTGTGTATCTCTGAGACAATCTACAGCAGTGTTTCCCTTTCTGAGGTCACCCAGGCCTTTGTGCAGCCCGTGAGGAGCCCACGGCTTGGCATTAGATCCTCTAATCAGCAATCGTCTCCCACGGAGAATGGTCAATTATTTTTCTATGGGGAACAGGAAAACCTCCAAAGGCTATTAGAAACCTTCAGGACTAGCCCAGCCAGAAAGAGGGCAGGAGACAGTTGCCAAGGGGAACGAGTGCTAGTGGGATGAAAGTTCAAAGGGCATCCAGGAAAAGGGTACCCAATGCGGCTTCACAACAGTGACATTACTGTAATTGGCAATCATCTAGATGGCTGGCTCAGAGCCCGCCCAGGTGGGTAGTGTTACTCTATCCTAGCAGTTTGCTGTGAATTGAGCACGGTGAGTTTTAGTCCAGGTGCCACTGGCACCATTAGACCCTTGAGGACTAAGGACCAAGGCAGCCAAAGACTCTGAACTGCCTCTACACTTGCCTTGCAGAGAGCGGGTTCTTCTAGCACATAACACAGCCATTGTTGTTTTGTAGGGGTGGAATTCACTCACCCCGGTGCACCATAGACACATAAAGGATTTCAATCCCCAGAGCTGTCAATCTAGCCCCATTTGCAATCACAATGACTGTGACACAGAGACCCCGTGGCAAAGGATCCCCTGTTCTTTGTTACTGCTCTCGCCTCAGACCTGACAAACTCACTACACCAAACACTTGTCTTGCAGAGTATTTATTCACAATGAATATTATGTGACATATCTGGAGAAAGCTCATAACTTGTCAAGACTCCTAATCGCAGCGAGATGTATGTATGGGTAGCATTTAAGGAATAATGTATGTATATTGAAAATATGCTTTCTGGACTTGGAGAAGAAATGAATCACAAGGAGGTAATGTGTGTGAGTGATGCCCCACTAAAGGGAGAGGGAACTGTTACCCCTCTGTAATCAGCTCTTGAAGTAATGAAAGGCTCCATTGCCCAGCCTTGCTCCCTCCCAGATCTATCAATGGAAAAGGATCAGAGGCACCAGGAAACAATCAAAACCACTTGATGGGGGAAAAGGAACATTACACCAGCCGGAGCTTCTGCCCTGGCTGTGAATAGAAACAAAAGGCTGTTTTCAGTATAACACAGAGGAGAAAGAAGCACAGCACTCTGTATCCATCCATTAAGAAACTCCTGGGGGAGTAAGGTGCTTTCATGAACGTTTGCATCCTGGTTCTTGTGAAAGCAGCCAGCTCTGCAAAAGACTGAACTCTGGGCGGAGGAAAGCTACTTTATTATATGGGAAAGGGAACTAACAAGAAGTAGAGCCCCCGTTTTATGATTTTGTTTTGTGTTGTAATCACCTGTTCCGTCACTTACTCTCTTTTCTAGTTCGATCTTTCTTCTCACTTAAATAAACCCACTTTTGTTTTATTACAAGTGCTGTGTGTTATACAGGAGTGGTGGGTTAAGGTTAAACAGGGGTACACTGCACCTTTGGGTGCAAAGGATCTGGAATTTGTGTGCGTAGCCAGTGTCGGGGGCTGGATATCACATGAGAACAATTCAACTGAACTCAGGGGTTGGGGTGCACCTCCTTTCAACGTGCAAGGCAAAGTTGGGCTGACAGTCCAGAGGAGAGTGCTTGATTGGCTGTGAGCTAACACCCACAGAAGAACTCTGGCCTGTTGGAGGCACGGGGAGGAGAGACTCCCAATGGTGAGTAAGGTAGTCACTCATGCATTTGGAATACGGGACATTCTGGCACTTCTGGGAACGGGGCGGGGGGGGCACCCCGCCCCCACAGATGTGACGCCACCCACTGGTCACATCAGCAAGGGGTGGAGAGGCACACTCTTCAAAATAGCATCCCCTGTCCAGTACCAGACAAAACACATCTGGTATTGTACCAGTACCAAATAGCTAGGGCCCTACCAGATTCATGGCCATGAAAAACACGGCACAGACCGTGAAATCTGGTCTCCCCTGTGAAATCTGGCTATTGCAGGGAGTCGTGGTATTTCCCATCCTTACTTCTGCACTGCTGCTGATGGCCGCACTACCTACATAGGTGGGCTCCCTGCCAGAAGCTGCCGCTCTGCGGCCAACCAGCTCTGAAGGCAGCACAGAAGTAAAGGCGACAATACCATGACCCTCCCCCCCACACAATAGCCTTGTGACCTCCTTTTGGGTTGGGATCCCCACTTTGAGAAATGCTGCCTTAAGAGCTTTACATGTTTATATTTTTAAATACATATTCATGCTTTGTGGCAACACCGTGAAATATAAGATTTAAATATCTGAAACTGTGAAATTCAAGATTTAAAAAATGCCATGACTGTGAATTTTACCAAAATAGACCGTGAATTTGGTAGGGCTCTACAAATGGGCAACAACCCAGCCAAAAAGCCGACTGTCCGGTATAAAATTGGACAAGTGGCCTCCCTAGTCCTGGGTCCTCTGAGAACCTTCACAATGACTGTACCGTATTTACATATTTGTCTGAGGCAGGAACCATAGCATTGTCCTTGGAGATGGCTTGGCAATAGCAATCAATCCAGTAAAGTCCGAACAGGGTTTTTTTCTGTTGTAACCCCCTGTTTTCTCTCTTGCACATTCTGATTTTGGGCTGATACTTCCAATGTTTGGTTTAAAAAAATAGCTTTTAAAGTATTTGTTAAAGTACAAATATTAACAAATCTTTTCTTTCTTTCTTTCTTTCTTTCTTTCTTTCTTTCTTTCTTTCTTTCTTTCTTTCTTTCTTTCTTTCCCTCTAACTCCAACTTAAATTTGGCCCCAATGTTTTACCTTTTGCAAGAACAATCCTTTATAAAGCTGAAGACCTGCATTCCCATGCATAAATGTTTCAACTTTTTTTTTTAAGAGTGCCAGGTGTTTTTTTACAGCTGGACATTCCCCTGTAGCATTTCAGAGCCACACGCTGTAGAATTAGGGAGCTTTAAAGTGAGACGAATAATAAACAAAAGTGAAGCGGGCTTCACCGATTGCAGAGAAAAGCAAAAGAAGTGACCATCTTCAATGCCGACAGGGAAATTGGATATTTTAAAATGCTTTTACATTTTATAATCTGCAGTGTTATTAAGAACCCGGGTAAAGAGCCGTGTGTGTGTTTACAACATATCATTTGAAAGCAGCGAGTGCCCCTTTAACCCACTGGGGTTTTGATACTGATTATTAAGAGGCTGTATATTTATAACTGGAATGTGACTGATTCTGAAATGTGTCAAGATCAGCAACTTTATGCTAATCCGGTTCATTCTCCAATATGGAGATGCTCTGGAGGGTCAGAGGTTCCTCTCTGATGTAAGTCAGAATACCACTGATGAGAAGAAATCTGTATGATAACAGTTTAACTAATGTATGAGAAATAATAGGGCTGATACTGAACCTGTGCTGATTAGTATATTGTCAGTGTGAGACCTCCCACGCAGGCAGCTCTGTCTGTGTTTCCTTCCTTCTCACGCTGAAGTATGCCATGTTATTCACTTGTTTCTGTACCGATTTCCACCCCCCGCCTCACAGCCAACCTTCGGTGCCCATTTGTTCAAGCTTTATTCCCATGCAGATAACCCACCTTCCAGACACTGCGACCTGGCACTTCTGTGCCAAACCCTGCTCCATCGGGCTGAAATCAACCATGCTGGACAGGGATCAGATCATCTAGTCTGACCTCCTGGCTATCACAGGCCACCAACACCACCTGCACACTAAGCCCAACAACCAGAATTAAGCCAAAGTATCACAGCCCTCAGGAGACTACACTATGGGATGCCACAGGCAGAGACCAGGAGGGACCCAGATCCACCAGTATCCACAGCCTCTCTAGTGATAGGGAGCTAATTACAGTTCATACTTGGGACCCTAAGCATCCCTGGTCCAGATCTGACCATTTGTACCATTCAGCGGTGAATTATTCCAGATGCTTCAGAGAAAGGCAGTTCCATCCCCCACCCCCCCTCTGCACAGTCTGAACAACCAGCTGTACGGCACGGGGCGGGTGGGCGGGCTGCTGCAGGAGAATTTTCTTTCTAATGCTACAGATGATCAGTTTATGCCCTGTAGCTTGAGGTCTTTGGTTTGGGGTATCAATCTTTATCCCACACAAGTCCATAGTATTTAACAGAGACGGTCAGTATTCACTAGTCAGTTAGCAACATGATAATGCCTTAATTCCACAGTGTGCTTGTAACAAAAGGTCTGTAGCGCTAGTGACAGGCAAACCTCGCAATGCTTGGGTCAGATAAAGCACTGGACTAGGACTCAGGAGGTCTGTGTTCAATTCTGACTCGGCCACAGACCTTGGGCTAATCAATTAATCGCTCCGTGCCTCAGTTTCCTCTCTGTAAACCGGGGATCATAGCACTTAGCTACCTCCCAGGGGCCCAGTGCATCATAACTGTTTGGGATATGCAAGCCACTCAGGTCACGTACATTTGTATTAGCTCCTTCATAGTGCTGCATAATGATTCAAGGATTGTCGTGTCTGGGGAAGCTTTGCAATTTGAATGTCTCTTGAAATTTGAAGTGATGGCTGCTTTACAACCTGAGTGAAGGCCTATTCAAGTTCCAGAAGACAACCTGCTTTAGGGAAATGACTTCAGATAATACCGTCTCTCCGTGTATCACCAAACAGGATGAAATTCTATCATCAGGTCGGCCTGGGATTATCTCAGAAAAAAAGGCCTTAACTTAGCTCTGCTGAGAGCTGAAAGGTTGAACTGGGACTTTTTCTACACTTCCAAAAGTGCTGAAATGCAAGCCAGGTTTCACGCTCCCCATGAAATAGGACCTGCTTAGCCAGGGCTGTTTCAGTCAGTGCTGCCCCGCCTTTCAAATGCAGAGGGGCATAGCACCTATGTATGCAAGATTAATAATAATAATATTCCGCCCTTTACCTCCTTAGATCTTGAAGCACATTGTAACAGTGGGTCACACTATTCTCCATTTTACAGCTGGGGAAACTGAGGCACAGAAACCTAAGGTCATATAGTGAGTCATTAGCAGACCCAGGACTAAATGCAAGGTCTCTGGACCATGCTGGACCATGCTGACTTCTTATCTCCAACGCTTCCTGCTTATGCTCTGCTGGGTGAGAGCTCTGGGGTTAGCTTGAGCTCACTTGGGAAACAGGATGTCTCTTATCTCTCAAGGGCCTGGCTGGGGCACACTGAAGCATCCCCATCCTCCTGTTTAAACAAGAGCCCACCATCCACTCTGCCCCCTAGCTCCTTGCACCAACTCACACCATTCCCGGGGACTTTGAGCCAGATCCTCAGCTGATGCAAAGCACAATAGCTCCAGCGAACCCAAGGTGACTCTGCTGATTTCCACCAGCTGGAGTTCGGGCTCATTATCTAGCCCTGCTACTGCCCAGTGGCTTGAGAGAGGGGCCTGGGACAGCAGAGAGAAGGTCACACACACAGCGGAGAGAAGGTCTTGGCCTTTGCGGCTGGTGTTGGTTGAGTCAGATGGGTTTGCAGAGTGCCCTGTTACTGGGTGACGCAGCCCTGCCCTTAGCTGATGTCCGTTGGGGGAGTCCAAGTTATTCTGGCCCATGGAGTGGATGACTCACTTTCCTGCAGCCTTCTCTTACCTGGTGTTGAGGGGCTCTGGCTGCCAGCAAGGGGCACTTGCTGCAGGTGGATGCAAAGAACCAAGGGAGACTTCAGCCCCCAGAAAGATGCAGTAGATTTGGGTCAGTCCCAGGCTGATTTTCATAGGGGAGCATCAGACCCCCCCCCCATATATCTGATCCGCAGAAGGGTCCACACCACAAAATCCAGGCCGACAGCCGAGTGAGGGCACCCGGGGCTCAGAGGGAAGGCCCAGGAGAGGCCTTGGTGGAGTAGGGGAGGGAGAGCAGGCCTGGGCCTTGAAACAAGTTGCGAAGTGGAGGGTGGGAGAATTTGGAGCTGGGCTTGATCCTGCAAGGAGCTGCCGAGCAGGGGTTAAAAGAGACTTAAACAGGATGGGCAGGTCTCGCCGCCCCAGCCAAGCAGGAAGGGGGAGCTGTGAGATGAGTGCTACCCAGCCAACCCCAGGCAAGCAGCACCAGGGGGAGCTTCCCCGCTGTCTCCAGCACAGGAGGGAGAGATGGGGTCCCTCCCGGCCCCCACCCTTCCTGTAACCCCGGTGCTGAGCTCCCTGCTCCCACTGCAGCCAGAAGGAACCAGAGAGGGTCAGGCCTTGGCCGGGTCAAACCCAAAAGGGTGAGGTGAGGGCTGGCCATGGGGAGGAGGGGAGGGAAGGAGGAAGGGACAGTGGTGATGAGCTGTAGATGGGCACAAGATTACACCGGGCTGGGTGGGTGAGCCCCCAGGTTGGAGTTTGATGTGAGATGAGCCAGTGGAGGGATCTAGAGGTGGTGGTAGCAGGCTCAGAGCCATGAGAGAAGAGCATGATTCCTGTAGCCGCGTCTGGGAGGAGCCGAAGAGTACTAGAAACCGCTGCAACGAAACGGCAAGCGGGGGAATTACCGGGCGACAACATGGCTGTGGGTTGTGGAGGCCAAGAGGCGCGTCGTATTTCGGGATCCAGATGTGTGGGCCTCCAGGAAATGAACCACACTTTCCTCCCATTGCTACATCGAGCGAGAAAATTGTCCTTTCAGGGCCAATGTTTTAAAAAATTATCTCTCTCGCCGGAGATAGACACTGCAGCCCTCAGAGAGCAAAATAAATAAATAAAGAGTTGGAAGCGTGACTCACGGCGCTCCGGTTTGTTCTGTGCTAGCCCATTAGCAGAACTTAAAGAAGAACACAGCTAATGATATCGGAATAATAAGGTCATTAAAGTGAACAGCCGGAGTCAGGCTTCACACCCACAAGTGTGGCTGCTGAGGAGACTGTCTGATCTTAGCGACCAGCTCTGGCTGGCTCTTCCAAAGCAATTATTGACAGACCCGCGAGTTGTTTGCATTGTATTTAGGGATCCGTTAGAGCGCAAACACTCCCGCCTTCCTGGCCAGGCCTGTGGGAGAGCAGGGCTGTTTCTGTAGCTAATTATTTAAGCACTCAGATGGCAGGATATCAGATTTAGGGAATTTTGTTAGATTTAAAGCCTGACTGTGCCCTGTGATGTGGAAACAAACAATCTCTCTCTCTCTCTCTCAAATGTCTATCCCAGTAAGAATCTGGTCAACTGGAGTGTGTGTGGAGTGGAGTAGGGAGTGGAGTCTGCAGACCCATCGTTAAGGTCACATGTTAAAGTGCAACACAGAAGTCTATCATCCCCTTAACTGAGGATGCGGCCACACAGACTGAGAGCTCTAGCTGTCAGCCAGGAGCACAGCCCAGCACCGACCAGCCAAAAGAAACACCTCTCTTGATGACTAGGGGCGGGGCAAACACAGCTCACCCCACCACACCCCCACTGCCTTCTGGCAGGGCTTGGAAACAGGCAATACTTGTCCAGATGCTGTACTGGCTCCTTTCTGCAGCTCCTGTCTTGTTCTCCAGAATCTTGGCCGTCATTGAAAACCAAAAGTCACCTCTAGCTATTGTGGCTGCAAGGGAAAACTCAGGAAGGAGACCCGAATATAACCGATGCAGAGATGAGTCGGCAGAGGCCAAGGGAGGTGTGAACTGCCCCCTTCATCTCAGGCACATCTTCGTCTACACTACAGATCTATACTGGTATAACTACGTCACACAGGGGCGTGAAACCCTTGAGTGACGTAGTTATACCCACCTAACCCCGGGTGAAGGCCGCGGCACGTCGGCGGGAGAGCTTCTCCCATCAACATAGCTCCCGCCTCTCGGGAAGGTGCATTCGCTACGCCAGCAGGAGAGCTCTGTCCTGTCGGCCTGGAGAGTCTTCATTAAAGCATTCCAGCCACACAGCCGCACCAATGCAGAGTTTTACGTGTAGACCTGCCTGGAGAGAGGGGTTAGCTCAGACGGCTAGAGATGATCATTTCACTGACAGCGTAGTTAACTGTTTCATTCCTCGGGTAAGAAAGGAGCAGGAGCGTCACAGATTGGAACTCATATTAGTGCTAGAGGTGGGTGGCCTTTGGCAGATGCCACCAGTTTGTTTGGTTTTTTTCCCCAGTTAAAAAGGAGCTCAACCCAAGGAGCCGCTTAGAGCCCGTGGGTGTATAACAAGATCCAGCAGCTGGAAATCAAAGCTAAACAAATTCAGACTCAAAATAAAGTACTTTTTATTTTTTTAACAGTGAGGGTAACTAGCCATGGAACAACCTAAGTCCAGAGTGGATGTTTTGCCTAAGAGATATGCAAACAGGAATTATTACATAGAAGTTCTCTGGCCAGTGTTCTGCAGCAGGGCAGACTGGGTGATCGTACTGGGCTCTTCTGGCTTTATGATCTGTAAATCTCTCGAGAAGCCCCGCTAATGGGGCACCAAGCTCAGTGAACCCAATGGAGCCAAGTGGCAACACAACCATATTTTAATTATCTGCATGTGAGCGGGGTCTCATTTTGGCAATTCCCCTGGGCGGCGCCTAGAAGAACACTGCCACCTTCTTTCCCCAGTCTGACCCCTGTCCTGAGATTTTGCTTTGTTTCATTCTTCGGGATGTATTTGTGATCCTGCTCTCTTCTTGGAGGCTTCTACAGTTCTTGACTAGAGGCTCCCATGGTGGCTCCATTGAGTGAAGGGACAAGTTACCTCCAATTTCACCCCGCACTCCAGGCCTGCCTGATGCAGGATCATTCAGCCTGGTGCAGAGCCTTAAAATCTGGACAGAGCTTAAAAGGCTGAGGGTTATGACCTTGGTGACCCCTCCAGATGACGGCATGTATGAAGTTAAGTCCTTCCCCTTGCTCTCTGGATATTGACACTGCCTTGGCCCACGCAGCCTCTCTTCCTTTCCTTATTAATACAAATGTAAAGAGAATGGGGAAAAAAGTCCCACGCTGCTGATCAGTCCTGCCTCTCTGGTAGGTACCTAATAACCTAAACCGTTCACTGACTAGCACCTTAATTATGTGATTCAGACAATAATTACCGCAGAGTTTCCACGGCAATTTACTTCCAGCCATTTTTCTTCCTGAGTCCTAGATGTACAGTTATGGCTTGCTGTACATCACATGGGTAACACCTTCTTCAGCCATTATCAGTGATTTCTCTTTCAGGAATAAATCAAACCCTGACACATTATTGGAGGTAATAATGAGCTATTGATTTTCCTTTTGCCATCAGAAAATTACATTACTTTCTACGATATTTATTATAGCAGCTTATAAAGGCGACCTGAAAGTTTTTTCTACCCAACCCTGGGGTTCTCTGTTTTACCTACCTCCCCTGGTGACATCACCGACCTTACTGAGAAGGCGCATTAGTTAGGGCTTAGCAGATGACTACTTTGCATGAAGACGCTTGAGATCTGCTCTGTGTTCTAGGCAGTGTGGTCCAGTGGACAGAGTTCTAGACGGGAATTCGGGACACCTGAGTTCTCTTCCTAGCTCTCTGCCTGACCTTCTGTATGACCTTGGGAAGTCATATCATGCCTACGTGCCTCACTTAACACGTCTGTTGTGTAAGCTCTTGTCTTACCACCATTGCACCTGTGCCTCAACCCTGGGTTTAGAGGGCCCATTTTTAGGAGGGGGTGGTTGGCTCTCCAGGACCCATTAAATCAGCAGCCTTTCTGCGACAACTAAGTGAAGATACCAGCTCTGGTGGAGGTTTTGGCCTGTGGACACATCTACTCGCAAGTGGGCTAACACTACCTAAATTCATTTCACATGCAGACAAGGACAAATGTCCATCACTGACAATCAGGGACTTCTTCTAGCACTTACAGTGCTGGTCAAGCCACCCGACAGCAGAATGAAGGGCCCTAAGGCCCTAAGGCCCCCCGGTTAATTGACACTCATCGACAACGAGTGCTATTGACTGACGGAGACCACATTGACACAGTGGGCCGGCGTGCAGACCCCCTGTGTAGAGAGGTTGGCTGTGCATATTCCTGGGCCAGTTTGGAACCTGGTCAGCAGCGTCCACAGGTGACGTGGCAAGTCAAATCCTGGCCGTCAAACGGTCGAATCAGCGACAAGGAAACCATTCCAAACATCTTTGGCTGACTGCTCATCATGCCATAGGGCATCAAGCTGCTGACTGATTCCGATCTGGCAGTTGCGACCGCAATGGACGCCTGGACATAAGTCATGCTCTGGGATGACTGAAGATGTCTGTGTATGGTGGGAGACCTGGATTGGCAAGTAGCTTTTCCACCAGTCTGGCTGTAGATGCTCTCTGATGAATGTGAGGAGGGGCTACGTTGCTCAGAACTGGTTGCCATGGAATAGGAGTGCTAATCTAATCAGCAAATCAGGGACTGGATTAAGACCACGTTACCTAGAAGTGAACGTCTCCATATCCCATTACTTGTCTCTTGAGCTATCCAACCCAGCACTCTCTGAAAAGCAAAACACCATTGATTTCAGTGCTAACTTTCCAGTCTTGCTATTTATTCAACATTAAAAGACTAGTTTACAGGCTGCTGCCTTTTCGAGGTTATCAATCGAGAGATGTTTATGCCATGAAAAGCATCTGTTAAGACAGCAGCATCTTTCTCCATAGCAATTTATTGCCCTTTAAAAAAGTG
This sequence comes from Caretta caretta, assembly GCF_965140235.1. NCBI lineage: Eukaryota > Metazoa > Chordata > Testudines > Cheloniidae > Caretta > Caretta caretta. The sequence continues at coordinate 5,245,555 of NC_134214.1, forward strand.
GGCAGTTTAGTATGTTGTTAATGAGCCTGCCAAACTGCCGATGACACTTGGTGGAAAAAAATGGAGCTGATATCGAAATCAATGAGACTTAACTACTCTATGAAATGGCATTTTTCCCCCATTGGATGTCAATTAAACTGTCAGATTTAATTGGTCTGTTCTATAGAAAAATAGATCTTCAATAAATAAATGGCCTAGATAAATACATTAATAAATGATATGCAGTGAAGTCTCCTCTGCTCATAGCTTTTATCTTTGAGAGCTAAAAAAGCATTTCATGCCCTTCTAACACAGAATTATTGAGCAGGCTTTACTGTATACAGTACTTTCTGACAGTGGGCTAATAAACTCGGCGTGCATCTTGGCCATCTAATTGGCTTCTTTGGATTGCAACAGCATTGCCCTGAAGCTGCTAAAGAGCCAACAACACAAACAACTTTCTCCCTTCTGTGCCATGTCCCTGCTACATGTCCCTGCTGCCATGTCCCCTGATAAACATGGCGAGTTTGCAAGGCCTTTCAAGCCATTGATTCTTTTTCTGACTTCCCCCTCCCCATTCACCACCCCCAGTGTCTGCCTGCTAATACAGTTATGAACCATCATTGATAGTGAAGACATTAGCAGGACTGATGCACTGGAAATCCTGCAAAATGCATGGAGAAGTCAGACTGGGTGATCCAAGTAATCTTTTGTGGTTCTAATATCATATGATTCTAAGCATGTTCTAATTGTTGGTATTGTTTCACTGGGTCCTTCCGGATCTGGTCTGTACTTTATTGCCTGTTGACTAAAGTGCTCTTCGTAAGGTCCAGAGTGCTGTCTACATAATGTAAAATGAGAAAGGGAGTAGGAACTCATAAGGAGAATAGCCAGCAAATCTGAAAAACATGTAAGGCTTAATTTCAAGATTTTACAGTGACTTGGCAGTGAGGCTTTCAAGGGCAAGGAGTGCTGCTAAATGGGGCTGTGTGGGGGTGTTGGGCAAGTAGAATGGCAAAGAGAGGGGAGGAGGAGAAAAGAGATATTAACGCAAACAAGGGATGGAACGCAAGATAGATAGATGCACTCCACTGCATACACTTCTGTCCTTGGGGAGAGGATGAGAGCCCAAACAATGCATGACAGATGTGTAGTCACATTGTTTAATGCACGATTGGAAGGAGTTCAGATACTATACAGTGCTAAGTGAAGTATGAGAACCCATAGAGAATAGAACAGATCGCATTTTTCCAGTGTTTGTGTGTACATGTGTATGTGTGTGTGTACACACATACAAACATAAAACAGCTGCTCAGGAAATTGTTTTTTTCCCCATGAAAAATTTCAGTGAAACCAACTCGTTTTTCATTTTCATCAAAAATTTTCTTTAATATTTTTAAAGTTTTTATTTAAAACACTGTATTTTGTGTTTTTAAATTTTGCTTTCCAGTTTTGTGATAATAACACCAACATTTCCAATGACGGCTCACTTTTTCTTCTCCACAAAAGTTTGGAATTTTTTCAACCAGCCCTAATGTAAATATATACAATTTAAATAATAATGGAACTTCAGCCCTGAATACAATCTTGACTATTTTTCTTTATTTCTTCAGATTTATTTAAAAGTCACCTAATGTGGGCTGTAAGTGCTTCTGTCTCTATTATGATTACTATTCATAATTATTATTTAATTTTGATTGGTTTCTTGCAAGATATGTTAACTCCTTATGCTTTACAATCTGTTCCACCTTATATTTAGCTGTGACATTCTAAGTACCTTTCCCAGACCTGAATAATAGCTCAGAGGAACTTGATAGCTGTCTTTTTCACTGACATAAATTGATCCAAGAAAAGATATGATCTCACCCACCTCGTCCCTCTAATAATTATTAATAATTATTATCAATTATTATTATATAATTATATATTATGATTATGTTATATATAATTATAATATTAATATCATAATTATAAGTATATAGCAATATACTTATAATGATAATAATTCTTATTAATTATTATTAATTGTTATTATTATTATTATTGCAGTATCACCTAGACACCTAGTCATAGACGAGGACGCCATTACGGTAGGTGTTGTATAAACACAGAACAAAAGGATGGTTCCTGACCCAGAGAGTTTACACTCTACAGACAAAGTAAACAGTTAAACTCCAGTCATGGAAGCTGATCTCTGTGGAGACCTGTTGACTTCAAAGAGCCCCTGGGCCCATGTGGATCAGACGGGCTCAGGATGGGGACCTGAATCAAAAATACAGTGAATATCCCAACTGGCTCAAAGCTTCAGCTTCAATATAAATCGTGCAAGCAGCTGAAAATCATTTACGTTAGCGAGCACAATGGGGCCCTGATCCCTGATTGGCCTAGTGCCATAAAATAATAATAATGACAAACGGATATAATCAGTAATGAGAATATATTGTAGTAATAACCCTTTGTACTTGTACGGTGCTTTTCATCAGTGGATCACGAAGGCGTTCAGGGCAAGCGTTATAAACCCCGCTTTGCAGACGGGGCAGCTGTGACACAGGTAAGTCACTGCCCCAGCTCACGCGGGGAGTCAAAAGAATTAGCAAAAGAATCTAGGCCTCCAGCCCCTTCTTAACCCATTAGGCCACAGTTGCCAGTCATAATGTAGCATAATGGAGCAATGGCACTTTGGGAAGGCAATAGGGCTTCGTGAATAAGGCTCTGAACGGTGAGTCAGGAGATCTGGGTTCTTTTTCCCAGCTCTGCCACTGTATGATGTGGGACAAGTCACTTCACTTCTCAGTGCCCTTCTTACCCCTTCCCACTCCCCATCTGTCTTGACTATTTAGATGGCAAAGCACTTTGGGGCAGGGACTGTGTATGTGCTGTGCCATGCCTAGCACAACAGGGCCGCCTTCAGGCTCTGCTGCGCTACCAATAATAAATAATAATGTTACAAAAGTACCTGCTGCATGTGCAAATAACTGCTCTCTAGTGCTAATTACGCCGAAAGAAAATACGGAAAGGGACTTACAGCTCCAGAATTGCCCTACACAATTTCATGTCTCTCATATTTATAAACACGGTATGGGTAATTTTGCAGCTGTTTGCTATTTTTGCAGCTATGTGTATTGAAAAATGAAATTGCCAGGGCAGTTGTGAGGCCCTGTCTACACTAACCCTATACGTCCAGCTAAGTTATGCTACTTAAGTTACATAAGTGACATAATTTACGTTGAGGTAACTTACGTCAACTTTGAAATGGGGTCTACACCACGCTATGTCGACGGGAGACGCTCTCCACTCAGCATAGCTTCCACCTCTCGTTGAGGTGGGTTAATGAAGTCGATGAGAGAGCGCTCTGCCATGGACCTATCGTGTCTTCACCAGACTTGCTAACTTGATGCCACTGCCTCCATCCCAGTGGCGCCTATTTAGCTGCGTAGTAAAGACGAACCCTGAGTAAACGCTGGACTGAGAAGGCCGTGATGCAATATAATGCCTTACACTAATGATCCAGGTAATGCTGCCAAGAAGTCTTTGGGCTGAGTTAGCAGCACCTCCAGGGAATTTAAGGCAGAGATTTCCATTTTCATACTTCCAATGTAATCTTTGCCATTTACCTGTTAGCTTGCAAAGGGCTCTGCTATGAGATAATTGACTCCAGAGTGAGCTATGCATTCCCCATCCCAAAGGCATGGCTGCACAAAGGCAACCAAGGTTGATGATGCCCTGCCCTCTTGCCACACATTTGATCCTTTTCAGTATTTGCAGTGGCTAGATCTGTTTTATGCCTGGTTCCCCCCTTACATCTGGAGGGAAGGCATGTGCAGTTCTGTAGAGCAGCACCCAGGGAGTTAAACAAGGTGAACGGATGAGCCATTTTGGACCATAAGCTACATCTGTACCCAATGAAACAACAGAAGAGACGAGGTAGGCGTTTTGTGAAATGGCCACCAACAGGGACTGAACCAGAGAGCTCCCATGCTAAATACCTGAGTTTGTACAGCTTGGACTAAACAGTCAGGTTTTGCAACTGGAGCTGTTAGAGACTCATATTCTGTGCAGGCCAAGCACTGCGAGAGAGTCATAACCCACACGGGTCAGTGCGTTACCAGCCGAGCACTGGGTGAGGGCCCCAGTGGAGGGATCCCTGACTCTGTGGCATGTCCCTGGTCCATCAGAGAGAAAGATCCCCCTGGCCAGAGCCTCTCTTTCTACCCTTTAATAATTGGTACATCCAGGTCTGAACACCCATCTCCGGCTTAGGAGGTGAGCTCAAAATCTTGCCCCATCCTCCTCCCTGAGCAGGGCAATTGCTAAATGCATCGCAAGCACCATCTTCCTCCTGCAGTGCTGTATGTGTGCCAGGGAGCCAGCCCAGGACACTCCTCACTCCCTGCACTACTGGGCAACATGGGGAGTGACTGGGGTGGGGCATTGGCGAGAGGTCCTGTAGTGCCCATTGTTCCCAATGGCAAAACTCCCCATGTGTGTGAAAGGAGCACAGAGTTACACTTACAATAGCTGCAGCGATGCTTTGGATTCCATCAGAACCCCGCTGGGACATTCTGGGGTTCATAGGGGGCTCACCTATTAGGTGAGAAGGGGCTGTATTTCCAGAGCTCCTTCCCAAGCTCCCGGCACATTTTGTTCCTCAAGGGACTGAACTCTGAGTTCTAGAGTGACAAGCTGCATCTGGAATTGGATCTTCCGTATTTCATTTTAGTAACAAAGATGCAGCTAAGAACCTTCCTGTTTTTTTTACCCCCTGTTAAATTGCAGCCAAGCAGATTCAAATATATGTTTCACGGAGAAGCAGCCAGAAAAGGGTAGAAAGGCCACATGGCCTGCAAGGCTTTATTTCTTCTCTGGTTTCTTCGTTGATTGCAAAAGTGCTATAATCATATCGCATTAACATTTTTCTGCATATTTTCTGCATTTAAGGATCAGTTACATTGCCTAATGTCATGGAAACAGGACGGCAAAACATTACATTCTAAGACACTTTAGGACAGAAAGTTTTGGTAGAACTTGACTTAATGAAAAGCAAATTTGCGCTACATTTAAGGGGTCAGATTTTCCACAGCCTTCTCTAAATACTTCTGGATCCAAAAATGATACAGATCAGGATTTGGGATGCAAGAATCTTTTTCTTCTCCTATCCTAACAGTGTTGTGAATTGTTAGTGATTGCTGTTTATAGCCTGATTATTATTGTTAATTATGTTTATTACGGTAGTGCCGAGGGGCCAACCAAGAACAGGGCATGACTGCTAGGCACTGAACAAAGTTAGAGTGGTAAATGGTCTCAAAGAAATGACAAACATTTGCCTGTTTGGTAAAAATTTGTCAGAAAATGGCAAAGGATTTTCACTAAAAAAATTGAAATTGTTTTCATGCTTCGCGTTTGGAGAAGGAAGAATATTTTGCATTTATTTGGAATTTTTTGTGAAAAAATATTTAAATGTTTAATTTAGAATTGTTTTGATTTCGGGGGTTAGGTACTTTCTGCCCCTCTCTCTGCCTTCCCCCTTTTCCTTTCCCCCTCCCCTACTTTGCCACTGATAGTTGGGGGAAAGGAAAATGGAGTTGGGGAGGAGAAGGGAAAACCAAAATTCCAAAAAATTAAAAATTTTACGGTTTGGGCATTCTTTTTAAAAGAAAAATAAACAAACAAAACAGATTTTTTTTAACTGAAAAATGTTTGTGGAACTCTTCATTTTAGAAAACAGGACATTTTTCGGGGAGGAGGGGAGAAATAGCTAGACACATTTCACCCAGCTCTAGTGTCTGGGACCCTGAGTATCAAGAGCAGCCACTGGCTGCTAGGGGAGCTGCTGGTGTCAGAGCCTAGTCAGAGACGTATACTCCACAGTGGCTGATTCATCACAAGCAGCTAATCAGCTCTGCCTCAGGGACGTTTCCGTGCTCTGGGGCAGCGTCTATTTTTGCAATGACTGATAAACACCGGGGTTTAATTGGAACGGTACTGTTTTTACTAGCATCCCCTTGGCCAGCATCCTGGCTCGCCACATCTGACAGCAGAGTGGAGAGATTCAGCGACTCAGAGTTCTGACTGGCCTCTGACCAGGAGGCCGGCGGCGCATCTAACTAGCGGCCGTCAGACCTTGCACAAGCCTGGGAGGTGAGAGTTAATGATGGCACATGCTCATTCCGAGAGGGAAAAGATGATTTGCCTTAGAAACTGCTGCCCTATCTTGCAAGGAAGATTCCTTCAAGCAAAGCACCTTCCCTTTATCCAAAGATTAAAACCAGTTTATAATGTGAACTGCTGAGTCCCAAGAAGAGATGGCGTGGCAGGTGGACATATTTTTCAGAGTAACCCACAGTGCTCAGAAATTACCAGTTGTTATTATGACAACGACAATAATGATTTGGTCTTACATCTAGAAGCCCCAACTAAGATCATTATGCTGGGCGCTGCATGTACACTTTGGGAGGGAAAATCTCTGCCCCGAAGACCTCACAACCTAAATAGACAGGACAGACAAATGGCAAGAGGGTAAAACAAAGGCACATGGAGATGAAGTGGCTTGACCAAGGTCACATGGCAGAGCCAGGAATAGAACCAATGAGTCACATCCTCCGCTGGGGGAGGAACCAAAGCTCCGTTAAAGTCAGTGGAGTTGGTCTGGAGCGATGATGGTTTCCAGCAGCTGAGGATCTAGTCCCTGGACTCCTGCACGTCAGGCTATGGCTCATCCAGTAGACCACACTTGAGGCTCTGTAGTATATTGAATGAGAGGGACCCTCTAAGGAAGAGAAACACAGAGAAGAAAGGATGCCCTGGGGAATCCGGGCAAAAGGTCTCGGAAGGGATGGGAAGTAGCAAGTGGCAGAGAAAGCTGGAATGCTCCCCTAGGTGCAATTCTTTGCTGCTGCCTCTGGTCCCATCTGTTATGTAGCTGCTGGTACTAATGGAACTGTAGCTTCAGCTTCCTTCCCCTGCAGTATTTTGATGCATTTTTCTTAATCAGTTGTAAACGTCCTTGCAGGGGCTTTGCTACATCTACATGGTGCAGGGGGCCTGGGGTGGGGGTGGGGAGCGTGAAGGGGGGGGGTCTCAATCCTGTCTCTCATTAACCTCTTCTCCCGCCCCGGGCAGAGTGTGGACAAAGCAGCCCTCAGAACTCTATTGTTCCTGCCTGGCACTGATTCTAGATTTGCTTACAGAGTTAGAAATCAATGGGGCGGACGCATGGATAAATCCAGGCCTAGATTCTCCATTGTTAGGGAAATGGCCTGGTTTGCTGAACTTCAACAAAGACTGAGACCTGTTCCAAAGTCTTATGATTGCAGCAATAAATACATTTTGTCACCATGGTTGCAGAAATAAATACCAGATACAGCAACATAGACACCGGAATAAAAGAAATGACAGATACGAAGAAATTTACTGCCTGTATCATATCGACAAGTGAAGAAAGATGGGCCACACAAGGTGAAGTGCTAAACAGAAATATCAGTCACACATTATAGTAAGGTACCATTAATAATAAATAATTAATAAATAATGTATAATGGGTTAATAAATGATTAATAAAGGCTTTAATTAATGGTTAATCAAATGTAGATTGCCGTAGAGTCCAATGGGTTGCTTGTAACCGGGGCTTTTAAGTAGTGCTGGGGACATTTTTCAACCAAAACTTTTTACTGCAAAAAATGCAACGTCAAATTGCTGTGGGGAGAGCTGGTTTCAATACTGCTGTGAACGGAGTGGAACAAGCTGTTGCATGCGTGGCAAAGCACCGAGCCAAAGCCTCTTTGGAAAATCAATGAGAGCCATTCAGGGGGTTGCTACTGCACATTGATTCATAATGACCTTTCCAGGAAAGCCCTGAAGAGTCCAAACAGCTATGATTAGCTGGGAGAAGGACCGAGCATTTATTCTTGGAAGTCCTTGGAGCTTACCTAGCTATTAAGCTGCCTGCTATTTTCTTATTAGTTGGGCTGGAGCTGAGAGTCTCGCTGCTGGACAGCAGGAGCCAGGCCACTTTGGGCTGTGATCACATCAGCTCCCTCCAGACCAGTCATGGGACAGTAGACCACCAAGGAGCCCAAGGAGCTATGGAGAAGGATAATTAGGAGGTGACACTGATACCTCTGAGCCACCAGTGACCCATTGTCCTCATCATGGTCCTGTGTTCACCATGGGACATAAAAATGAGCTCCTGACCATGTGTTGTGATTAAAGACATCCCGAGGCACGTTCTGCAATGGGGGATGTCCCAATGTGCTGACCATATTCCTATTAGGTAAATACATTCCTGCAGTTTCAAATGGATGCAATATTTTCCTTCACTTCTCTGCCTTGCATGGCATTGCAGTGCACTGTTAAGCACTTGGCATGTTCCCCCTCAGAGGTGGCTGCATTTCAGTGGTGGATGGAACTCTGTGACATATTTCAAGGGTCATTCCCCAACATGGCCCCATTTGGATGCACCTGCATGAGAGGAACCTAGCAGAGTATATTGCTGGGAGAGGAGAAAATTTGGGCTGTGGTTAACTATGTGAATCTGATTTCACTCTTATGAGTCATGCAGCCTTCCCAGACTATTGCTAATAAAACCTTTATGCTATACCAACATGTACTGGTCTGAAATCAACAAGATAAAATTAAACAAAGGCAAGTGCAAAGGACTGCACTTAAGAAGGAAAAAACCAATGCACAGCTTCAAAATGGGGAATAACTGGCTAGGCAGCAGTAATGCAGAAAAGGATCTGGTGATTAGAGCAGATCAAAAACTGAATATGAGTCATTAATGTCATGCAGTTGGGGGAAAAGGTGAATATCATTCTGGGGTGTATTAACAAAAGTGTTGAATGTAAGACACAGGAGGTAACTGTCCTGCTCTACTTGGTACTGGTGAGGCCTCAGCTGCAGTACTGTGTCCAATTCTTTCGGAAAGATGTGGATAACTTGGAGTCAGTCCAGAAGAGAGCAACAAAAATTATATAAATTTTCAAGAGCCTGACCTAAGAAGAATGATTAATAAAACAGGGCATGTTCAGTCTTGAGAAAAGCAAACTGAGTGTGGACGTGGTAATAGTCTTCAGATATGTTAGGTGTGTTCTGTAGAGGATGGGGATCAACTGTTCTCCATGTCCACTGAAGGTAGGACAAGAAGCAATGAGCTTCATCTGCAGCAAGAGAGACTGAGGTTAGATGTTAGGAAAAACATTCCAGCTATAAGGGTAGTTAAAGTCTGGAATACGCCTCCAAGGAAGGCTGTAGTATTCCCAGCGCTGGGTTGAGAACAGGTTGGACAAACACCGGCCAGGGATGGTCTCGGTTTATTTGGACCTGCCTCAGCGAAGGGGGCTGGACTAAATGACCTCTCAATGTCCATTCCAGCCCTGTAGATCTATGATTCCATGACCTAGCACACCAGGGCTGTGACTGGGGTTTCCAGGTGCTACTCTGTGCAATAAATAATATTAATAACAACCACAAGCAATAACAGATGTATTTTTGCACACCATTTGTCTGTTTTAAAGGTAGGTGCTCATGGAACAAACTGTTAGAAATGCTCCTTTATGCAGCTGGGACAGTGGAAAACGAGCATCTCCTGTTTTGAGAGAAACCCTCAGATTTGGTTATTTTCTCTGTGACACAACTAGAAGGAAACCTTTGTGGAGTCAGCAACAAGGAGCGAGAATTCCCTGCAGTCCTTGGTGTTCTCATAGGTGAAGCAAGCGTTTTAAGAGACCCATTTCCATATTTCCCCAAGGAAGCCTGTTTAATTACTCAATGGAAAGCACTGAAGATGGCACTGAGCAGTATCTGGCTTTATCATTTTGCATGTTTGGGGGGGGGCGTTATTTTCTGGATCCATATACTTTCCTCTTTAATGTACTAAAATATTCAATCAGCCTAAATTATGCATGCACTGAAGAGCCAGTAAGCCAGGCGCAATTCAATTACTCTGAACTGAGAAGACTCTGAGCAGACAGAAATAAAGTTTAGAGATGTCAGACCCAAATGAAAGGACTGATATAGCAAAATCTTTATACTGCTGCTCCGGTTAATTTCAGGCAGCTTGTTCCTTGTACTCTCTATTTTGTTAGAAACTTTGGCAGCTAAGGGGTGTAATTATGGGCTGCAGAGATGGTGTTGCCAACAGGAACTGCAGATATTCTAGTTGGCTGAGAGTACGTCTACACTGAAAAAAACTCAAAAAAACCCAACACTGAGTCTCAGAGCCTGGGTCAACTGACTCAGGCTTGCGTTACAGGGTTAAAAATAGCCGTGTGGATGTTTCCGCCCAGGCTGGAGTCTGGGCTCTGAGACCATCCCCCCCTCGCCAGACCTCAGAGCCCGGACTCCAGCCCAACACAGCCACACTGCTATTCTTAGCCCCATACCATGAGCCCCATGAGTCCACGTCAGTTGACCCAGGCTCTGAGACTTGCTGGTACATTTTTATATTTTATTTTTATTTATTTTTTTGCAGGGTAGACATACCCTAGCTACGGAACTGGAAATCAGGAGTCCTGGGGCGAATTCTTGGCCCTATTAAAATCAGCGTGAGCTTTGCCATTGACTTCAGGGCAGCCAGAACTTCACCAGAACTTCACCCTTGGATTCTAGTCCCAATTCCATCTCTAACTCCCTGTGGGACCTTGGCAGATCGCTTCTCCGTGCCCTAGACCAGCGGTGTCCAACAGAAATTCAATGCTAGCCACACTGCTACCCACGCTTGTGGTTTTGAATTTTTCTTATTAGCCACATTATTAAAAAGCCACATTAAGCCACATTATAAAAAAGCCACATGCATTAGTCACAATTCAATAGCCTATTAGTCACATGTGGCTAGTGGCGAACGGATTGGGCACCACTGCCTTAGACCTACCCACTTTTGGAATGGGGCTTGGGATCTGTGGATGGAAAATGGGTATTTAAGTGAGATGTAGGAATGTGAGACAGAGGGAGGAAAGTGGTGATGGGGGTGGGGTGATACAAAAAGTTGTATCAATATGAAGCTCTGATGGTAAGAGAAAGTCAGCAGACAATTTGGCCCTAACTATCATTGGCAGTCTGATATCACGAACAAGTGATGAAGCCAGTCATAAACCGCAGCCCCATCTCTGTCCCACACCACTTGTATCCTTTCTATATGCTATAGTATACCCAAAAAAGTATTTTTAGATGTTTTTAATTGCCTTTGACTCTCACACTTGGAAGACTGTGTGCAGTTCTGGTCACCCCATCTCAAAAAAGACATATTAGAATTGGAAAAGGTGCAGAGAAGGGCAGCAAAAATTATTAGGGTATGGAACAGCTTCCATATGAGCAGAGATTATGAAGGCTGGTACTGCTCAGCTTAGAAAAGAGATGACTAAGGCGGGATAGAGGTCAATATTGATAAAGGTCAATAAAACCATGACTGGTGTGGAGAAAGTGAATAAGGAAGTGTTATTTACCCCTTTACTTAACATAAGAACCAGGGGTCACCCAACAAAATTAACAGGCAGCAGGTTTAAAACAAACATAAGGAAGTATTTCTTCACACAACACACAATCAACCTGTGGAACTCGTTGCCTGAGGTTGTTGTGAAGGACAAAAGCATAACTGGGCTCAAAAAAAGAATTAGATAAGTTCTTGGAGTATAGGTCCATCAATGGCTATTAGCCAAGATGGTCAGGGACGCAACCCCATGCTCTGGGATGAACCTAAATCTCTGTTTGCCAGAAGCTAGGACTGGAATACAGGAAATGAATCACTCCCCGTTCTGTTCATTCCATTTGAAGCGTCTGGCATTGGCCACTGTCGGAAGACAGGATACTGGGCTAGATGGACCATTGGGCTGACCCAGTATGGCCGTTCTGATGTTCACCACCACACCTGGGAACCTTCAGTCCAACTGCACGGGCCTCAGAGGGAGAGTGTCTCACTGAGAAGGCAGAAATCTCCCCTTGATAGAAAGCTCCTGTTTGTAGCTCTGGCGTGAAAGCTATCATTGGTACAACACTGAATATCACCTCTCTTTAGCCTTCAAACAGTGCATTTTGGGGAGTAAGAGGGAAACATTTCCCTGGTCTGTGGGTTTGAAAAGAAAATGGTGTTTGGTTAGGGGTTTGGAATGTCCAAAGGACTCCCAGCTGGGATGGAGCAGTGAGCAGACTGCAGGTGAGGTGGTCAAAGGTGCTTGGTGAATGCAATTTATCACATGTCTATGGCCACCAGGTATGTGGCACCATCTATCTATCCATATAGCTCTCGAGACAAACTTTGGGATGTTTCCAAATGCCAGTTTCTTTATTTTGAATAGCGCCGTAGGAGACTGGAATGGTAAGGTGCCATCAATTGGTTAATTACTGTGTATCTTAATGTGCTAATACAGCTCAGATGAAAAGAGAATCCCAGGGCATTTGCTTTGTTCACAGTGTGATATCCATCCCCTTCTGTGGAGCTGGGATAGAGTACTCAGAGGCTGTTTGATAAGGTAATGCTTTTGTGTGTGCTTTATCTGAAATGTGACCTTGGGAGAAGGTAGGTAAGATTTGCTGGTATTAGAGATGTCTTTTCTTGACAAGACCAGCCAAGCACTGCTTCTGGGAATGAGCAATAGATTAGCAATTCAAACTGTCCTGTAATGTGGCTCTCCCAGCGGTTCGTACTTCATTGGAAGGACTGTCCAGATATGGCACTGGGTCAGCTCCTGGATCACATCTTCATGTGACCCATACGGACTGCTGTACTCTTAATGTGAAACGGAGCTCTCCAGGCCCAGGGTGAAATTTTCTGGAGCCTGGGGGATGGACATTCCTGGCGGAGGCAGGTCCTTAGCTGTGGAAAGCCCCCCAGAATAGATCTGATTAAGCTGTTGATTGACCTTGTTTAGCTCTGATGGGGAAATTCACTGCTTGGCACAGTAGTCAAAGAGGAAGAGATGATGGTGAGGTACTAACCCCAGGGAAAGAACAGACTTTACAGAGATTCCACTGCTCCCTGGGGTAACACCCCCCCCTGAATCGACTGTCAGCAGGAATTGAATCTTGGACCTCTCAAAGCATGACACTCTCCTGCTGGAGCTCACAGACTAATTCAGTTCATCTGGAAGCCGTAGCTGATTCAAACATCTCATGTGCTCCAGCCACGAGAGAGGGACAAAAAGCCACACATTCAAGTGTGTTACACTAGTGTACATTTCTGAGCTCTGGTGTCTAGAGGCAATGGTGATGAGGACCCTATCGATACCCAAGCTATAGATTTTAGAGTGGTAGCCGTGTTAGTCTGCATCAGCAAAAATAACGAGGAGTCTGACCTCATACTTGGTAAAGCAAGCCCCATCCTTTCACGTATTTATACCTGCTCCTGTATTTTCACTCCGTGCATCCGATGAAGTGGGTTCTAACCCATGAAAGCTTATGCCCAAATAAATTGGTTAGTCTCTAAGGTGCCACAAGGACTCCTCGTTATTTTTTCTAAGGTATAGAGAGATCCAGTGAAAGGGAAAAGAAGCGATACCAAATCCTCCAGGGATTGATTTTCAAAAAACACTCAGAGTTGTCCTAACCCATCTCCCATTGAAGTCAGGGAAAGTTTGCCTGTTAATTTTGATGGGATCAGAGTTAGGTCATTGCTGAGTACTTTGAAAATCCCACTCTTAACACCAAAGGGTTAAACAAACAGCTTGGTCCGCCACTTCAAGTTTACAAGAACAAAAGTTTTTCCAGCAGGTAACTTTGTGGATGTGGAAGCAATAGGAGCTTCTGCAGAGACAGCATCAGCTTTGCATTAATTTTTTTTTAATCCTTTCTGTTTGTACCAAAAGAAAATAAGTCTCTCATTTTCCAATTTTTTTCTGTCAACTATGATTTTTCTTGTTTTTGTACAATAATGCATCAGGAGGAGATCTGCTTTTGTTCCTCGCTGAGATAATTATTAGGAGAGCATGCTTTGTTTGTTCTCATTATCTTTGTTTTAGGTGCAGAGATACCGAGTCTTATGTTGAGCTTCGTACCATAATCGCCTTCCGCTTCTGCAAGTATAACACAAGCCTCGCACCAGGGGACATGGGGTCGGATCAGGAAAGCTTAACAATATTTTGCTAGGAATCTAGACTTTTTTTCACACTTTAAGCATGGGAAATATTTACTTCCATACCTTCCACATGCAACCATGCAGAGATAGCCAAGAGAGCTACAGTAAGATACTCCTTCCAATTGATTTGCTTTACACAAAGTTTTTTTTTCATGAAATGAATTCTTTTGTTTCATCTCTTCTTTTTTTCTTTTCAAAAAATAATAATTTGTTAAACTGGGAAAAGTTCTAGAGATGGGACAGGACCAAAAATGAGGATCTGAAAATGATCCACTGTTTGGGAAAGTTTGCATTGGCTCCAACCTCTCTTTTGGGCTTGTCTCAAACGAAATCATAGATTCATAGAGTTTAAGTCTAGTCTAACCTCTTGCATATCACAGGCCAGAGAACCTCACCCACACACCCCTGTATTGAACCCCATAACTTGTTTGACGAAACCCCATAACTTGTTTGACCTCTTGGTGCAGTCTACGAGACCCAGCTTCTCCTAACTGGTCCTCTTCAGCTGGTCTGCAATCAGATCAGGTCATGAACTTTCACCTTAAACTGTGTCTACCAGCCCTTCAGCTCCAGGGCTTGCGATCTATCTCCTGGTGGCTTTCCCAGAAGCAGCCTGGAGCAGGGATGTCAACCTCTGCTATCTCAGGCCTTTCTGCTACCTTCTCCCTCTCTGTTCTCTTCTCCCCTTTCTAGCAGGGCTTGTTTTCTCTGGCTATGTCTACACTGGCAATTGAAAGACAAACTTTTGTCTTTCAGAGGTGTTAACCCCTCTCCCCTCTCCCCCGAAAGACAAAAGTTTTGCTGCAACAAGCACCAGTGTAGGATCCATTCCTGCAGACCGAAGAGGCAGGGCGCGCAGTACACAAACTATTGAAAGATGGCTCCAAATGCGGACGGAAGCCCAGGGATTGCTGGGATGCAAAGCAATGCATCACGGGGGAATTGGGACAGGACCCAGGATGCCCTGTGACCCCGCCCGCCTTCCCACAACTCTTAGCGGCAGAAGAGCAAGAGATGCTCTGTGGGACAGCTGCCCAGAGCGCACCGCTCCGAACACTGCTGCAAATGTCCCAAGTGTGAACACGTTATGGGCGCAGGCAGCTGACAGTGTGAACACACAACAGCGGTTTCCCTTCAGCGCTCTCTGAGCAGCGCTGTAACGGCCGGCGCCGTCACTCTGCCAGTGTGGACCTAGCCTTAGGGTAAACAATCTGTTCCACCTTGGATTTAGCAGTGACACGGTAAATTAGTTTCCCACACCTGAAGAGGAGCTCTGGGGAAGCACGGAAGCTCGTCTCGCTCACCAAAAGAAGCTGGTCCAATGAAAGATAATACCTCACCCACCTTGTCTATCTAATATCCTGGGACCAACATGACTACAAGAACAATGCTCCATACATGCCTCCAGGACTGGCCGTCCTGTGTGGGGTTGTGATCAAACTGATTGCCTATAAGCACTGGGAAGACTCTCTCTTCTGTCTATGCTCAGCATGGGGCTTGTAAAGCCCATTATAGCTCATCTTCCAGAAAGGCACCCAGTCCTGAAGATATCAAGAGAGGGAGAACCCACCACTTTCCTTGGTAGTTTGTTCCAACAGTTAATCACCTTCGCTGTTAAAAATGTGTGCCTTGCTTCTCATTTGAATTTTTCTTCCTTTAACTTCCAGCCATTGGCTCTTGTTCCAGTGGTTTCTCCACTGGTTTAAAGAGCCCTTTAATTCCCGAGAGACAAGGCAGGTGAGGGACCATCTTTTACTGGACCAACTGCTGTTGGTGAAAGAGAGAAGCTTTCGAGCTACACAGGGCTCCTTGGGTATTTTCTCCCCAGGAAGGCACTTATGCACAGTAATCTAGTAGCCTCTCAGTCTTCTGTTTTATAAAACACATAAGAATCTGGCACCAAAGCTGTTCCGCGTACTCATAAATGAGCTGGGAAAGGGGGTAAACAGTGAGATGGCAAGGTCAGCAGATGATACAAAATTAGTCCACATAAGTGTAAAGCCGACTGTGAAGCGTTACCAAATGTTCTCGCAAAACTGCATGACTGGGCAACAAAACAGCAGATTTCAGAGGAACAGCCGTGTTAGTCTGCATCCTCAAAAAGAAAAGGAGGACTTGTGGCACCTTAGAGACTAACCAATTTATTTGAGCATAAGCTTTCGTGAGCTACAGCTCACTTCATCGGATAGCAGATGAAATTCAGTGTTGATAAGTGCAAAGTAATGTACACTGGAAAACATAATTCCTACTATACATATACAGTACTGGGATTTAAATTACCTGTTACCACTCAAGAATGAGATCTTGGAGTCATAATGGAGAGTTCTCTAAAAACATCTGCTCGGTGTGCAGTGGCAGTCAAAAAAGCGAACAGAAAGTTAGGAACCATTGGGAAAGGGATAGATAATAAGTCAGAAAATACCATAATGCCACTACCTAAATCCACGGTATGCCCGCACCTTCAATACTGCGTGCAGTTCTGGTTGCCCCATCTCCAGAAAGATCTATTAGAACTGGAAAAGGTGCAGAGAAGGACAACAAAAATAATTAAGGGTTTGGACAGCTTCCATCTGAGAAAAGATTGAAAAGAGTGGGACTATTCAGCTTAGAAAAGGAGACAACTAAGGGGGGAAATGATAGAGGTGTATAAAATCATGACTGTGTGCAGAAACTGGATAAGGAAGTGTTATTTACCCCTTCACGTAACACAAGAACCAGGGCTCACCCAATAACGTTAATAGGTAGCAGGTTTAAAACAAACAAAAGGAAGTATTTCTTCACACAGCGCACGGTCAGCCTGTGGAACTTGTTGCCAGGGAATGTTATGAAGGCCAAAAGCATAAGTGGGTTCAAAAAAGAATGAGATAAGTTCATGGAGGAAAAGTCCATCACTAGCTATTAGCGATGCAACCCCATGCTCTGGGTGTCCCTACATCGCTGGCTGCTAGAAGTTGGGACTGGGCGACAGGGGATGGATCACTCGATAATTTCCCTGTTTTGTTCATTCCCTCTGAAACATCTGGTACCAGCCTCTGTCAGAAGACAGGATACTAGGCTAGATGGACCATTGCTCTCAGCCAATATGACCAGTATTATGTTCTTAAACTAAACAGATTCTTTAAGTCTGTCACTGCAAGTCACGTTTTTCCAGCTCTTGAATCATTCCAACCTTCTCCAGTTTTTCAATATACTCTTAAAAATCTTTTAATAATACAGCCACGCTGGCTGAGTGATCTTGGTTTTGTTAATGTAAGTGGCTATGGGCGCAAGACACACAAGGACTTTAAATTATTTGTTACAAATATACAACCTGATCCAAAGCCCATTCAAGTCAATGGAAAGATTGCGATTGACTTAACTGGACCTTGGATCAAACCCACAGGCCCCGATCCTGCAAGCACTTAGACAGATGAATAACTTCAGACTGCTCACATGTGTAGTTATGCGTAATTCAGAGACTCGGTGTATTTGTCTGTTTACAGATTGATCCAGATCACCTCAGATGTTTATTTGAACAAATTTCAGCGCAGGTGTGGTTCATCTGCAGGTCGAGTGTTGGCTATTTGATAATGATGGTGTGTGATTGGACACCTAAGTGAGATGGTATTGTCTGCTGTTCATCAACCATGGTATCTGATTGGGTGACTGAAACTTTTTAAAGAGAATGACAGAGTGAATAACACACTGGTGGAGTTTTCCAGTTAATAATCATTCCTTCTGAAATCCATGGAACTCTCAGTGTTTATGAAACTTTTCATCACTTACAAATTGGTGGTCACCTGGACCCTCACTTGGTTGTTCTGCACATTAATGCAAGGAGCGGTCACGCTATACAAATACACCAGTGCTATACAAAAAAGGTCCTTTATTCCTGACTTTGCATCCACCCAAAAGCACCCAGACAAGAGCCTGCTACGAGTGGCAGCAGGCAGCTCTCTGTTCTGATCAGCATTCTGTGCCCTCTACTACTATGTGAAGAATGACCCTTTAAATTCTCCCCATCACACCCTCACACCCTCTATATAACCATCGCAGCGGCTCCACTCACCACACCTGTTGAATAACGCATAGAATCCAACTCACCCTTTTTAGCTGTGGAAATGCACGACTCACTCTTTGTGTCACCTGACCAGCTGTGAAATGGCACCTGCCAAGCCAGCCCATCTGATCCCTATATGTCTGAGAGCAACATATTCCTTCCTTCTTTTGCTCATCTCACTCAAGCCTCCTTTCCGGCCCTCCATGCCACAGGCTCTTGATGCTGACCTGTGCTGTAGGGTCATGACACCACTTTGATGAGAGACCCTTCCCACCATAGAATCATAGAAGATCAGGGTTGGAAGGGACCTCAGGAGGTCATCTAGTCCAACCCCCTGCTCAAAGCAGGACCAACCCCAACTAAATCATCCCAGCCAGGGCTTTGTCAAGCCTGACCTTAAAAGCCTCTAAGGAAGGAGATTCCACCACCTCCCAGGGAACCCATTCCAGTGCTTCACCACCCTCCTAGTGAAAAAGTTTTTCCTAATATCCAGAACATAGCAAATGAAACTGCATCGACCAATGGTCCATCTTGTCCAGTATTCTCTCTTGGACAATGGCCAATGGCAGATGCTTCAAGAGAAGGTGCAAGAAACCCCCCTAGTGGACAACTATGGAATCACTACCCCAGGTGGAAGTTTCTTCCTCACCCTCATAAATTAGTGAAAAAAGAAAAGGAGTACTTGTGGCACCTTAGAGACTAACCAATTTATTTGAGCATGAGCTTTCGTGAGCTACAGCTCATATTCTCTGTGTGTATATAAAGTCTGCTGCAGTTTCCACGGTATACATCTGATGAAGTGAGCTGTAGCTCACGAAAGCTCATGCTCAAATAAATTGGTTAGTCTCTAAGGTGCCACAAGTCCTCCTTTTCTTTTTGCGAATACAGACTAACACGGCTGTTCCTCTGAAACCTGTCATAAATTAGTGACTGGCTTATGTTCTGAAGCATGAGCAAGTCTATCCCTTATAGCTTGTTTTAATCCTGTCTCCTCTGCAGGTCTTGTAATCTGGAACATCCTCCTTGTAGCCTTCCACCTAAGCAATTTCCTGTCACCTCTGTATTCAACTCCCATCTGAAAACATGCACGTCGCTCCTCTTGGTACAATAAAACCAACTCTGTGCTGGAAGAGTGAGCTGGATTCTGCTCTGCCTTGTGCATGAGCAACAAAAATGACTGGCTGCATGAGGGTACACAGCTGGATTTGCCAAGCCCAAGATGAGCTGTGTAGGGCTGGTAATTAGACTTGTAAACTGAGCAAATTTGAAGTGGAATCAGTGAGGAGGAATAAATATGAAAACCAGTTATGTCCTTTTAACCAAGTTGCTTTTCTGACTACAATCATCTCACTGTTTACAGGCAAGTTTAACATAAAATGGGAATATCTGACCCACTTTCCCCCCTCCCCCCAAGTTGAATTGTTAAATGAATTAGGGTGATCAGGATGAGATCAAGGATTCTCTTTCCAGTAGAATTTAAGAAATGTCATTGGATGCAGCTTAATTTGGCCCATGAATTCTTAAGTCACACACACACACAGAGGAATAATTGGAGCACTGAGATGAGAATTTATGGTACCATTTCGGCAGGAGAATCAGTGTAGATTATAGAGCAGGGCATTGCTACAATGGGAATTCTTGTTGCGGGCAGGGAACATAAGTAACAAGGGCAGACCCTCAGGAGAATCTGCTGGCTGACATTCCTCAAACAGGTTTTGCTATCAGAAAATCTAATGAGGCTTAAAGAAAGCTGATAATTCATTAGCATTCTTGACATCTTTGCTGATTACTCCCCCTTGGCAGCATAGCATACTGAATAGATGAAGACTAGCTTGGAAATGTAGTGAAAAGGCAGGCTGCCGCATGCATCAAACACAAACGGCCACGATCATCTCATGAACGTTATTTGAATCAAACAGTATCAAATAACCCGAAGAGTAGCTTCCATTTATGTAGCAGAGGATCATGCTAAAGGATTCCAAAGCACCTTATGAGGGATTGAGGGGCTGATCCCACGAATGGTGGCTCATTTCTTGAGTACGTCTAACTCCACTTCACTAAGATCTGATTTCTCCTCTCACTTCTCCTGGGGTAAATCAGGAGTAACCCCAATTAAATTCATGGAGTTACTCTGCTCTTAAGCCAATGTGTGAAGAGAGTCAGACCCTTTCCATATCTTTCAGCCACCTGCATTTCTGAAGCACCCATCACCAAGTCACCTGGGCTGTGATGCATGATAAGAGCATGACAGTGTGTTCTGCACAAGCCAGGACTGCACTCCTTCAATGTTCCCTTGTTCTATCAGTGAGTTTTAGGTGTAGTGTGAACCGGTAAAATACCATGGAATGTCAGTGAGGAAAGGTTTTACCTCCTCTTTGTTACCTGCTGAAAGCCTTTGGGAAGAGAGGAGTTTTACATCATGGGTTGAATGTGGACAGGGAAGGAGTAATTGGGCTGTCTCCAGGCTTTTGCTGGATAAGAGTGGACTTAAGCATGCGCTTAAGAGCGTGGCTGTACTGGGGCCTGAATAAAGCAGGGCTGTACAGTTAGCTGATTTAATACAAATGCAGTTGCATTTAAATAAGTTTCTAGTTCGCGTATTTTTAACCCCCTTTTTGTCAAGCTTCACTACACACTTGAGCTTTATTGGCCTTGTTCTTCTTCCTCAATAAAGAGGGTTTTTTAAAAGGGTCTTTGATATTTAATGAACAATCCACTCGAGACCTTACTGAATCTAAATTAAATGCCAATAGGAGCCCTTTCATTTGCACTGTTTACATTAAAATTGTGGAGACAAGCTGGTTTTTCTTGAGTACAGAGACTGTTTCACTAAAGGCAATTTTATCCTTCACCTTAAAATTTTATCCTTCACTTTATCCATCCCCAGATCCCCAGCTAGTGTAAATTGGAATAGTTCCAAGAAGTCAACGGAGATAGGCCAATTTACGCCACTTTAGGATCTGGCTCAATGATTTTTAACAGGAAAGAATTCAAGGAGCACAGAAAGCTCTTTTAGGCTGAGTTCCAGTGATTACTGGGCACTCCTTGATGTCCACAGTCGAAGAAATAAAAAAACAAATATTTACTTCTGGAAAAACACAATGATTTAATCTCCTTGATTTAAACTGTCCAGCTCCAGGGCCTAACTGTATTTTATTAAACTTGTTGTGCTTTTTGTCTTATCCCTTTAATAGGATTATAGGGAGATTACTTCATGCCTTTCTTCTTAGAAATCCTGATGTTTAAAGACAATTTAGCACTTTAGATGAAATCTCCATGTTGGGCTTTCCGAGTGGGAGATGCAAACATGAACTTTCCTTTTGTGGAAAAGGATTTCATGAAGTTATCTCTAAAAACCTGGTGCCAAATTGCTTGTAAGCCCTCTGGTGCTGCCACATGGCTGATTGCCACTTTCTTTTCTTTGAAATTAAAAAACCATGGGCCCATCATCGCTGTAGTTGGCGGCAGCGAACCCTGACTTGTAATGCTGGAAGTGTAAAGGCTAGAAAAGTTTTACTTGAAATGAAATGTAGGGGAAATGTTTCCTATAATGGCTAGTGAATCTTGGCTCACATATAAGACTATGGTCTGGTCTCCACTACAAAGTTAGGACGACACAAGGCAGCTTACACTGACCTAGCTGTGCATGGGTCTGCACTTAAATCGGTCTCCCTCGCTGTAAACACCCTGTTACGCCAACATAATAACACCACCTCCTCATGCAGCACGGAGTCCCGGTCAATGGACTTAGGTTAATGCAGTGTGTGGGGAGACACGGCGTTACTTATGTCGGCCCGAACTGTCCTCCAGCAGCTGTCCCACAATGCCCCACACAGCCCACTCTGTGTCACCATTGGGAACTCCACTGCCCTGGGCTCATGGACACCAGAAGCCCCCCTTCCCCTTTAAAGCCTCGCGAATTTTTGAAATTCCTTTTCCTGATGGCCCGGCTTGGTGAGCACACCTGGCAGCTCTCCATTGCTGAGTGCAGCCGGCCAGCTGGCCGTGCCGGCTGCATGCTCCGGACGCGCTCCTGCCCGGAGCAGACAGGAGATCTGGGGGGATGTGGAGGCTCAGGAGATGTGGGATAAAGTAGTAGTGCTTTAACGTCATTGCCCCTTTTGCCTCCCCCATAGGCGGCCCTGCCGGTAGGGTCCGTACCAGCAGGGCCGCCGACGGGGAAGGGGCAGCGACGTTCTGCCCCAAAGGACGGTCCTTTGCCCTAGCAGCGCTTTAACGTTGCTGTCCCTTCCCCCCCACCCCACGGTACGGACCCTACCGGCCGGGCTGACGACGGGGGAGGCAAAAGGGGCAGGGGCATGTGGGCTGCGTAAAGGCCTGTACCGGCTTCTTACCAGTACGCCGTACTGGCCTGTACCGGCTCACTTTCACCCCTGACGTTAGCTCACTCGAGTTAATAGCCGCAGTGGCTTGTGACAGAATCCAAGTCGTGCGATGTGTGTGCAGAGTGATTCACTCACAAGCTCCCTTGGGTTTTGATATTTGGATATTTGATATTTGAACACTGGAGGGTAAAGGCTCAACGGGCAGCTTTATGACCCAGTGCTGAGCGGTGGGGTGGGGCTGTAAGGGGCTACAGCTGAGTGGCAGTGACTGGAGGGTTATTGGGAGCTCCCTAGATCAAGACACGGAAACTCAGTCGTGAGATATTAAAGCCCCAAAGACCTGTCCCAATAATGCCTTGAGTTTCCATGTAAACCCTGGCTCGGATTCCCTGGGTGGGGTGAGTCTCATCTTCGGTTGTTCTGAAGCGCTACTCACAAAGAGAAGGAAATGATGATCTTGTGGTAAAGACATTTGTCAGAGGCTCCCTGAGTGACCTGGAGCAAATCATTTAATCTCTCTGGGCCTCAGCCCTCCACCTGTAAAGCGGGCATAATAGCAGTCCCCTTCTCCCACCCTTTTTTGTCTGTGTAGACTGTAAACCATTTGGGACAGGGACTGTCTCTTACTCTGTGTATGTGAATGTTTAGTGCCCAGCACAAGGCCCAGATGCAGTCTGGAGTCTCTAGGTGCTATTGTAGTACACATAATGTTAATAAACTCGGAAGAGTTGTCCTTACATCTAACACCTGACAGCAGCGTCTCTACCACTAAGTATTTTTTTGTTTGCAAACTGCGGTGATTTTGGTTTAGTTTTCAGAACATTGTTCATGGGAGTTGAAAGTGTAACGTGCCATGAGCAATTAGCTGGAGGAACACGTGCAGTGCAGATGGATTCTCTTTCCTCTTTCATGTGAACAAAAGACAAAGTCCCTTGAATGGAGGAAAATGGATAACTTTAACGCAAGCCCCAGGAAATGCAAATTAACTCCACAAATAAAGCAGCTTTTCTTCTCAGAGCCAAGAAAACAGAGTTTATATACACAACAAGCTTTTATACCTTAGAAAACAGTTCCCTCAATGAGGCGCATGATATCTCATCCTATAAATACTGCTCAAGGATGAGCATTCATATTTTATTGTTTCTTTTATTCAGACAAATTCCAAGCTTCAGAGGTGGACTGGGCAGCTGAACTTCCCCAAAGCCTGGGGCTGTTTGGTTTGAACCATCACAGAGTGAGGGGACAGCACCTGAGTTCATTCAGAAGCAGAGTTCGGAGATTTTGGATAGGGCCCATTGTTATTCTCAATTCAGTGTTACCTTAATGCCCAGAGAAGATGTTCCAGCGGGTGCGTCAGGGTAGTCCTGAACCCCGGTGATGGTGCCCCTCTGCAGTGACCCATCAGACCTATCACACCAGGCCTGCCCTGCACCAGGCCTGAACCCTTCTGCAGCATCCATGGCCACAGCCACTTCCCCTATGTCCCCAAGCTGACCCCAGCACCTGCACAGGGATGAATCCGCCTCCCTCCACCCCCCCCCCCGCCCCCCAATGCATATGAGACAGGAAATGATGCCACGAATGGAAGCCCCAACTAATCTGGTAGCCGACGTAACCCAACTGCAGCTGGTACAATAAAGCCCAGAGGTGAGCTTGAGCATAAGAGGATGTTATGAATGGGAAAGAAATACACCCTCGCTGGAGGGGCTGGATTCGCTGCCTAACAAGTGAGACGGACTCACCAAGGCTCCCTGGGGTCCCAGGTTCGAATTTCGCAGGAGTCAGCTCAGTCTTTTGTTCTTCCTTGGTTCAGAAAATGACCCCTAAGCTAACACTTCCAGGTTGGAAACAAAGAGCCCATCCTATCTCTCTGGGACCAAATTCTGGGGAGGTGTTGCACGGCAGTTGCAGAGTGCCAGTGTCCAAGCTGATGGTCCCTGATCAGGTCAGAACAACTCGGGGGTAAACTCACTCGGGAGTCAACCTGGCTGAGCCTTCAAGGAAAAGGAGCAGCATGAGCAGGCAAAAGTCTCACCAGCATGAGTGGGAACTTGGCCTGGGGAAAACTTGGGTAAAGGCATCAGGATTTTCCCCCTACAATTTATCCCTTTTGCTTAAAGAGCCAAGGGGATGTTACCGAGAAGCCATGGAACATCAGGGGAAACACCCTGATGCTGATGCTGTGTAGACGAGCCTCCCAAAGGGAAGCCATTCCATCACCTGCTATGCACCGCTAGCCAGGAAAATAATGAAAACTATACTGGAGGGGACCAGTGTTGCATGGCCCAGGAACATTTTCATCCTGAGCACCGATGATTCCATCCTACGAGCCAGACCCTCCGTTGGTATCAATTGGCGTCATTCCATTGTTGAACACCAGCTAAAGACCTGGCCTTATGCCGCTCAGAAACTTATTACAAACACACCTGCCGTGTTCGGATCATTCCAGATCTTCCCACGCAAAACTCAGCAAAGGGACGGGGACTCCAAGTGGGGCAGAATCCAGCACGTACTCAAATCTGTCAAACATGCAGGCTCCCAGATCAGGGGAACAGACAGCTGATAGGGACTTGGATGATAAAAGCTCAAAGAAATCAACAGCATCCCAGGAAGGAATGACTGGTATTAGAAGGAAAGCGTGTGTGTGGAGGAGAGCATGCTGAACATCCGGAGTGGAATGCAATTTCAATTTTCTTTGTTTTCGCCCCCTTCAGTCCTTTTATTAACACCCTGCTAGATCTCTCTGTCTAGCAGCAGCTGTTGTGTTAGTGACCAGACTGCAGGAGATGGCGGGTCTCTGTCTTGGGAAATCACGGAGGCAGTACAGGTCAGGACCGTCAGATGGGCCAATGTGGGTACAAATGTCACATTGCTAGCTACATCGCTGAAAGGGGAGGGGAAGCGAGCAGGGGAGAGATGGAGGGAATGGGCCATGGGGAAAGCGTAAAGAACTTGATGACACCTCATCCCTGACGAGCTGCAGATTTCACCTGGCATCTACATATCATGAGTCTGCTCCCTTCCCTGTTCAAGTACAAGCCAATCAGGCATGTGCTCTGCTTTGGGAAATGAAGTTACATGAAAGGAGCTGTTTTGGGATTATCCCTGATTACATTCGGCTAGAGGCGCAGACTGGAGCCCTTGGCCCGTTAGCCGCAAGCCAGGATGGACGGGTGAGGAGGGGGCAGTTAACGAAGCGGCTATGGACTGTTCAGACATTTTGGTCTTGGGTTGGGTTGAAGGAGGAGAAGGGAGTTTGGGCTGTGTGGTGCCTTCCGTCCCGCTGCCTGCTAAGGGTGCTACTGGGGCTTTTGGGATTCCGACCTTGTACGGTCAACTGGACTGAGGCCCAACATATTGCATGTCGCGGGATTAGCATCCATCAAACAGGATCATCCCTGGGTCACAACTAACCTAGCGAGAGGCAGTAGGGTCTAGTGACACCGTGCTGGTACTCAGAAAACTGCGGTTCTGTTCCTGGCTTTGCTCCTGTCCTCCTGTACGACTGTGGGCAAGCTACTTCAACTCTCTTTCTCCTCCCACCCTTGCCAGCTCCAATTGTAAGCACTTTGGGGCAGGGGCTGCCCTTCACCATGTGTTTGTACAGCACCTTGCACTGTGGGGGTCCCTGATCTCAGTCAGGGCGTCTTGGTGTTGCTGTGCCACAAATCAATCATCACACCAAGTGGGCCAGGAAAAAAGCTGATGAAATAGAGATCACAGGGACAGGAACCACAAAAATACCAGCTGGGCCCAATGGGAGAAGATTATGTAACTGAACTGAAGCCATGGGTAGGCAGGTGGCAAGCTGTGATTACTGCTCATTTCGCTGCTGCCATATCCTTCCCTTTTAGCCCCATCTGTTTATTTCATCTGCCTGTTACATCTTACCCGAAGGCGAGGTGGTAAGCTCTTTGGCCGAGCAGTATATTTTTACTCTGTGTCTGGCCAGCAGGGAGCGTTAGGCATTATTATGATACAAATAACAGTCAGCCACCAAGGGAAGAGTTCAGCATGGAACATGAGGAGGAGAAATAAGAGAAGGATGAAATGGTTTATCAATGTAAATAGCAAGGCCTAGCAGTCTAAGTGTAACAGCGACAGACCCCGGTCGTCAGCAGGCGGGATCGAACCTGGGAACCTCTGGAGCTAAATGCATGAGCTCCTACTGCATGAGCTAAAAGCCCTTAGCTAAGGCTGTAGAGCAGACTCATTAATCTGTCTCTCGAAGTGGTCTGGGTGCCATCAGAGAGGACAGAGCACCACACCCAGGAGGTGTGTGGGTTACATAAGCACAGCTTTGGGAGTCAGGCCTGCTGAGTTCTAATGCTGACTCTGCCCTTGATTTGGGGTTTGAATAAATCACTTCCCCTCTAGGTATCTCACCCGACCCTCTGGAACATGGGGGTGATTAACTGGGAGAACTAATCAGCACCTGGAAGCGGTAAAGTGTTGGGGGTGGGGGGCTGCTGATATATTATGGTGACTCTTTGGCAATGTTCATTGGTAAATTCTGGCTCCTTCTCCAGCTCAGGTTGGCCACCCCTGACTTAGCTGCTTACAAGTTCACATTGGGCCTTATCATTCACACCGACCTCAGTACTAGCCGAACAAAATCTGCCTGTTAACGGCGCTCAGTTCAGCCAATACATAAATGGCTGGGGCTCCGGAAGTCACAGCAGCACCAGTTAACACGAGTTCCCCGAGTATTAGCACTAATAACCATCCCGATCAAATTAATTCAAATTACGTTCAGTAGACCATTAAGCCATTGTCGGTGGCATTGCTTTCCTATCGGCTCACATTTTCACGAGGTAATTAAACCCATTAAAATGTAAACCAGCTTTTTTGCGTTTGGAATGAAAGAAAGGAGGATGAACAAGAAGCTGAATAAACAACTTGGCTCAAAGAGCTACTGTGGCCATTATTTTCAATACGCTCATTAGCTCCTATTCTCCAGTGGTTTCCGTACCGAGACATAACGCTGGATCCTCAGCTGGGGTAACCAGCAGCACTCCCTGGACTTCAGCAGAGCTGCATTGATTTGCGCCAGCTCAGGGCCTGGCCTACAGTGTCACCGGATGAGCAGGTTTTCAATTCATTCCTAACTCACTCCCCGGCGTTCGCTAGATTCTATTCTGGTCTTTTCCCCAAAACACGGGCATGTGGGAGGAAGAAAGCAAACAGTATTTGCACTAAAAGGAAAAACACGCCAACAGAAAGAGGAGATTTGATTTAGCTGCACAGTCTGCAGCGACGGGGAAGCGGTTTCAAGGTCGAGCAGTTCTCCCCTGGATGTTCACTCATCTGGGCAAGAGTTACTTGATGATGACACGAAATCCTTATTTATAGGGTAATAAAATGGAATGCAAGGTAGCACTGACAGCTGGTTATTCAGAATGTAACTCTCTGCCTGTCATAGCTCCGTCAGGGTCAGGAGGGCAGGCCCTGCTCCGAGAGGGCTTCCCAGCTCCCAGCAGGACCCACACTGATAAACCTAATGGTTTTCATGACAAGCCAAGTGTTTAGAGCTAAATGGATTAGAAATTAGAGAGATTTGGGAGAGAAAAAGACACACAGTGGGGTTCCGGGGATCGTTGGACAGAGATAAAAATTGCTTTGTAATTTCAGGTTCTGATCAAGCCTGGAGAATTCCACAGGCCCCACAGCAGTGGTGCTGAAACTAGGGGGGATGGAGGGGCTGCCGCACCCCCTGGCTTGAAGTAACAATAACAAACCAAATACGTGGTTTCTGTCATCAGTTGCCCCACTATAAAAATTGTTCCAGCACTCTGCCTCTAGACCTTTGTCTTGTGGGTTATTTTCAACCCCAGCAGAACCTTTGGACACAATATATCTCCCTATAGAAGCGGCCCTGGGTTTGTTATCACCCTCGCTTGGTGGATGTTGTTCTTTCACCATGCTAGTTGCAGGGGAAGGATAATTCATTAAAGGAACATGGCTGTTATATAGAAGATGCCTGATATTTAAAGCAACCCAGAGGAAGGCCAGTTGACTAAGTAGTGAGGTATCTTCTGGGAGATAAGTGTTATGGGGGACATTTGTAGCTTGATGCATGTGTGTATTAAAGACAGCTGGACATCAATATATAAGCTAGGAATTGTTTTGGGGAAGTTTTATGGCCTGTGTTCTACAGGAGGTCAGACTAGATGTTCATAATAATCCCTTCTGGCCTTGGACTCTATGAATCCATCAGTGTACTCTGCATAGTCTCTCATGACCGCCCCCATATATAAATATGCCACACACAGCCCTGGAGTCTTCAAATCACTCCAGCTCTGCAGACTGGCTTCTAGACCCCTTGGGGTGAATGCTGTTGAATAGCATTGAGACCCAGTAGAAACGACACTCCCTTAGTACAGGCCCAGTGGGATTTCAAGACTGCAGAACGGTATGTGGCCATGATGTCCATGCAATAAATCCAGAGTTATGTGATGAATTTGGCTACAGAGAGGCAGTGTGGTATATGGATAAAGCAATGGAATGAGAGTTAGGAGACCTTAGTGCTATCTATTTATCTATGCTCCTATTCATCTCTGAAATATATGAGTACCTAGTCCTGTTCTAAATCAGGGGAGGAAGGCCGGTATTAGATCAGACTAACATTACAGTTAAGGCACTACCCTAGGATTCTCAACACCTGGGCTCGAATCCCACTGCTGGCACTAATTTATTGTGTAGCCCTGGGCAAGTCACTTAATCTTTGTGCGCCACAATTTGCCCATCTGGGAATAATAATATCTACCCTCCTGTTTAGAGTGCTGACAGACCTTCGGCTCCATGGGTCCTGTGTCCCTTTGCACCTTCACCATCCTCTCCAGCACTGTTCCCAAGAATCCATCTCAGCTTGGGGTGCTCAGCACTTGGCCCTCCTCCAGAGAGGGGCCTTATAAGGTTCACCTCCTGAATGCGCGAGAGCCACACAGATAAAAGCTGCTGCAGCGCGGTGAGGTATGATACTGTAACGTAAATGATCACGGTTATTCACCTGCACAACAATGTATTCATGTCCTTATGGATCATTGGCCTTTAGATCAGTTGCCGGGCTTGTGGGTCAAGACTGCCAAGAGGCTCACAAAAGGCAATTGCGGGAGGTCAGGAGGTATTGAAAATTTTGTTAGAATCTAATGCAAAGAACATCTCGCTTCCGCACTCCCTGCCCGCCCTTATCCTTCATGGTCAAATAGGCTCCATCAGCCTCTTGAAGCGTGCACACAAATAAATCCTAGACATTCATCAGTGTTAGCTTGGATACATTTTCTATTCTTACTTTTACAATCAATGTAAAGAGGTTTCCATTTTATTTTATTTTTACTTTCAATAAGGGGTCACCAACCTGAAATGGTCTAATATGTCTATCCATCTCCCCAGCCCCCCTGCAGAGTGTCAGCTTGATCTACAACAGACCCAGCATGCCCCTTCTTGCTTCCAAAGCTATCTCCATTCATTGATAAATTCCACTGGCAGCCAGGCGGGTTTCCTCCGCATGGCTGGAAGGTGCTTGTATAGTCACAGATTAAGCTTCTCAACAGCAGCAAAGGGGAAAGAGACATTTGAATCTGTCTCATTACTTGCGTCCCCCGTGCTTCCCACAGGAAAGCCCGATGCTCTAAAAGGAAGTCATTGATCCAGTTTCTTAATGATTACACTGTACTTGTAGTAAGCCAATAGCAGTGGCTATGAGTCTGCACTTCATGCATGAATAAACTCTCAGGGCAGTCAAGGGGCAGACCCTGCTGGAGTCACAGTGTGAATCTGGTACTCGAAGGCCCGGTCGACACCGGGATAGCTACGGAGGTATAAGATATTAGCCAAGCAGTCCCAGGGTGGACAGCAAAACTGCCCTGAGCATCCTGCCCTGAGTGAAACAAGCCATACTGGTAAAAGCACGGCTTTCCCCCTCTTGCTGCATCTTCTGCCAGCAACAGTGATGCCCATCGGGGATCGCACCCCATCGCACCCCGAACTGACTCAGCGTTGGCAGCAGAAGTCTGTACTGCGGACCTGGCCTATGTGTGCTGGAAAAAAGACGGAGTAATTTCCTCCTTATGGGGACCTTGCAAGAGAGTGGGGCTAGTCAATCTTATGCACTGCTCTTGTAGGCTCTTACTTGCTGCCTCCTGGGCCCACATGTCCCTGGATCTGGCTGTGCTAGATCTGGCAAGGCTTCTTTCTGGCTGTCAAAGCTTTTGAGAGCTGTAAGGGAGGGGTTCAGTGCAGACAGGACCCAAGACAGGGAGCCCAGGGACCCGGGAGAGAGATGTTGCTTGCAAGTCAGAGTCACTGACTTGCTGGGGCAGGAAATGGGGTGTCTCTGTGCCTCAGTTCCTCCCTCTGTCGAACAGGGATAATGATACTTATCCACTTTTGCGAGGAGCTTTGAGATATGAGTGAATAGGCCCCTATGGGTCTGTCTCCGCTGCAATGAAACACACAGGGAAGGCCTATGTCAGCTGCAGGGGGCTCGGGCCATGGGGCTATGAAACTGACGTGCAGATGTTTGGGCTCAGGCCGCAGCCCAGGCTCCGGGTCCCTCCCCACTCGCAGGGTCCCAGAACCCAAACATCTACACTGCAATTTTGTAGCCTCGCAGACCACATCCGCTGACACGGGCCAGCCCCGGGTGTTTTATTGCAGTGTAAACATGCACAAACTGATCACCCATGGGATGCTCCTTTGAAGCAATGGGCCCCATCCATGCCACTGTATAGATAATGGCGTTTCCCCCTCTTCCACCAGCAGCAAATTCATCCCACAGGAAGTTTTGCTGGTGGCTTCAATGGCAGCAGGATCTGCCCCAAGGCGTCGCCCCAAAATCCAACTCTGCCTCGGATCTGGATTTTAGCGGCTCCTAGCTAAAATATCGTGGAAAATGAGAAACTTCAGGGAAGCAGGAGGAAGCAGCTGCTGCACCAAACTGACAGTTCTCTAATGGGGCTTTGTTCAGCGGGGCCCCAGGTCCCAGCACCATCTCATTGCTGCTCTCACAAAGCATCCCACTGGGAGCAGAGAACTGAGTCACAACGGATCAATCTCCCCAGGCATTCAGTCCCACCTGGGCCTTTCATCTCAGCGGGGGAGAGAGAGGGAACAGTGCTTCCAATCAGGCAAATAAGAGAGATTCATTTTCCTTTCGACTCAGCAGAAACCGAGATGAAACCCAAAGGGCTAAATGGCATCTTTCATTCTGCTTTCTATGGCTCCTAAAAACGATGGAAGAAAATTGAAATCTGTCTCTTTTTTTTGAAAAAAAAAAATTTCCTGGTAGCACGAAGGCGTGTGCTGGGGCTGGCATTACCGGCATTGTTGACAATGGAAGCAGAGTCACGCGGCGGGAAGTCGCGTTTGCCACAATTGGGGCTAATACGTCGGCTGGTTTGTCAGGTGCTGAAGGGGGGCTGAATGCGTTTTTGATTGCTGTAATTGCCACAGATTGGCTGCTTGAGAGGAGCGAGTTAACGAGGAGGCTCTGGGCGGATGATGCTTGCAGAAGCGAGTCCCAGGCCAATCGTTCTCCTTTGTGCCTTCTGTATGAAATCGTCGGCAGATGATTATGGTTCTGAATAAGGTATAATTTACATTCCACGTCTGACAAAAATCAGTACACAGTAGAGCAGAGAGGTAACCTGTTAGCTCAGCTCAAGGCAGAAGGTTGGTCTTGTGGCTAATGAGACTGTCTTTGTTCTGGGTTTGCACAACACCCAGTGCAAACAGATCCTGGTCCATGACTCAGGGGCCAGAGTGCTACCACAGTGCAGCTGCGCTGCTGTAAACTCCTTATGTAGCCACTGTAAGCCGACAAGAGAGAGCTCTCCCGTCGGCTTCACGGCTCAAGACCCCGTGAGCGGCGAGAGCTACGTCTCCAAGCTATGGAGAGCTTCTCCCACCGACATACTGCTGTCCGCATCGGCACTTACACCCCTGAGCGACATAAATTACGCCAGCATAAGCCACAGTGTAGACATAGCCTTAATAAATAATGATAAAATAATGAATTGGGTGTCAAGATACGGGGCCACTTCCTGTCTCCAGCACTGAGCCCTTTGTGACCTTGGGCACATCCCTTCACCACTCTGTGCCTCAGTTTCCCCAGCTGTAAAACGGGGACAATGATTCTTCTCTACCCGACAGAGGACGAACTCATGAATGTCTACAAAGCGCTTCGGGGGCCTCAGAAATCAGGGGCTACAGGAGGACAAAACGTTATGACATGTTGTTATTCAAACAGGGTGCAAATAAATTATAATAGTAACAGTCAGAAAAGTCACCCATGAGGAAAAAAAAACAGCTTCTAATTCCACATATCCGCTCCCTATGTATTTCCAAGAATGAGTGGGCCCCAGCCTGCCCTGGAGGCTGTGTCTGTGACTCCTGCTGTCGTGCCCTGTTGTTCCTGGGATGAATTTAGTTGACCCAATTGCTGACTTCACTGATTGCCCCATGAGGAATTGTAACATGAGGGCTACAGACTGGGGCAGTCGTGGCTCATTGGTCCATTCCTCCAGCGCTACCCACCTGGCATCATCACCAGGAGGCAATGGGCCTGATTCAAAGCCCATCAAAGTGGATGGAAAGACACCAATGGGCTTTGGGCCCTATAAGATCCGGTGCAACCGGCTAGGCAGGGTAGGTATGTGTCCCACTCTGTGCCTGATCTGCAGAGGAGATGAGTCCGTTTCAGTGTCCCGCTTGGGAACCTGGCTCTATTGCTCAAGCTGCAGAGAGTTATGCTTAGAACTGGGGCGGCAGGCAGAGTGCCTGTTGTTAATGGAAATGGTGGTTGGTACATTAGTATCGGTCCTCTGTTCCTCTCCCAGCAGTCTGATCACCCAGGAAGAGCCTATAAATACCAGCTCCAGATACTGGTGCCCTTGTTCCTGGGCCCACACCTGCAGCCCTCACCCCCCATCATTAGAATAAACCTATGGGACCTCCTTCAGCTCCATTGACTGCTGCTCCACCACCTCTGGCCCCTGCCAATTGGACGTTGCCATGGGAATACATAAGACTTGCATGCCCCCAGCTTCAGCTGCTGTAGCCCCTTGGGAGACAGCGCAGGTGATAGGCGTTGCTTACAATTTATCTTCCATTTAAATTTGGAAGGTTTCAGAGCGGTAGCCGAGTTAGTCTGTATCAGCAAAAACAACGAGGAGTCCTTGTGGCTCCTTAGAGACTATCAGATTTACTCAGATGAAGAGGGTTCTAGCCCACGAAAGCTTATGCCCAAATAAATTTGTTAGACTCTAAGGTGCCACAAGCACTCCTCGTCGTTTTTTTTAAATCTGGAAGTTATCCTTGTTATCCAGCTTGGGACGGGTGCTTTATCCAAGTGCCAG
This sequence comes from Caretta caretta, assembly GCF_965140235.1. NCBI lineage: Eukaryota > Metazoa > Chordata > Testudines > Cheloniidae > Caretta > Caretta caretta. The sequence goes on from NC_134214.1 coordinate 5,279,338, forward strand.
GATTAGGAGGTGAGATCCCATTTACCCTTGGTCTTTCCCTTTGCTAAGGAACTTTTTTTTTTATTAAAAGGGCAGTTCTGCTCTGAAAAGCAGCTCTATAAACATGGCATCCTGGGGCTCCCCTGTGTATTGCAGCTCAGTGACACCAGATGGAATGTGACAGACTGGAAATGAAAGTCTTCATCACATGGCAGCTTTGCCATAGAGTTCAACGGCAACAGGATCATGCCCAAAGTCATAGCTTTCTAACTGCCTCCTGAAAACTCAGCCTGGGATCTGAGAGTCAAGCTGGGCTCTCTCCTTCTCACGCACCACCAGGGCTAAGATAAATGTAGCCCTTGCAATCCCATTGTTTTTCTCTCTCTCACTGATTGAAATGTAGTATACAATTCCATGGATGTGGCACAGGAGAGCTGGCTGGCTCTGCGGGACTAGCCGGAGTAAAAAGTAGTGGAAGCTCGTCTTATAGGGCTGGTCAAAAAATTTTAGTCAAAAATGATTTTGACAGAAAACTGGGTTCTTTTGTGGCAAGTGTCTACATTTCTCAAAAAAAAAAAAGGAAAATCCCGAACTGATTATTAATTATTTATTAATCACATCGGATGAAGTGAGCTGTAGCTCACGAAAGCTTATGCTCAAATAAATTGGTTAGTCTCTAAGGTGCCACAAGTATTCCTTTTCTTTAAACCAAAATATGTGTATCTCAGGGAACTGAGAAATTCTCACCTAGATTTTAATTTTAAATTAACTAGGTCTAGAGATAGAGAGCTAAGCCTGCAGGCTGCAAAGTGCTAGTCTCCTTAGGGGCCATGTTAACTATCTCAGAAAGAAGAGGGATTTCAACTCGAAATCTAAAAATGCTGAAAAAAGTTTTTCTCTCACTTTTCTCATCAGTGAATTTAAAACTGAACAATTTGAGAATTAAAAAAAAAATTATTATTTTGCAGAGGAAATTATTTCTACCAATTAGCAGTTTGGAGGCCTTGAATCCAGACAGTTAAAATGGAGAGGAACAGTCCCATGGGTTTACAGCAAAGGTTCATTCTCTGCAAACACCCGTAGCAAAAGAGAACACACCAGATTTGTGTCCGGTATAACTCAGTAGTTGAAGTCACACTAGGGGTGAATACAGCCCAACGTTTCTACGCATTGTAGTGGATTCTTTGGATGATAACAACAGTATCAAATATTCACTATAAATTATATGAAAAGGAGAAATAGGAAGACTCTGAGTCTCCCCGATGGAAGAGCCCCTGCAGGTGTTTGTCCACTGGCAAACCTCTCTGCCAAAGATCTGAGTTTGAGACCTGGAATAAGTGGTCCTACCAATGGAACTTTTCAGCATCTCTAGCTTCTGTTCTCTTCCCTGCTAATTTTTTGGGATCTCAGAGAGGTAGAACGTCTGTCTGATTCACAGTCTGCCCAGAACAACCTGTCTGAGATTGATCAAAATTCCCTTTCGGCTCATGCTCATAGTCTGCAAGTTGCTATCTATCTAATCCTGTGTGACCTGATCCAAAACCAAGGCAAGTCAATAGAAGCCTCCACTGGCTTTGAAAGAGTAAGGCTAAACGATGGCTTCAAGGCATACATCTGAGCATGGGAGAATGCGTAAGCCGCACCACCCCATGGGTAGCCCTGGGAGGCACTGTGATTCAGAGACATCCCTTAGCCCCAATGCCCTCCTGCTTCTTCCTTGCTCCCAGAGGGTAGCAATTGATTGCTATTCTGATATCCTCAGCAAAGTATTATTTAAACCCTGCCCCCACTTTGGCTACTCCAGCCAGCAGTTGTGCCAAGTCAGATATTTCCTGGGAGGGGAGGGCAAATTCCGGTTCTCACCCACCCCGGCAAGGACCCCGTTCCAGTCCCCACTCAGCCCCCTCCTCATGCAGGGACCTCGGGTCAGGTCTGCCTCAGAGGGGTCTCTGCTCTCTCTTACCCACATGATGCATGAGCCGGTGCCACCAAGAGTCTAGTTCTCTGCCCTACAGGACCAGCCTCCCTGGGCACCACGTCATGGCAGCATTTGGTCTGTCTGGATGGAGGGGCAGCCAGGCCAAATTTGAGTGGCTCCAGGCCGCAATGACACTCACTGAAATTTGGCCTGACCACCTCTCCGTCTGTATGCTGGAGCTGGAGGGATTTTGTATGAAACCACTGCTTAAAACTGGTCGGGGCCAGGGCCCCCCAGCTCCACAGCCTACGGAATTTGAGAAAGTGTAAAAACCTTGGTACGAAAGGAAGGGGCGATCGGCCCCCAGGCCATCCTAATGCTTGCCAGTGAGTAGGAGGGTGGAGCTAAGACTCTGCCCCTCCCTGCCCATACCTGGCCACCTCTTTCATAATGAGAATAAGCAGACAAATAGCCTTAGTGTAGTCTTACGTGTCTAGATCCAAGGTCCAGATATCTGCCTACAGCTGTAAGGAAAGTTTTTACTCCCATGTGCCCGCACAGAGACATCACAATCTGTCCCTAAACCACTAGTCAGAAGGGGAAAAAAATCCCCGTTTCCCAGCTAGTCACCATCAGCATCATTTACCAAATTTCAATCCGTGTTCAGATTTTGAGCTTGTTCAGAGTTTGAGAAGGTTTTGCTCCAGCCCTTCAGTCTGGGCACAGCCCTCCTGGAAACTTCACTTAAAACTGGGGCCAGGGTTACTCAGACTATCCATGAACTTTTCAACTAACCTGGGCTCTTTCCAGTTTGTGATACAGCCAAAAAGGCAGAGGAGCCTTGTGTGGGTGAGATTCTTTGTTGTGGAACCTTTGCAGAAGTCCCTGTAGATGACCTCAGCTCTGTTACAATGCCTAACAAAAAGTGCTCTTTCAACTTCTACGAGCAACTGGAAAATTAAACCCATCCCATCAACACTCCTCTGTTTTCCATGTTATCAAATCCTGAGCTCACTTCTTCTCTCTTTAGCATCTATTTTCAGCCCTTTGAGGTCAAAATTTCTCTGGAAGGCATGGGAATCGGTAGGGTGGGGAAAAAAGACACACACAGACACACAGAACAGAGTTATGATCTGATGGAAAATACAAATCAGGGGTGGGGTGGTATTGGCAGGGCCAGCGTGAAGAAGATGGGTTTATAAGGGGTTTTTGTTGGTGTTGTTGTTCATGGTGACAGGGTTTGCCCTAATTTCTGAGAGAAAAATGTATCTCCGGGCTGAGAGAAGACAGCTTGTCATAGATCTGAAACAAACGAGGAAGGGACAATTACAATATATGCAGCCCAAGGAGCCACATTAGCATATTGGCATTTGGATGTTACCTTATCTCGGTCTGAATTATTAATTAAAAGTAATTTCTGGTTTTCATCCTCATCTTTGTTGTTGTGTTTGCTTCCTTATTATTATTATTTATTTCCTTCCCCCTCCCCCTGGAAGCACCAAGAGGTGTTGTTCTTTGGTGAGGGGCAGATGGTTAGGGGTGGGCATTCACGTACTGCCCTTGTCTCCTAAAAGCACCCGTGGGAAATGAGGCTCATGTCAGGCAGATAAGGGCCGGCAGGCGTGCAAATCAGGAGCAGGAGAATGGCGAGATTACAAAAACGCCCCACACAATTAAGTGCTATCCGGCCCAGCAGAATGGCAATCATTAGCAAGTGCACAGCTCTGATAACACGGCCCACTTCATGCAACGGCCACAAAGTTATTCAGCCCACAAAACAAAACAAAAATCCACATTGTCTCCTGGGGAGGAAAAACTATTCCAGGCGCCAACCCTGAGGAGGGATTTACAGCAAGAGCCGGTTAACTCTTGATGTTGTGCAAGAGGGCGAGTGAAAGCAAACACCTTGTGCATCCCACGTCTGTAGATACTCACATCAGGGAGGGGCACTCGTGTTAACTGATGAGCAAGGACGTGCATGCACATGTGATGATTGCACGTGTGTGTGAGAGATGGGCCAGGACATACAGGTTTCAAGAGACAGGCTCAAGCTATGAAGTTCAGCTCCAGATCCAAATTTAACCCAACATTTAGGAGGGCTCAGGTTTAGATTGAACAAATAAGGCAGCCTTGAATTTTGGTCTGATCTGGTGTCAGACCTGAATAGAGAGCAAAAAGAAAACGTGTGGGCTAGTGGAAAATGCACTGGACTCTGACTCTGGAGAGCTGAGTTCTGGTCCTAACTCCACTTATGACCTGGGGCAAGTCACTTCCCCTTTCTGTTTCATGTCCAACCCTTGGTCTCATCTGTTTACCTAGATCATGGCTTCTGATTTCCCACACTCAGCACAATGGGGTGCTGATCTCAAATGGAGCACCTCGAGGTGCTGCTGTGTTTAAACCATCAGCATCACGAGTGACCAGGAGACAGCCAGGAAAGGAGGGTCCCTATGAAGATGGCCCCAAAAGACCTAATGTCTCCTCTTCCATCTGTCAGATCTCAAATGCTTTATCTGTGTCAACGGTGGATCCAATTTCCAGAATGAACTCTTATTATAAATTCCAAGGCATGTTTTATTGTCCTGCTAGGAAAATGTGATTTCTTCTTCTATTGTTCTAATGATCCCCAATGAAACAGATCAGAAATGATGAAACTTCATTCAAAAGAAAAATCTCGAAAATATATTCCAGCGAAAACACAGCAGCATTCTGATTTAATTGTGATGAAATATAGTGCTAGAAGAAGCAAAGAGGCTTGTTTAAGTATTTCCCTCCATACATCAAAAGCTGCACGGATTGAAGATTTAAATGACTGGTAAGATTTTCCCTTTAACAAGATTAGCCATGCTCATTATGGGATGGCTCAGGGCCTTAGGAAGAAAAACGTTCCCATGAAACATTTCTGGAGAACACCGGGTTAGAAGTCAATAAGCTTCTTACTGCGCCATCAGTTCTACAAACGAAAATTCGAGCTGGCCTTCCAACATAAGAATAATTTATTTAAAGTGGCCACATCATTTTAAAATACTGGCTTCAAAGTTAAGAGCTGGCAAGAAAAAGGAAAAAAGAGGTGTGGGGATTTTACAAAATCTGATGTGTTTTCTGGAATTTCCCCCCATGTCACAGGCTTGCCTATACCGGAGGAGTCTCCCACGGAGTGCCTTACCGCAGTCATATTAATATTCAAGGATAGCCACGAAGTAAGCAAAGAAGTATCATGGGCTGTCATGGGATAAGAGGGAAGGTTCTCTCATGGATCGGTAACTGGTTAAAAGATAGGAAACACAGGGTAGGAATAAATGGTCTGTTTTCAGAATGGAGAGAGGTAAATGTCCCCCAGGGGTCTATACTGGTTCCAGTCCCATTCAACATATTCATAAATGATCTGGAAAAAGGGGTAAACAGTGAGGTGGCAAAATTTGCAGATGATATAAAACTATCCAAGTCCCGGGTAGACTGTGAAGAGCTGCAAAGGGATCTCACAAAACTGGGTGACTGGGCAACAGAATGGCAGATGAAATTCAGTGTTGATAAATGCAAAGTAATGCACATTGGAAAGCATAATCCCAACTATACTTATAAAATGATGCGGTCTAAATTAGCTGTTACCACTCAAGAAAGAGATCTTGGAGTCATTGTGGATAGTTCTCTGAAAACATCCACTCAGTGTGCAGCGGCAGTCAAAAATGTGAACAAAATGTTGGGAATCATTCAGAAAGGGATAGATGATAAGACAGAAAATATCATATTGCCTCTAGATAAATCCCTGGTACGCCCACACCTTGAACTGTGTGCAGATCTGGTCGCTCCATCTCAAAAAAGATATATTGGAATTTCAAAAGGTTCAGAAAAGGGTGACAAAAATGATTAAGAGTATGGAACAGCTTCTGTATGAGGAGAGATTAAAAAGGCTCGGACTTTTCATCTTGGAAAAGAGACAACTAAGGGGGGATATGATAGAGGTCTATAAAATCATGACTGGTGTGGAGAAAGTAAATAAGGAAGTGTTATTTACTCCTTCTCATAACACAAGACCTAGGGGTCACCAATTGAAATTAATAGGCAGCAAGTTTAAAACAAACAAAAGGAAGCATTTCTTCACACAACGCACAGTTAACTTGTGGGACTCCTTGCCAGAGGATGTTGTGAATGCCAAGACTATAACAGGATTAAAAAAAGAACTAGATAAATTCATGGATGATAGGTCCATCAATGGCTATTAGCCAGGATGGGCAGGGATGGTGTTCCTAGCCTCTATTTGCCAGAGGCTGGGAATGGGTGACAGGGGATGGATCACTTGATGATTATCTGTTCTGTTCATTCCCCCTTGGACACCTAGCATTGGCCACTGTCAGAAGACAGGACACTGGGCTAGATGGACCTTTGGTCTGACCCATTATGGCCATTCTGACGTTCTTATGTTCTTATGACTAAAACAAAAAGCTGTAGTCAGAGTTAGGTCCTGACCAGGCCACGCCAGCCCAGGCTTCTTGGGTTGAGAGAGGGGGAGAGTCTTCCATCCTTCCCCATCCCAGCTTCACCCAGAACTGGCCCTAGAAGCAGCCAGCCCTTTTCATCTTGCCTGCTGGCCCCTGATTGGCTTCTGCCTGCTCCCAGGCTTTCTAGTAGCTGGATGACCCATACTTTTTGATTCCACCTGCATCTGATTCAAGGTGGCCTTTCTAGGCATCCCCTGGAGGACTAAACTCAGTGCAATTTTTCTCCAAAATGTTTTGGGCGCATTGTGCCTCGGTGGCAGGGCTTCCAGGGGGGAAGGGTGGGGGGGTTTGACCCGCCGCACCCTGATTTTCAGTGAAAATGTCTTATTTTTAGTTGGAAGAAATTTGGCAGGGTCACTGGTTCTTGTGAGATTTCAGCTGCACTGTAAATAGAATTGGAAAAGAGCCCTTTTTCAGTTTTGGATGCAATCTCGAACCAAAGCCATAAAGGTGAATTTAGAACTGGGGATTCAAACCCAAACCCCACACAATTTATAAGGGTTTGGCTTCCAGTTCTGGCCCATCTTAATAATATAACATAAAAGTAAGGACAAATGTGGCTCATGCTTTCTTCCCTCTTCAGTTCTGAGCAAGATGTAGCTTGATTAGATGTACCTTTAGGCTCTGCTGGCTGTCATGAAGGTAACAACCAATGCAAGGTTTTTAACAAAAGGAATAGAAAGGGGAACCAGTCTGGTTTCTCTACCTCAGTTGATGGGAATACACCTGGCAAAGTAAATTAGGTCGTTAAGAGTTCTTTGTTAGTAATTCCAGGTGTTTGCGAAAGTACCCCTCCCCCACGCGACTCATTCATAGAGCTTAGCTAGCTTATTTATTTATTTATGTATTTATTTATCTGGATTTATAAAATGTGCTAAATCAGAATGTCTCTGGTTCAGCCCCCAGTCTGTATACGGCGTCCTTGGGATGGGAATCTCAAGGGGGGGGGGCCGTGGGGAATCTCCCCCCGCCCTTATAGGCCGTGCAGTGGCTGAAGAGCCAATGGCTGAGGTAGCCTTCCATGGCACGGATCAGGTCTAGACGCCATGGTGGTTAAAACGTCGATGGCTACCTGGCCACTAGGGCTGGCCAACATTTTGCCATGCAAACTTTGGGGGGGCGGAGGGGGTGATGAAAAATGGCCTTTTTTCCTCCTACAGGAAAATTTTCCTGGGTCATTTCTGTTCGAAATTTTCCCCTTTTTTTAAAAAAAAAAGACAAAATGATTCTTTTTCTAGTTTTTGGGTTTCCATCGAAAGACACGACCATTTCTGCCAAAAAACCTTTTTTTAAAAAAAATGGACATTTTTCTTTCTGCCCACATTCTTCCAGGCAACCAGCTGCCATTTTCTGACCGCGTCTGCGGCCTGCGCTAGCTGCTGGTGGTGCTACACTGAAGCTAGTGCCATGGTGCGGACAGCCAAGCTCTGCCAGTGTGGGCAAGACCGTCTAGTGGCTTCACCAGCCCTCTGGGGTTGTGGGCTGTCTCCAGTGGGGTGTGCATGGGGTACATAGTAGACACTCCCATTTGTGCTACGGATAAAAAGATTTTACCACCACGGCTTGAGGGCTGGAAAACATGTAAATAAGCTTTATGCTAATACTTGCAAGCACTTCTGAGAGAATGGGAATGACTGTGACGTCTTCCTGAGCTTTCATCTTCTGGGCCCCTCCAGGCAAAGGGCCTTGGGGGTGAGACACAGCAGTTAGGAGTTAAGAGACCTTGGGGTGTGGGGTAAGGGAGAATGGAAAAAACAACTATGCTCACGGCCACACAGAGGTTTTGGGGGGCTTGGGGCAAAAATGGAAGCTGAGGTCCCCCCCCATTCTTCCAAAAAAATTTCCAAAGAGAAGAAGAATGGTGGGGAAGAGGGATTGGAGAGCAAGCCCACCCCAAGTTCACCCCACAGTGGTGCCCCAGGTCCTGTCTCACAGGGCTGGGCCTGGCTCTCTGCAGTGCAGCCTGGGACGTGGGGTCACACCATCACTCAGGTTTGGCCCAGCCACCCCTCCACTCTGACGGAGGGCGCACCAGGCCAAATTTGAATGAGTCTCATATTTGTAAAAAGAAAAGGAGTACTTGTGGCACCTTAGAGACTAACCAATTTATTTGAGCATGAGCTTTCGTGATGAAGTGAGCTGTAGCTCACGAAAGCTCATGCTCAAATAAATTGGTTAGTCTCTAAGGTGCCACAAGTACTCCTTTTCTTTTTGCGAATACAGACTAACACGGCTGTTCCTCTGAAACCTCTCATATTTGTGACTCAGCGTGCAGTCACTCAGGCCGCGGCTTGGGGGGCCCTCTCATATGGGGAATGCAGGGCAAACCGCTTCTTTTGTCCACCCGCCCGGCGGCCCTGGCTAGGCTAACATTTATGATAACGCAAAGCCCAACCTCCACCCTGATTCTGCACCCTCCCAGGAGCTCCTGAGAGGCCACCGCTCCCACTGAAGTCAATGGGAGCTCAGGAGCTCTCAGAATCAGAGGCCTGGTATGCGTGCAAGGAGTGGCCCGAAAGTTCAGAGCTGGAATATGCTCCTCCAGCCTCCCCTCAGCCCACTGTCCCAGCAAAATGAAAAGCTGGCAGCTGGACATCACTCTGTGTGGCATGGGGTAGTTACTCACAGTGGGGCCAGAACTCAGTGAGACATAACCCACTGTGGACTAGACAGTAGCTGCACTGCCTACCCCAGGAGTACAGGCTATGCATAATTGCACGTCCATGTAACTCCTTGCTCTTGGGTGGGGAGCTGTAGGAAATTACTGCACCCCTTTCCCTGGAGCAGCTTGTGACCCCATCGTGTGCTGCTGTATTGATTTCGATGAAATATATGGGCCAAAGGTGTTAACATCACCCAGTCACTGTCCAACATTAAACAGTGTTAAACAAGGTTCCAGGTTTGACATACAGAGACCTCAGCTTGCCCATTGGCAGGGGGTTAGACTAGATCAGTCATTCTCAACCAGCGGTATTCGTACCTTTGGGGGCACTCAGAGCTCTTCCAGGGGGTACATCAACTCATCTAGAGATTTGCCTAGTTTTACAACAGGCTCCATAAAAAGCACTAGCGAAGTCAGGACAAACTAATATTCATACGGACAATGACTTGTTTCTACTGCTCTATATACTATCCACTGAAACGTAAGTACAATATTTATATGCCAATTGATTGATTTTATAATTATGTGGTAAAAATGAGAAAGTCAGTAATTTTTCAGTAATCGTGTGCAGGGACACGTTTGTATTTTTATATCTGGTTTTGTAAGCAAGTAGTTTGTAAGTGAGGTGAAACTTGAGGGTACACAAGACAAATCAGACTCCTGAAAAGGGTACAGTCATCAGGAAAGGTTGAGAGCCTCTGGACTAGACGACCCTTGTGATCCCTTCTAACCTGATGGTTCTATGATTCTATGACAAACACATTGAGTAAAGATACAGAAAAGAAGGGAAAACAGCGAGAGCATCTGAAATGTGAAGAGTTAAATCAGGATTTCATTTGAACAACATCCTTTGTTCCCTTCCCCTTTAGCTGTCTGACAGTCTCTCAGATAATGGGACTAAAGATGGCAGTAACTGTCCTTTTGAGGAAAGGTGAAGACGTTAGTTGAGATGGGCGGGAGCTGCTGCTGTTGTTCTTTCGGTCCAATCCCGTTTTCTAGAAGTCAAACACACACAAAAGGGAAAAGGAAAGAACAGCAAAGAGAGACAACGCAGCGGCTGTCTCTGGAGTTGACTTTCACCTGCCACCTCACTGCTGGAGAAACACAGGCCCAGCACACGGTCTGATCAGGCACACCGAGACCTGGCAAACTTGTCCCAACATCGGGCTGTTCTGGGCATTACTGTTCGCTTACCGCAGCATTGCAACATATACACTCTGGGTCAGCTAAGCCAGGCTCCTATTAGAGAGAAGGAAGAAGGAGTGGAATAGGAAAGAGAAGAAATAAGGTGGGGAAGGAAAAGGACACATGGGGGAAACAAAATCTCACATTCCAGGTTGTATCTGGAATTCAGCCGGAGGTGGTGGAGGTGGGGGAGTCATCTGGCTGCCTCTCTCGGAGCTGATCTGGTCAGGACGTCTCTCAGGATCAGGATGACAAAGGCCTGGGGGCCCAGAGGTCAGCCAGGGTGGCAGCCAAAATGGTGAAGCTCACTCCAGTGGCCAATTTTCCTCCCCAAAGTCTCTTTCTTTAAGGACCCCAAAGGGAGTGATGCGAGGGGGGGAGTGGTGTTAGCCCCTTCCCTCATTATTTTGTCCACCAATTGGGGTAACTTCCAACATACCAAATGGGTTCATTGATTTCCAGTCTCACACTTTTCTTCTTCAGCAGTCATCATCTTAACCCAGGCCGTGAGTTATGTCACAAGGCCATTTGGTTTGAACTAATTCGGTCTCTGTCTCGCTTTTGCGCCTTCTCCCCGCCAACACCTAGCTTTCTTGGTTACTGTGACAGGCCATGAACGTTCACTCACTTTTCCCGGGCGAGCTCGCAGTTCGGGGTAAGGTTGTAGGACCAATTATCACAACAGTGCCAACATGGCTACTCTGGCCAGCAAGCAGGGAGTAGGGGGCGGGGGCAGATCCAGGAACCCTCCACGCCCCACCCCTGCCCATAGACTTGCTCACAGATGGGCATAACAGGTGAGTAGCCCCTGCAAAGTCACAACCCGAGCAGGGCCCAGCAGAGGACTCTGGGTAACAGCTCTGACAATCCAAGCCAACCTATCTATCCATCCATCCCCATACGCAGCTCTTATTACTAAAGAACTCACGCAACGCAACAGTCCCAGGAATCCCAGACCCCCTGGAAGCCTCTCAGCCAGTGAATCTGCATTCAGGGGCCAGCGTCTCATCACTGCTTTGGCCAGCCCGTGGCTCTGTGACATGCCTAGCGCTGCCTGGAAGATTCCTGTTACAGCCGTGCTGGAGAAGCATGTGCCACCACTCTGCTTCCCTCACCTCATTTAAATGTCTGAGCTCCCCATCTGGCCCGGGGCCAGGAGATATTTCCCTTCCGCGTAACGTTTGCCAGCTCAGCGAATTCCACTCACGGAGAACACATGGCGGCATAGCTGGAGCCACTAACGCTGCTGCCTACGTGCCCCGGGGCACCTGAGGATAAGGGGATATGCCGCCTTCCATTAGCGCTGATGTGTCTGAAGCTCAGCAGAGGTCCGGCCACCACCCGCCAGAACCTCCAGGGGCCCATTCCTCACCCCGATCTGAATTGATCTGGGGAGGGAAGTTGCTCTGCCACCTCTAGGCTGAGAAAAAAAATGCACATCCCCACCCATTCCCATAACCTTCCATTCCCCCAGCCCAAAGCCAACCACAACCTTTCTCAAAGCTTCAGAATCATTGGGTTCCCCTGCTCCATATTTCCTCCCCTGACTTTACCCTTTCCCTCCAAATCCTGTGGCGGACCTGTGGCGGCAAGATCTTCCCAGGATAGGAAAACCCCTGGGCAGTTAACGCTGGCGGGTGTCCTCAGCGAGCAACATGATTGGCCTGCTACCATTTACAGGTAGCTTATACAAAATGAATCTAAGCATCTAGTGGAAGGGTGTCCAACCCATGTAAACAGAAACCCCACCGTCAGAACTGCCCGCCTGGTTGGAAGCTTCTGCAGAAAGACTGCAGGGTTGGAATTGCCTTCTCTAGCTAGGTACATATGGCCCTCACTTGACCACCTCACTTTCATTGATGGAATTTATCCTCTCAACGCACCAGGGACAGGTGTATTGGGAGGGGAAACGCCATTAATGGGGGCGAGAGGTGCAGCTATCTTATCCCCATTTATAAATGGGGAACTCTGGCACAGGGTAGACAATGACCTGCCCAAGGTCACACAGGCAGGCTATGCTTGAGCCAGGAACTTGACCCAGGTCTCCTGGGTCCCAATGCAGTGACCTAACAACTAGGGTCAGGCCATCTTTAGTTTCAGCCCCTAAGGTATAGTCCCTGCTGAGACATATCAGCAAGGGGCAGTGGGGTGGAAGGTAGCCGGCCACTGCCCGGGCTGTCTCTGTAGTGTGACTAAACAGAGGACTTCATTCTTCAGGGCTGTCACTTAGGCATCATTTAGCAATGCTAAATATACTTGGAAATTAAAATAATAAACCAAGGAACAAACATTCTGTACAGTAGTTAATGTATCATTACGTTTTGGAACGCAAACTATTATCTCCTCCTGCTGAACGGCAAGGACACGTTTGAAAAATGTATCTTGCTTTGATGGCAATTATTTCAACATTATCTTTCCTTTTCACTTCAAACATTGCATTTACTTTCCCCCAGATTTTAATCTGCTTATGGAAAAGAGGCAGGGGAGAGGGGGAGGAAACAAGAAACAGAACAATTACACACCTTCAAATGCAGACACGGATGGTGGAATTTAAATCGAGGCAAAACAAACACATTTTAACTATCTCGCGGCAGTCGCATTTGGATCGCATGTGCAGTTATGGCAATCATCGATAACAGCAAGGAAAGCTATTGCTGAGAGCTAAAGTATTTGCCAGGTAGCAAGAAGCGTCCTTGAGAATCTGCTTTATGGCACTAACAAGTGTAAGAGTGTGTGTGTGTGTGTGTGTGTGTGTGTGTGTGTGTGTCCAAATTTAAAAAAATATCTACTGGCAGTTCAGTACTCACTGTCCCTATCAACTTCATTGGAGTTACAGGGGTAGGCAGGGCAGCGCCTGTGAAAGCCAGGCCCCAGGTGTCTCCATCCGGGAACCCCAAAACGTAAGCACCTGAAATCAGAGGGCACATTTGAAAGGTTCGAGTTCTGTGACTTCCCCAGGTCACCCAGCAGGTCAGTGTCAGAGCAACGATCAGAACCCAAGTGTCCTGGGTTTGGTCCTTTCTCCATCAGAACTCAACAGTGAAATATATTATCCCTGCAGCCCGTCGCCCTAAATGTACAAAGCATATTATCCGCCCCTACGGTACTGTAAAGGGGAACAGCTGTGTAGTTTTGGGAAGTTAGCTGTGTTAGCCTAGGTATCCATCAAGCAATAGCAGCCAAATTATAATACTGCCCCCCAATGGCTAGTTTCTATTTCAAGCTCTGAACGGACTTACTGGGAGATCTGGGTCACAGGTTCCCCACTCATAAGCTTGGGATAATACCAACCTCATAAGCATGTTGTGTGAGATGAATTATTTGTAGCATGCATTAAGATCCTCAGATGGAAAATGCAAAGTATTATTGAGTATTGACCTTCCTGGCATCAATGGGGCCAGATCCCCAGAGGACATAAATCAGTATAGTTCCACCACTTTACAGCGGGTGTGGATCTAGCCTAGTCATGAGTTTAATTTCTTCCCTGGGTTCACTCAATCTCTTTTCCCCATCCTTTGCCACCTTCTTCACTCATTCCTATTTGTTTCTGTGCCAGCTACGCATAGACCCCTTTAGGGGATCCTGCATCATTCTGTTCTTCTTTGAAAGGTAATTGGGAACGAGGAGACAGCTTAGCCAGAGCCCTAGCTCTCTAGGACCTCACCAATTGCAGCAGACGGACGATCCAGGCAGCTGGATTGTGAGGCTCATGACATTTTTATAGCCTGCGGAGTGCGGCTGAGATTTTTTGCCCCCGGTGACCTTTAAAGCTTAGCATCCCCTATGCAGAAATGTGACAAACTGATCCTCACTGGACCCGCACAATATTCTTGGGAAGAAAATTCATCAGGGTCAGCACTGCAGCTGGAATTGAGCTTCTAACTCTCTAACGGACTTTTATTATGGAGCAAAGCATAAAGTCAGAGAGGCTTTACTTAAATGCCAAATTCCTGTTCGAGAGATAAGGAAACTGTCGTCTCAATCAATGAAACATGCTCAGCCATGTGGTGAGACTGCTTAAGTCTCCCCAGCCATACAGGCCCCTCTGCACTCTGGGCTGGGCATTAATCGAATGTTCCCCTCCATTAGGAAGGGCAAACCTATCGAATCAGGTCTTGGGTCAGACTGGCTTTTGCCCTCGCCAGACATAAAAGCACCAGTGTCCATGCAAAGCTCCATGCTTCATTCAGGGGAGCATCTTGTTAAGTGTTTGGAGGGGTTGGATGGCTCTGGGTAGTGACCGGAGGAGCCTTTCTCTGCTATGCTGGCGATTGAAATTCAGCTCAGTTTGGTTGGGAGTGGAAACTACTACCCTCTGATTGCTCTGAGACATAAACTGGTGAGTCACAGGTCAGTTCCGAGAGGCCTGGCATCCCAACTGAGCAAACACGAACCTTTGGCTCCCTTGCTGGACAGTCTCAGGAGAGAAGCCAAAGAGTGAATGGTCCATGGAGTCTAAGCCTGTAACTCCTAGACTTGGTACTCCTGTCCTGAAGGGGTCTGGTGTCCATTAATGTTGAGGCATGAGGAGGCCAGCATTGTTGCTGAGTGGGCTAAGAAAGAGAGGAGTCAGGCTCCAGGGCCTGGCTAAGTGGCTGATCCCTTGGGATTGGAAGGACCCTATAACTGATGGAATTGGTTTTCAGTAACCCTGTGACGTTACACCCCATATTCTTCATAGAAATATGGTTATGATATGAATATGGCCTAACTAAGATATACTTTATGCAAGATGGCTCATATAAGATATCACTGGAAAGGTTATGATTTACTGAATGCAATTATCCAATTTGCGTGCATGTATCATTTCTGTATCTGAAGTTAGGAATATTGACTATGTAATAATTACAACTGTGTGTGTACTTGGGGAAACAGCCACCAGACAGTAAGCAATCAGCCTTAATGGGCCATTAGAAAAAGGCAATGAGTCTTTGGAGATGAGGATCTCCCATCTGCCTGGAGTTCCTTCCTGTGGACATTGCAAATAAACCTGGTTTCATAGTTGCTTTAACACTGCACAGTCAGGTGATAAGATCACCTGATACAAAATACCACCTTAGACACTGCTGGTACTTTTCCTCTGGAGGGGGTTAATCTGGACTCTCCTCCATTGCTACCCAAGAAGAAAGACTGCTGAAAGTACCTGAAGAGAAAAAGGAACTAACCTAATACCTTCTGGGAGGAGGGATAGCTCAGTGGTTTGAGCATTGGCCTGCTAAACCCAGGGTTGTGAGTTCAATCCTTGAGGGGGCCATTTAGGGATCTGGGGCAAAAATTGAGGATTGGTCCTGCTTTGAGCAGGGGATTGGACTAGATGACCTCTTGAGGTCCCTTCCAATCCTGATATTCTATGATTCTAAGGGGAAAGGCAGGGGTGAGTCCAGACTGAAACAGGGGTCCAATCTGTAAGAAGAAATAACTGAAACTTTAAGCTACAGAAACTCGGCAACTTGCCTAAAATAACATTTAGGGTAAGAAATTATTTCTTCTTTTTCCACTGAATTCATCCGATGAAGTGAGTTGTAGCTCACAAAAGCTTATGCTCAAATAAATTTGTTAGTCTCTAAGGTGCCACAAGTACTCCTTTTCTTTTCTTGAAACCAGTCTCTTTAAGATCTTAAGCTTAGTATGCGTGTTTTGTTTTATTTGCTCAGTAATCTGCTTTGTTCTGTTTGCTATCCCTTATAATCACTTAAAATCTGCCTTTTATACTTAATAAATTTGTTTTGTTTATTATTAAACCCAGTCTGTGTAATTTTTAACTGGGGGTGGAGCAAGAAGTTGTGCATATCTCTCTTCACATTGAGGGAGAGGGTGAATTTTTATGCGCTTGTGCTGTTCAGATCTTTCTATACAGCACAAGACAATATGCCTTTGGGTCTGCACTCCAAGGGAGGTGGGCACCTGAGTTCTGGGTCAAATTCATTAAGCTTTAATTAAGATTTAACAGGGATTTGGTCCTGCTTCGAGCAGGGGGTTGGACTAGATGACCTTCTGGGGTCCCTTCCAACCCTTATATTCTATGATTCTATGATTCTATGAAGCTGTGTCTTCCAAGAGCTGATCTCAGTGTCTGTGTCTTTCTGCAGCTGGGTGTGGCCCTGCCTGTGTGTGTGTGTGCTAGAGGAGGCTTAAGAGCCTGGCTCAGCAAGACAGGGTAAAGGGGGCCAAGGCTGGCGGAACAGGTGGGCTCCGTGGTATCCCAGTACATCAGGTGGCACCTTAAAGGGGGTCAACCCGTCACAAATCCTTTATCATAAAGTCCAGTGTCTTGGTGATGAGCCTAGGCCTGGAAAGCCCGAGGAGACTGTGGTTTTGGCTTCTTGCTAACCAGTGTGGTGAGACAGAAGTTCACTTTGTTACTGGCTTGGTATAGTCTAATGATGGAATATCAGAAGTTTCGGGTGAGTCTGCCCTATTTCTCAGCAGTGTGTCCTCAGCCAGCATCCTCAGCTGTGGCTCAATGAGGCATGGTGACAGCAGCCATCACACTGCCATTCCCATCTGCTCTTGGGTGAGTCATAGATCCATATAAGCTAAAGCTCATAAACCTCTTTCTTGGCTTTGGTCCTGCTGCCTGAGTGGGGGCAGGGGGCATTTTCTACCCCCTTTTGCGTCAGCCTCAAGACATGGCATATGGCCTGGATGAACAGGTACCTTGTTTATTTCAGTGAGTGTGTCTTTCCTTGTAGACCTGAGTCTTTCAAAGTCGTCTTGTTATTCCAAAATGGCATGTCAAGCCTGAGGCACCAGTCAAGAGGGTTTTATAAATAAAAACAAGCAAAGGAGACTAGGTGGGATTGGTTTAACCAAGCACTGGGGGAAACCAGGATTGCTTAAGCCCACTAGCTAAGGCTCCGATTCCGCTAGGGTCTGGGTACGGGTAGCAGCGGACCACCAGCGCATGTTGCTCTGACAGATCCAGGCAGATGAGGTCAGCTCAGGAGAGCAAGCACTGCAGGGCGGACAAGCTAACGTGGACACTGAGGCAGAAACGTGTCTAGGAAAAAGCACCTCTCCTGGCCAGCGGCTCAGCCTCATGCCATGTTCCAGGCGCAGTGGCTGGCTCTCCTAGTTGCCCCGCTCTCAGTTTCTGCCCAGTACAATCTGGAGTCTGCTCAAATTGCCACTGCTCCTGGCTGGCAACAGGAGAAACTGAACAGCTCGAAGTGCAAATTGTGATCCTGCTAGTTACACGAGCGGGCCCCCTGAATTCCATTGAATTACTCCCGTGAGTAAGGTGATCACAAAGCCAGACCCCAAAAGGGCAGCTAGGTACACCAGGTATTTTGGCTGTCTTGGATTGAGGTACCTGTGCTCTGGCCACGCCTTATCTACAGGCCCAGTCATGCCCATATTTCACTACATTCACCAGTGATTGGTGTGAACACACAAGGGTCACTCATACTCCATGCACATTTCTCAATGCAATGCAGAAACCACACAGAGCTCACATGGAATGCTGGGTCCTCGCCCTTTGGCTCTCTGCACATCTTTCACCAGCCAACAGAACAGACCCTTCACTCTTTTCTGGTCAAGTCACCAGCAAAGAATTGTTGTCTCTGCATTGGGAAAATACATTCCACTATATACAGGCAACTAATAACTTCTAAAGGATTAAATCAGTTTATGAGTACATGTTGTCAATTCCCCCAAACAAAAATGTCTACGCAAGTAAAGTGAGGCATTCCACGTAGACCCGCTAGACAAAGGAATAAAGTTCCAGTGTACTGAGCCGTGAAACACGCTAGGACACTGGCTTGTGAGATGAACAGATCTGTCTGGGTTCACAGTGCAGCCAGGGCAGGTATTGAATTACGAACACCTGTTTTTATCAACTTTTTTTAAAATAAAGGTTGGAAAGTGTGGATCTCAAATACCTCAGAAATGTAGGGACCAATTTATACATATGTGTGTGTTTGTAGATTAGATAGATAGATGTTGCTCTCTTTGCTTAGTATCAGATCAGATTTTTGGAGGCCTTTGCATTTTGCTTCCCACTGCTTGAGACATCAGTGATGCAGAGGCCAGGTATTTCTTAGTGTGATTTGTTTATTTCCCAAATGCACACAGGTCCTGCCTGTTTCCTTAAACAGAAGTGGTAACAGACAGCACTTTTTGCAAACACCCCAGGCACTGAGAAGCTGCTCTCTCTTCTCTGTGTCTATCTTGGTTTCTACTGCTTACTGCACCGCCCTCTTGTCCTGCCTCAGCCCTGGACTTTTTGCTTGGAAGCCCCACGCACAACACTGCAGTGAGTCTGGCATTAGGACTCTTTTGTGCAGCTGCTCTGCAACATGAAGGAACCAAATGCCTATCCAGACATAGAAGAGTTCTTTAACTTATACTGTCCTCTTAGTAACCCCCTGCCCTAAACCACTACTCAGTGCCTCAGTGTCCGTGCAGTTACTGCATGGGGCATCAAACTCTTTCTATGGAGAATTTCCTCCTGTTTACTTGTACATCAATGATTCATAACATGCCGGGTACTAGCACTGCTCGCAATAACCATAGATCTTTTAAAACGACATCTACATAAGGAGTATAATCAGAGCCATTCCAGCTTCATCCAGCAGGACTCCAGCCTTACTGAGGGTGAAATTCGCCCCTGGGGAGAGGGACCGGTGAAAGTCTCATCCTAAAAGCTAGAGGCTGGTTTAAACCTTGAAGCATGAGGTTCCAAAGCCAGGAGGGATAATTGTGGTCATCTGATCCGACCTCCTGCATAACACAGGCCTGAGAACGTCCCCAAAATAATTCCTAGGTCATATTTTGAAGAAAGACATCCCATCTTGTTTTAAAAATTGGCAGTGATGGAGAATCCACACTCCCCTTGCTAAATTATGGCAATGAGTTCCACAGTCTAACTGCATGTGGTCAGAAAATTTATTTCCTTTCATCTGTTTTGAATTCACACTTTAGGCACCCAGGTTTGGATGTTGTGGCTTAATGAACTTGGCCAAGGTCACTCAGGGAGTCAGCAGCAGAGCCTGAAATAGAAGCCAAGAATACTAAGGTGTGACTCTCCTGTTCTCATTATTAGACCCCTTGGGTATATTTTATTCTGTTGGAGGATATGCAGGGAAGACAGGGTAAGTGATTTCCTACTGTTTGGAGAGCCAGACAAAATAATTAGCATAAATCAAAGGAAATCGGACAGACTCTTGTGCCTCAAAAGGAAGGGAAGGAAAAGAACATTTACTTATTCCCCACTGTCCTCTCAACAACTCACTGCAGTAGAAGTCTCCAAAGCCAGAAGCTGGTGTAAAACTGTCTGTTCCAGTGCGAGTGGCAAGATTCCAAAGGCAGTGAGCACATGTATGCTGATGAGAAAATTATAGTGATCGTGCTTTGGATTGTGTGACAAGTCATTTCGTTGCATTCCCCCAAAAAAACATCATTTGTGGGAGGCATGTGTCAGTCGGAATTTAGTAACTTCATTAAATAAATCACCCAGCCAGAAAGATGAGATGGAGAAGAGCCCGCACAGCCTGTTGGGAATGTAAAGGCCGAGTCAATGCATCTGCCAGCATGCATAGATCTTCTTGCAATGGAGTCTTTAGTACGGCTGCTGGGTGGGCCACAGTAGGTACTGATCTGCCAAAACAAAGGTCTCTCTCCAATAGGACACCGAGGATGGGGGCGATACCCAGCGTGAAAAATCACAGTAAACCTCAGGGGCATAAGGATATAAATGATCAGCTGAGATAAACCCCTGCCCCCAAACAACCCCAATCTCAGCTAGCAGGGTTATAGAGAATCTAAGCCAGCCAATGCTTTCAGATAGAGCTTTCGCTTCTTTCCCCTCTGTTCCTCCTCCACCGACACCTTGAGTGGCGATTTCAGCAGAGAGACCAACAGCCTGTAGAGACTTAGACTAGGTCTACACTTAAAACACTACAGCGATAGGAGGGATTCTCCCATAGCTGTATTAAATCCATCTCCCCGAAAGGCGGTAGCTAGGTCGACGGAAGAATTCTTCTGACGACTTAGTGCTGTCTATGTGGTGACTTAGGTCAGCTTAACTATGTTGCACAGGGGTGTGGATTTTTTCACGCTCCTGAGTGACGTAGCTGGGTCACTGTGATTTCCTAGTGTAGACCAGCCCTTTGACACTCCACAAGCATCCCAAAGAAATGGTCACTACCAGGCAGGTCTGGGCACAATGAAGAGGTAGATCAGAGCTTGCACTGCCCGTGACCAGGGTATTTCATTCTGTGTGTTCGGGACAATAGGGGTATCTGTCTATCTCTTCATCCAGCCAAGAGAGACAGATACTGTGCTCACCTACCATGGTGAGAGGTGAAGTAGGAATATCTGCACAGACAGACCGATTAGGTAGACACAGGATGCCAATTACCGTAGCACCAACGTGCTGATTCTCAGGGTTACGGACCTAGCACCTGTCACAAGCACTAAACTCATTTTAAAACCATTTTTGCAAGAACTCTGGCTTTATGGTTGTTACATGATGGTAGCAGGTAGCAGCCCCAATCGAGGTACCAAGCATGCCCAAACATATATAAGAGATCCTCCCTGACGGGCTCACAGCTGAAATAGACAAGCCATACAAGAGCCTGGGAGGAGATGGGGAAAGGATGCAACATCCAAGCAGAGTGATTAGAGAGCTGGTAGGGGAGAGAGGGGAAAAGAATACGTATAGTGGATAAACAAAACACACCCCTTGGCAGGGAATCTATTATCCGTACTGCTTCAAAAAAAACCCAACACCACTGAAGCCCCTTTGCACATTTTCCTCTGGTTAGGATTTTTTGCAGCAGGAAATTGATTTCAGTGGGCTCTCATTCCTTTCCATGGCACCTGCTGTGTGCTTTCAGAACAAATAGAATAATTAATGTACAGAGTTGCTTGGGCACCGTTTAATATGCAACGCCCGGGGCAGCAGTTCCAGTGCTGACAAACTGGGGTGGATGTGGTAGGCACTCACCTGCTCCATCATTGATTGCTTCGGATGTGCATTTCTGGGGTTTGAGTGAAGGCAGGAGAGAGGTGCGGAACCTATGCAGAAGAAAGCCCATTCCTGAAGGATTCCCATCCTCTCCGGAAGCAGAGAGAACTAGAAATTTCCTGGGAAAACTGGTTCTACCTAATCTCCCTCTCTATCTAGATATGTATATTGTGCTATATCCATGTTATCTGAACTCTGAGATTTCTCTACCAATTCCATGAGACTCCTAGCCCAGATCCAAGAAATAGTACCAGTAAATTCAAATTAGCATCAAGCAAGTTGTCTGGCAATTAACATGGGAGTCAGGCATCTAGGAGTCTACTTCTCGTGTGACCATGGGCAAGTCACTACCCTTCTCTGTGCCTCCATTTCCCATCTGTAAAATTGGGATAATAGTACTTCTCCTTAGCTCTTTGGGGCAGGGACCATCTTTCAGGCTTGTGTTTGTACACCACCTAGCAAAGTGGAGCCCTGGTCCATTACTGGGGCTCCTAAACTGCTACTGCAATGCAGATAAATAATAATAAAAACAGACACTTCAGAGGGGTGTGGTTAGGCTTGATTAATTAGCATTTGTAATGAGCTTTGCGATCCTTGCTTTGCTCTAGAAGCGCAAACCATTGTTGCCTGCACTGACCCAACCCTCCAGAACGTCGACCCTTCACGAATTGTGAACTCATTAAAATCCAAGCAGCTGCAGCCAGCAGAAAGCCGGGTAATTCCACTATGCCAGGGAAGTGCCAGCGAGTTGGCACAACACAGCACGCGATCTTGTACTGTTAGAGCAATAGAAAATAAGTACCATTTGTTAACATGCCAACAGTTCTTTACACTGGCTGATTAAAAAATAATTACCCTCCGCTATTATCGAGCGCTCTCACAAATGAGCTGTGGGAAGCCGTTCCTGTGTGTTTAGCACAGACTGTGTCTTGGTTGTTCCAATATTATTTTAATTAAGTATTTCAGTAAAAAGCTTTTTAATGTAACTCTCTTTTTATTAGCATGTGGCCGGATTCTGATCTCGCTGATACGGGTGTAAAGTTGCAATAACCTCTCCACAAACAAGGGAGTTACTCTGGATTTACACGGAGGTCAGACCAGAATTTGGTCCATGTCTTCTTTCAGTGTGGGGTGTGAAGTGAAGACACTATTACGCCGACAGGAGAGTTTCTCCCTTCGGCGTAGTTAATCCACCTCCGCAAAAGGTGGCAGCTATGGCGATGGGAGAAGTCCTCCTGTCGGTGTAGCGCTGTCTCAACCAGGGCTTAGGTCGGTGTCACTGCATCTCTCAGGGTTGTGGATTTTTCAAGTCTCGCAAGCGTCGTTCGTCCTCTCCCAAGAGGGGGAGTTGTGTGTGGAATGGTTTGGTTTGGTAGGATTTGGGGTGTGAGGGTCCATGCTCCTCTGTGTTTATCTCAGAGAAGTCCGACTGGAGAAGCACGCCAGGCCCTAGTTCCTGGAGGAGTTCATGCCACAGTCTGAGCCTGGGCCCCAAGAAAGCTCTGGGCTCTTCACAGACAAGCTTTACCCTGATGGTGGAAAGTCCCATGGTACCCAAGAAGCAAAGCCGTCACCAAGATCTTCATCCCAGCACTTTAGGCTCTTTTAGATCCGGGCCCAGGTCTTTGAGCACTGTGAAGCTAAGGACTAAAGCCTGTGACTTGACTTGCTATTCTATGGGGAGCGGAGGACAGGTCTGCTGAGGAGAAGCTCTACGGCGTTCTGCGGAGTTGCCTAAGTGCTGATGGCTCCATCCCAAGGTCTGTGGCATTGCTGTAGTCTAGAAAGAAAGTGAGGAAGGTGCGGCGAACCAAGGCCAGGTCAGGATGGGATGGAGACTCCCAGCCGGGAGGAGAGAGCAGAAAGGTCTATTCATGGATGCTGCTATGTGAGGAATCAGCAGCATCGGTGAGGAATCGACAAGCCCCTGATCTGTTTTGCTTGTGTAGGATTTTCTCTGCAAAGCATTTTGCAATATAAAGTACAAAGATGCCACAGAAAAAACAAATTCTCTAGTACTAATAAACCCCTAGTGCTGCTTGCATAGGACACTTGCTTCTTTGTAACCTTATTCCCTGATCCATTCAGACTTTTATTAATTATTAGTAGTATTTATTATTTGTGTTATCTTAGCACCTAGAAGCTTCAGTCATGGACCAGGACCCCAATGTGCGAGGAGCACTACAGACACAGAACAAGTTAGTCTCTATCCCAGAGAGCTGACAACCTCCCACGAGCAGTCTTCACTTAGTCCCATGGACTTCCCTGGGGTTACGTGCCTGAGTAAACTTCTGCATGGTTCCAGCACAATCCAAAGTGTTGAGCAAACGCCCGCATGCCTCCTCTTCCTTCATAGACCATAAGAACGGCCTTACTGGGTCAGACCAATGGTCCATCTAGCCCAGTATCCTGTCTTCCAACAGTGGCCAATGCCAGGTGCTTCAGAGGGAATGAACAGAACAGGAAACCATCAAGTGATCCATCCCATGTTGCCCATTCCCAGTTCTGGCAAACAGCCTTTGGAACGAATCTGGAAATCCGGGAAGCCAGAAAGCTCCACCCCTCATGTTCGCCCATCATCACTGCAGCCTTTCACCCTACCTGAGGTTATCTCAGCCTAAAGCTTTCTGAGGCCCCTGTGATCTCTGGTCATTACAGACCCTCTGCGTGTGCCTTTGTGTAATAGTGCAGAAACTTTCCAGTCTGACTCAGAAAGGTGGCATTGGGCAATTCCAGACCTTTTGCATCTTTTAACTTTACAAACCCTAGCCATGGCCAATAATAAGTGACAAATGCAGACCAATTTTTCTTCCCCCCTCCCCCCGTCACCCCCCATTTGCCTTTTGGCATGTGTTTAAATCACGGGACTTGCAGACCTCTTCCCTGGTTAGTTTCACTTATCTATTGTTTTCCAGAGAATTAACTCTGCTCATAAATTTTAAGATCTTCAACTGTGTCAAACTTCTGCATCTCCATAGAAATCCATGAAGCTACACCAGCATATACCAGCTGAGGATCTGGCCACACTGACTCCAGTGGAATTATGCCTATTTATCCCAGCTGGGGGTTTCACCCCATTGGCCTCATAGACGCTATACCAATTTACACCAGCTGAGGGTTTGGCCCATATATTTCCCTTGATTCCTGGATCCTTTCTTTTCAGACAGGAGTTCTTTCTTCATTTTATTTCCATTTGAAAAAAACAGGCAACAAATGCAATTGACAGGCCAGATCCTGATGTCCTTACTTAGCTCTGGTTGCTTAGAGGACAGCATGACTTGCGGTTTTCCTTGCTCTGGTGAGCCTGGGGCCTGGATTAGACCCTAAATCGTGAGACTGACATTTCCCAGGTTTGAAATCTTCAGCCAGGCCTCCATCTCCTCTCTCCACATGGCTGCCTTCTGCCCCAGCTCTCCAGAGTCCAACAGGGGAAGGGTTGCCAATTTTGGTTGGATCACACGACAATCTTTAATTAAAGATTAATCTATGATTCCTTGAGGCTCCGGGGCAATCCTGGAGGGTTGACAACCCTAAACTGTGGAAGCATATATCCAAGCCATGGCAAAAAGTGGCTCTCTGTTGAGACTAAGCTAAACATTCTTGCCTGGTGCGTGTTGTTTCAGCCAGTGCTGTTGTAGCATATCTGCTGTCTATCTAGCTTAGGTATTTATCAGACCCCTTCACCACAGTATCTGACGAGCTCACAATTTTCAATGCATTTATCCTCACAGCCCGCTGTGTGGCAGGGCCGTGCTATTATTCCCATTGTACAGGTGGGAAACTGAGGCACAGAGAGGCTAAGTGACATGGCCAAGGTCACACAGGAAGTCAGTGGCAGAGCAGGGAGTTGAGCCCATTGGCAGCATCTTTGGGAAAGATTCACAATCCAGATCCCTCAGTGCGTCTTTTCATTTGTCACTACCAGAGCTGGCCAGAAATTATATGCCTTATTTTTTATTTTATTTTTTACTAAATAGAAAATTTTGCAAGAGAATGTCCATTTTCATCAATATTTTTTTGGATTTACGTAAAAAAACTGTAAACCCCCAAAACAACGAAAAATTTGGTTTTCAAACCCTGGGAAAAATTCCAGTTTGGTGGTTTTCTGCTTTTCAGGGAAATAAACTGTACTTCCCAATCAACTGTAGCTTCTACAGACAACCTAATGGCCCAGCACTGGTTGCTCAAATACAAACATGGGGAGAATAGTATAGAGGCCTAGAAAAATAGATTAGATTAGATTATGTTCGATTGAATGTATGCTGCTGAAAAATTGCTATCTTTACCTAAGTGAGGTCTTGACCACTTGTGGTGATTAAAGACCCAGTTTGTCTACCCCAAGGGTGAGATGTTAACCCCAATGACCTGGACAAATACCAGACTGGGTAGTTTTATTCTGCCTCCCTACATTTCCTCAAGCAGTTTCAGATGTTTCCAGTCTATTTGCCTCCTTTCTCTGTGCTAAGTGGTCGTGTGCCTTATATTACCACCGTGCTCCGGCCCAGAGGTGGCTGCTTTCCAGCAATGACCATGACAATTGCTGTATATATCTTTTGGCAAAGCGCTTTGGGGTCCCGCTGGATGAAGGATGCTCTATCAGCATACAGAATTATTAGTTACTATGCTATCTCCCCCCGAAAGCCAACCTGGCAATTTCCAAAAGGATTTCTTTAATGCTGCAATTCTTCCTTTCTATTCTGACCAACGTAATGTCATTTCATTTGCAGTGGGTGGCCCAGCGAGCATGAAAAGGGCCTGGGCGAGCGCTTTCTTGTCTCCAATTTAAGACCATGTGTATCTCATTTTCTGCTGCCTTAACCTCTCCTGGAGAGCTCAGCATGGTTGCAGACACAGTGCAGATCACTGGTACAGGGGCTCATTTTTCTTTTTCTTTCCTGGATAATAATTTCATGGTCAGTTAGTTTCCCGTAGTTGCTGCTGCTACTCTGTTTAAATGTTGCTAGCATAGAGAGTGACCAGGTTACCTGGGTAGTGCTCAGACGCCCTTCTAGGGTGACATGGAAACGGTATTAGTGATTCAATAAGCAGAACTCTTCCCATTCGGTCTATATGGGACCAATGCTGGGGCGCGATCCCCGGCAGTGCTGTATTGCCGGACAAGCCCATCTCGCTAATGAAATGTAAATCTACGGTAATTAAAGCTCCCCTGGCTTTTTCTCCCCGAACAGGAAGGAGTTAATCCCCGTTCCCTGATTACATTCCATCCTCCCTCGCTAGATTTTCCCGCAATTGGAGTTTTGGGATCCTATGCAAATATCAGGTTGTCTTCTTCTTGCCTTCGCGTGGTGCTGAGAATGACACCCAGAGAGACCCTGATGCAGGCACATCAGCCCCAAACTCAGACAAACTCTCCCTCCATTTGCTTCTACTTCCAGTTCAAGTATGCCATCTCTTTAGAAGCCCTCCATGGCCTAGTCTACCCTCTGGATCCCCGCTCCTGTTCCCGACTCCCCTCCTTGCAGGGAAATGGACCAGATGATCTAACAGACCTCACCCCATCTCAGCCTTCTCTGATTCCTTGTGCCTGGCACTCAGCTTCCCCAGGCCTCTTCCCTTCAGATCACCTGGCACTCAGCCTTCTCCTCTGCAGCTTTATAACCAGCCATGACAGGGGGCCCCAGTAGACAAGGGATTAACTCCAGTTTGGCTTTCCCCTCCCTTTTCACAGATGCTCAGGGGAAGGACCCTGCTGGCTGCCTGAGAGACAGAGGGGAGACGCTGCTTCTGGGAAGGGTGGGCTCCACACCCAGCATCACAGGGCAGAGCTGAACCCCTGGTGGGGGAGTCATTTCCCTTGAGGAAAAGCCCTGGCTGACGGTCGAGGTGTATTTTTCTGCGGAGTCCGTGCCCCAGTTTACACTGCCACATTCTGGGTCGGAGTCTGTGTTGCAACACCAGGAGCTGCAGCCCAGATGGAAGAGGGTAAAGATGTTCTAAGCCATCTGTCTTCCAGACTCTACTTGCTCCAAGGGCTGAAATAGGGTTGCCAATTTTGGTTGGATGTATTCCTGGAGGTTTCATCACATGACATAAACTTTAATGAAAGATTAATCTTTTATTCCTGGAGACTCCCAGACAATCCTGGACGGTTGGCAACCCTAGGCTGAAATAACCCCCCATCACAAGCTAGAGAAGCCTCTGCCTGCTCTAATTTGCAGCACCCTGGCCTGGGCAGCCCCGTGGGTCTGCTCCATCCCTCCCCTACCATGCCCTCTATACTGGGGACTGCGAGGGGAGCAGTAACAGCTCTATGCTACACAGGGGGACTTCTCCTTTATGGCAACTGAGTGGTGCACAATGAGAGAGAAAAGCTGTCCTTTATTCTTAAACCATCTGGGGGAGAAATCTATTCAAGGGGACTTTGTGGCTGGGTTGCATTAATGTAGATTCAGAAGCTCCAGGGGGCGGGGACCAGAGCTCCTTTCTAAGGGCTAAATCATCTGAGTGTGAGATGTGGCCAGGACTTGGCTCAGGAAGACCAACATAAACACTGGGAGCCCAGGGGCTGGCAGCTTTTCTTGTATTGTCGCATTCTGCAAGCAGCCCCCGGAAGTTGGAAACTGATGTGATAAATGCCTCACATGTCTCAAATGCTAGCACTTGCTTGGAATTCTCTCTCTCTGGCTCAGACAACTGCATCTTTAAAAATCTCCAGGACAATATGCATGCATGCAAAACACAAAGAAAAAGATTCTGTGTAGCTAAAATACAAAGAAACTTTCTTCCTTTAAGTGTTATCGATTACGTTTTGCTCACTTCGTTGTTGCATACGTCAACATCTTTCAAACGGAAGGAGCTGCACGAGCGCTGGAAGGAAGAAGCGAAAAGATTACTGAAAATGTGAGGGTCAGAGAAACATCCGACGGCAGGGGATGCATTGAAAAGATAAATGAAGATGCTTTTGTTAACAAATCTGCCTGCCCAAGACCAGGCGAGATAGCAGGCAGAGATACTTGCATGGGCTTTGATAACAAGGGGAATAAAGAATGTGGGGCAGATACTCACCTGGTGTAAATCAGCACAGCTGCATTGACCACTGTGGAGCTATGCCAATTTACACCAGCTCAGGGTCTGTCTCTATAACTTGTCTCCAAGATGGTCCTTTGAAGGCAGACTCTCAGGCCTTTAGGGAGAGCAGCTGCAGTTCATTACTGTCACCCTAGGGCAAAGAGAACAGAGATGAGAGAATCTCAGAGGGAGAAGGGTGCTAAGGTGCTAAGCAAGGGGAAGCAAAGGGTAAATCAGTCACTCTTCTGTAAATGCAACCAAACTTTTCAGCTGAAGAAAAGCATGTTACTATCTGCATCCAGATAACCCTCACCAAAAATGGACAGTTTCGGAACAGCTAGGTTGTGGTGATTCATAAATTCCAGGGCCAGAGAGAAGCACTGTGATCCACTAGAGTATCTCTCTAGGGGAAACAGCCAGTCTTGTTTTAAAAATTTCCAGTGATGGAGAATCCACCCCAGCCTTTGGTAAATTGTCCGAATGGCTAATTACCCTCATTGTTAAAAACTTGCACCTTACTTCTAGTCTGAATTTGTCTAGCTTTCACTTCCAACTACTAGATTTCGTTATACCTCTGTCTGCTAGACTAATGAGCTCATTCTCAAAGTTTTGTTCCCCATGCAGGTACTTATAAACTGTGACTATGTCACCTCTTCACCTTGTTATTGTTAAAATAACCAGATTGAACTCCTGCTGTCTATCACTATAAGATGTGTTTTCTAATCATTTAATCATTCTCGTGGTTCTTCTCTGAACCCTCTCCAGTTCTGGACTTGGGGACAGCAAAACTGGACATAGGATTCCAGCTGCGGTCACACCAATGCCAAATACAGAGGTAAAATAACCTCCCTACTCCTACCCGGGATTCCCCTGTTTATGCATCCAAGGATCACATTAGCCCTTTTGGCCACAGTGTTTCATAGATTCATAGATATTTAGGTCAGAAGGGACCGTTATGATCATCTAGTCTGACCTCCTGCACAACGCAGGACACAGAATTTCACCCACCACTCCTGCGAAAAACCTCTCACCTATGTCTGAGCTATAAGTCCTCAAATCGTGGTTTAAAGACTTCAAGGAGCAGAGAATCCTCCAGCAAGTGACCCGTGCCCCATGCTACAGAGGAAGGCGAAAAAACCACTGAGGTTGCACGGGCACCTCAGCTAATTATCCACCATCACCCCGAGGGTTTTTCAGAGTCACTGCTTCCCCAGATAGAGTCCCCATTCTGTAAGTGTGCCCTACATTCTTCATTCCCAGACCTATACATTTACATTGGGCCATATTAAAAACACATATTGATTGCTTGCCCCCAGTTTACCAAGTGACCCAGATCGCTTTGTGCCAGTGACCTGTCCTTTTCATTATTTATCACTCCCCCAATCATTGTGTCATCTGCAATCTTTATCAATGATGATTTTCTTCCAGGTCATTGACAAAAATGTTAAATGGTATAGGGCCAAGAACTGATCCCTGCGTGGCCCTATTAGAAACACACCTGTACTGTGATGATTCCCCATCTACAATTATGTTTGGAGACCTGTCAGTTAGCCAGTTTTGAAGCAACTGAATGTGGGCCATGTTAATTTTATATTATTCTAGTTTCTTTATCAAAATGTCATGTAGTACCAAGTCAAATGCCTTATGGAGGTCTACGCATATGGTAGCAACACAATTACCTTTATTAGCCAAACTTATAATCACATCAAAGAAAGATATCAAGTTAGTCTGATCTATTTTTCATAAACTCAGGTTGATTGGCGTTAATTATATTACCATTCTATAATTCTTTATTAATGGAGTCTCATATCAACTGTACCATTATTTTGCCCAGGATCAGTGTCAGTTTTATAGACCTATAATTACCCAGGTCATCCCATTTAGCAGTTTAAAATATTATTATTATTTATTACCACTGTGATCGTGCCGAGAAATCTAGTCATGGACCAGGACCCCAGTGTGCTCTGTGCTGTACAAACACAGAACAAAAAAGATGGTACCTGCCCCAAAGATCTTATAGTCTAAGTATTAGACAGGAGAGTCTGGCTTTCTTCCAGTTTTCTGCATCTTCCTCAGTGTTCCAATAGTTATTGAAAATTGATCCAGAGATCTCCTTGGCCAGCTCCTTTAAAACTCTTGGATGCAAGTTATGTGGACCTGCTGCTTTAAAAATATCCAACTTTAGTAGCTGCTATTTAACATCCTCCTGAGCATTTGCTTATGTAAATCAGGAGTTTTTAAACTATTTACTACATTGATAGATTTTATCGGCAACAGAGACCATTATGTTCATCGAGTCTGATCTTCTGCATGGCACAGGTCAAACGATTGGACTTAGTGGTTCCTCCATCATGCCCATAATTTCTGGTTTCATTGTGGGCGCCACATCTTGGTGACAAGATTGTATCATGGGCATATCTCCCCTTGTAGGTGATTGCATAGATTCCACCTGCCTTCCCATTTGCAGTCAAGTAGCCTCCGTGTGACAGCAACAGGAACTGCTCTATTGGGAAAGGAATTTTAAGTTCAAATATATTTTTATGTCCTTTTAATGTGATTTAGCAGCCGGGGACAAAAAGGAGGAGCCAGAACAACGTGGCCGGCAAGCTTCCTGCAGACCACCCACTCGGGAGCATTCAAAATCTGGCTCCAAATTGTGCAACTCATGCCCACCTCTGATATAATGAACTAATGACAGATTCAAAATCTTTCCCCGCTCAAATGGAGAGGCTTTTGTCAATAACCATATGCTCTGCCTTTGGGATGGTGTTGGGAGAAAGGGATCCAGTGTGGACAAATAAGAACAGAGTTAACCTTTGGCCCTTCACTGGAAACGAACTGACTGCTTCAAGGCTCAAAAAGCGTAGATCACAATTTCTTTTCAGCCATCATTTCCTGGTTTTGTGCCCCTCTTTATTTCCTGGCTCTGGGGGTGAGGACTGGGCCTGCCATTGCCAGAGGGTGAGAGAAAGAGCCATTTGCAGCTTCTTTCCAGCCCAAACAGCAGCAGAAAGGGACCCACCATCTCAGAACACAACACCCATGCACGTTACAATTCCGTTTTTCGCAGGCAGGTTTGTCCAGCGGAGAGGATGCTCAGATCACCACTCTGGTTGGGGGCTTAGCTGAGTCTCCAAGCCTTTTGAGAGAATGGGGCCTAACAGGTGCTACAAGCTCAGGATGGGGAGCTGTCATTAGTTCATGATATCAGAGGTGGGCACGAGTTGCACAATTTGGAGCCAGCTTTTGCATGCTCCTGCAGATTTCCCATTGAGAAAGCCCGGAGATATGGAGTCATGGGGATACTTTGCGCTTCCGCGGCTGCCTCTCAGCTGCGATTAAGTGTCGCAACGCGCCGGCAATGAAGTGGGGAAACTGAGGCCAGAGAGATGCAGTGACACCATGCAGGGCGTCAGGAGCAGATTGAGGAATAGACCGCTGCATCTCTCTGGCCCTCAGTTTCCCCATTTTATTTGCGGAAGCGCAAAGTATCACAAGGACTGGTTTACACTCCGGGCTTTCTCAATGGGAAATCTGCAGGGAAAGGCCCGTTTCTAAGCATGACCTTTCTGGTCTCCATCTCTCTCAGATTTTAATTACAGGCAATAAAGTATACAGCATTTAGGCCTAATTAACTGAAAACTCAGGAGCTGTATCAGGGTGGCCGTGGGAGCTCCACGCCAGGGAATATCAAGAGAGGTGCTGCTTATTGTCCAGACCACCTGCCTGATTGGGACATTATCTATTCTGTTGATCTATTGTCCCAATGCCCATAAATTTGACTTCCCCTCCCTGCTTTAAATCTTTATCTCTGCATGGCCTCAGCAGCAGAGCTGCCTGCAGAGGGGGAGCAGCCTTAGCATGCTGCCTTCATTCATTCCCCTGAAAGCCTCCAAACCACAGGGCCCCATTCCCGCCTGCACAGGTAGCGATCAATCCACGCTCGATACCGTGACGTGCGACACGTCCGCAGCACTCGTTAGCGTTGCTGAAAATAGCACCGTCTCTGGCACGGATTGGGTCACGCGGCTGATCGTTCCGAACCCATCGGAGCTGCTATTCAGTCGCTAATTGTTGGCACTCGTTATTGATGAGCAACTCTATACAAATCTTTATTGGCTGCCTAGAAAATCATTGCCCCTTTCTGTGAGCTGCCAATGGACCCAAAGCATCACAGAAATGGAGGGCTATTGAAAGGAAAGGAACTCAGGGCCTTCCTCCTGAATCGGAGAGGAGGCATGAGGCTCTCTGTGCTTGAGATAGGAAAGGGTATTCTAGCAGCTAATAGACCTGAGTGGCTAGCATAAGTATGGCTGCCCTCTACTGGACAGAATCAGAACTGCTTACCTGTGTGTCAAAGCCCCTACACTGACGGCAGAGATTCTCCATTGGCTCAAGTGCTAAAGGTCCTGCTCTTTGATCTCAGTTCTACCCTTGCTGTAGCTGTGATGTTCTGAGCGTCCATTGCCTGTATCACAGTGACAACCACAAAGAAGTGATTTGTTACAACACATATAAATTCCCACCTGCTCACCCTGCTCTCTGGGGTTCCCAAGTCAAGTGGGTTTGTTAAAGTGAGACGCTAAAGAGGAAAAATAAATCTATCTCCCAGCTGTGGTATGTGGCACAGCCAACGATCTGTGTTTACAGCTGCCTGCCTCTGTATCCGTGTATTGATTTGCTCTAAGCATGAGCAAAGTGTCACTTCTGTTCTAATTGAGTGCTTTGCTGCGATAGCCACATTGAGCAAAGACAGGAACTCGGAGTACATTTTCCTGCAGAAGGGAGTTCCAGTTTGGATGCTGGAGGCCACAGTACAGAGTGTGACTGAACTGCTGATGTACACAGAAGCATTAGATTCATTTAATGACTCGTTCTGAGATGTGCTCTGTGTATGTAACTCCCATGGGCACGAGCCAAGGGAAATCAAAAGAGCATGGGTGATTTCCCTGGAAAATTCATTATGAGATCAGGCCCCTGGGAGGCTCATAGTCACAGAGAGTCATTGGCTAAAACTAAGCAAAGGAAAACTGAGGACGGACATCAGGAAAAGTTTCCTGAGAATGCAACTTACTAGACAGTGACAGGGTCCCGGTGAGCCAGCGAGCCAATACGCCAGCCAGGAAGGGCAATTAAAGCTCCAGTTAAAGTTTAGTCTTTACTCAGAGGTGGCTTTAGGGCACGGGGGAAAATCCTAAACAACAGCAAAGCAAGTCAGAACACTGGGTAACAACACCCTACCCAGGGCTCCCTTCAACCAGCCAGCTGGAGGAAAGAGAACAGTATTCCCTTTCCTTCCTAGCCCCGTGCCAGATGAGCGAGGAATCTGGTAAGCCCTTATGTGCTGGAATGAAAGGAGCTCCTGTTTCACTCCCGTGTGGGAGAAGGCAGAAGCACAGGTAGACTGGGAACCATCCAGTAGTAGCTAGGACAGATGGGCTGGGTAACCCTCTAGTCTTTTTTCCCCATGATTCATTTCCGTGACTCTCACAATACAGCTGCAGTTTTGATTGAAACGTTGGGCATGGAAATGATGCTGGCAGCGCCGAAAAATCAAAGCGAGGATAAAGTCCTTCCATCCGCCCGAGAGACTAATTCGAATGAGCTTCTTCTGCAGAGTCCAGTCCTCCTGCGTTATCTGAGCTTTATGCAAATGAGCTACAGCTTGCAAGCTAGCAAATGAGTGCGAGCGGGGAATAAACCAGCCAAAATATTGAGCAGACTGCCGAGACATTATGGTGACAGGAATAGCCAGGTCAGATCAGATGAGGACAGACAGATGTCTAGATTAGATAAACAACAATTGTTAATTAATTATTATTATTATTAATTATTTATTTGTATTGCTGTAATGCACAGGAGCCTTAGTCATGGACCAGGCCCCCACTGTGCTATTATTAATTATTATTATTAGATGCTCTTGTGCCTTATGACACATGAGACAAGCCAGTGTTTCCCCTCCATCTGTCTAGTGCGGTGGTTTTTGCTCCATTGTACTCTACCTCCATGACAGCGACATCTTTCTCTATGGTTTTCCTATACACCATCAGTTATCTCCCTCCTTTCTGTCTTCCACCAAGTGGTATCGAGTCAAGGGCTTGTCTAGGAATATGAAAAAAGAAAAGGAGTACTTGTGGCACCTTAGAGACTAACCAATTTATTTGAGCATGAGCTTTCGTGAGCTACATCAGAAGTGAGCTGTAGCTCACGAAAGCTCATGCTCAAATAAATTGGTTAGTCTCTAAGGTGCCACAAGTACTCCTTTTCTTTTTGTGAATACAGACTAACACGGCTGTTCCTCTGAAATCTAGGAATATGGTATTTTGACATCGGTATAACATGCTGATCAAGTGTGTGATCAACAGGCATATCAAGTGGGGTCCCACAGGGATTGGTCCGGGGTCCGGGTCTGTTTTGAATCAATGATTTAGATAATGGCGTAGAGAGTACACTTATAAAGTTTCCGGATGAGCTGGGAGGGGTTGCAAGTGCTCTGGAGGATAGGATTAAAATTCAAAATGATCTGGACAAACTGGAGAAATGGTTTGAATTAAATAGGATGAAGTTCAATAAGGACAAATGCAAAGTACTCCACTTAGGAAGGAACAATCAGTTGCACACATACAAAATGGGAAATGACTGCCTAGGAGGGAGTACTGCGGAAAGGGATCTGGGGGTCTTAGTGGATCACAAGCTAAATATGAGTGAACAGCATAACGCTGTTGCAAAAAAAACCAACCCATCATTCTGGGATGTATTAGCAGGAATGTTGTAAGCAAGACACGAGAAGTAATTCTTCCGCTCTACTCCGCGCTGATTAGGCCTCAACTGGAGTATTGTGTCCAGTTCTGGGTGCCACATTTCAGGAAAGATGTGGACAAATCAGAGAGAGTCCAAAGAAGAGCAACAAAAATGATTAAAGGTCTAGGAAACATGAGCTATGACGGAAGATTGAAAAAATTGGGTTTGTTTAGTCTGGAAAAGAGAAGACTGAGGGGGGACATGAGAACAGTTTTCAAGTACATAAAAGGTTGTTACAAGGAGGAGGGAGAAAAATTGTTCTTCTTAACCACTGAGGATAGGACAGGAAGCATTGGGCTTAAATTGCAGCAAGGGCGGTTCAGGCTGGACATTAGGAAAAAAGTCCTGTCAGGGTGGTTAACCACTGGAATAAATCACATAGGGAGATTGTGGAAACTTTGTCATTGGAGGTTTTTAAGAGCAGGTTAGACAAACACCTGTCAGGGATGGTCTAGATAATACTTAGTCCTGCCATGAGTGCAGGGGACTGGACTAGATGACCTCCTGAGGTCCCTTCCAGTCCTACACGTCAATGATTCTATGCCCAAATCACTTCAGCCTTCTTTCTCAAATCATTGCCTCTATAGTCTGTTAGCCAGTCCCACTGTGCTAGGCGCTGTATGAACACAGAACAAAAAGACAGTCCCTGCCCCAAACAGCTTACAAGTCAAGTATAAGACAAGAGATGACAGAGGGATACAGGCAGACAGGAGAGGACAATACTGGTCAGCATGATGAGCAGTGGCATCAGCACACCAGTCGCCTAACCATTGTCAAGTGTTTTTGTAGACGTCATGGCAAAGCTGGGTATTGAGGAGGGCTTTGAAGGAGGATAACGAGATGGCTTTGAGGGGCCACATGGGAGGAAGCACGAAAGGCTTGTCAGAAAATTTAACACGCAGGCGATGGGGGCTGGGCTAACGAGCTGCTCAGAGACGGGAGTTGACTTCTTGCTAGTGAATGAGAGATGATGGGTCGGGTGGGGATAGGTCATGAAGGGCCTGGAAAATGCAGACAAGCAGCTTATGTTTGATGGGATAAAAAGGGGGAGCCAGTGTTGGATGCAAAGAGGGGTGACACCATCGAAGAGACAGGCTAAGACGGTGATCTTTGCAGAAGGATTCCGAACGGATATGAGTGGGGCAAGGCGGCATTTGTCAAGAGAGACAGATGGTTGTTTCAGTAATCGAGACATGAGATGACAAGGGTTTTAGTGCATGGATAGACAGGTGTGGCACTCTGTCCCTCAAAATAGCACCCTGGAACCCCAATATTCACTGCTATAGTCTGATGATGGTATGTTTGGGACAACGTATACCTTTGTGGGGTATCATTTCAAAAGTCTTGATCCGTTGAACATGACTATCCTGTTGGATTGCATGTACGATCATTGTGTGTGAAGTTATGAAGCATTGCTATAGGCTTGTTACTGAAATATGTGGTAAGCCTGCCTTTCAGTGGCAAGCAAGGAGCAACTAACACTGTCAAGACAGATTTACATCAGGACCAGCCAGACACGTGTTGATGGCCCATCAAGAAGAATCCACTCTCCTAGAGAGAGACTCCTCAGGGGGCACATGTACACAATGGGGACTACCTAACCCCCCATCATAGCAAGGATCTTTCTAGCATCTGATAAGAAAACATAAATGAGGGTTTCAGAGTAACAGCCGTGTTAGTCTGTATTCGCAAAAAGAAAAGGGTTACTTGTGGCACCTTAGAGACTAACAAATTTATTTGAGCATAAGCTTTCGTGAGCTACAGTTCACTTCATCGGATGATGAGGGTTGATGGCATCATCACTGGGACTCTCTCCTCCCCCACCTACGCTGAAGGCAACAAGAATGCTGGGAAGACAAAGACTTTGAACTCAGGAGACTGGTCCCAGGCTGAGAAGGAAATTCAGCCTGTGTATTAAGAACTGCAACCTACCTGGAACATCCAGTGTGGTGAGAAAAGCTGTCTGATTCAAATCTTGCTTACCCTGTGCATGTTAAAATTTAGACTGTGATTCTACTTTTATTTCTTATGTATCCAACGTTGACCTCTGTGCCCAACACTTACAGTCACTTAAAATCTTCCTTCCTGTAGTTAATAAAATTATTTTAATGTTTTATCCTGATCAGTGAGTTTGCCTACAGTGCTTGGGGAATCTGCTTAGATTACAAAGGCTGGTGCAGGTCCAATGTTCTTTGACGAAGGTGAACTAACTAATGAGCTTGCGCTGTTCAAGAGAAGGTCTTGAGCAGTATGAGACAGTATATTTCTGGGGTGCAAGGCTGGAGGCATGGGAGTTTTGCTGGTGTTTCCCTGTGTATAGTTCATGAGTGGCGTGGAGAGCATTCATGCAACTTAGCTGGGTGTGTCCCTGCATGCTGGCGGCTCAGTGATAACAGTCCTTGAAGAGGTTTGCTGCTTCTCACTGGCAAAGCATTGAGAGGGACAGCCCAGGCTGGAGAGGTGAGGGGGCACAGCGGTACTCCAGTTCCAGGTTGTACCCCGGGGATCCCGTCATAATAGCAAAGCCCGTATCTCAGAAATGTCATGCAGAAAAAAACAGAAAGACATAGCGTGACATAGACATAGGCCGGATGTGAGGACTGAGACAGATCAGCATCAAAGATGATCCTGAGTCTAGCCCAGTCTCCTGTCTCTGACAATGGCCAGTCCATTTGCTTCAAAGGAAGGTGCACGAAATCCTGCAAGAGGCAGTGATGGGATAACCTGCCCTATAATCGGTACAGTGCCTGACAGACAGACAGGCAGCAAAAGTGGGAATTCTTTGGACTCAAGAGCAAAACAATCACTTACTAAAATCCAGTAAAAATAAACTATTATCCCATGCTTCCCGCACTTCAGAAAGACAAACCAGAATACGGTGCATTATTGACACAACAGACTCACTAAAGTCTGATCGCTATCTCATCAATTATGCCGGGTAATTTACACAACATGGCTAATGTCAATAATGCAGCCTGGCAACTTTATTCCACGGTAGTATAAAAAACCAAAACAAATAAGGCTCTCTTAATAGGGGAGCCCTGTGACTCAGTCCTGTGTGAGTACGCAGTGTCTCCTGCAGGATGGAATGCGTTTGCCCGATGCTCTCTAATGGGGATTGATGGTAAAAACCGAGTCTGCTGAGAACCAGTTCCACTTGCTTTCCATGAGCAAAGCTGACTTGACATGACATCCAGTAACAGAGCAGGGTGAGTCTATCAACATCCATTCAGAGCTCAGAGACAAACTGCATTTGAATGGCCTAAACACACACGGCTACTGCAGAAGGCATGATGTATTAGTAAAGGAACAAGCAGATTGCATCCCACTGAACTCAACGGCAAAGATCTTAATGAATTCAATGGTATTAAGCCTTAGGCCTTTGGTCTTACGACCTGCAGGCATTTTGCCTCAAGGTATGATCTTAGCTCCAGTTAGCTAAGCAGCATTGGACCTTGTTGGTCCATGACATCCATTATGGACTTTGCTGTTGCTAGGTGGAAGGTGTTCAGATACTACTGTGATAAAACCCTGGGAGAAAGTGTAGGTACTTAGAAGGCTAAAGGGTGACTTGATCCTGGCCTATAATTAGCTACACAGGAAGTTTTCTGATACACAAGGGTCTTCTGTCTAGCAGAGACATAATAAGATTCAAGATCTGAAGTCAGCAAAGTTCAAACTGGAAATAAAGTGCAAGGTCATTAACCCTGCAAACAGATCGCCGCGGGGTGTGGAGAAGCCACCATCATTTGGTGTCTTTCAATCAAGACTGGATGTGTCTTTCTGAAAGATCCGCTGCACCTCAACCACCAGTTATGGGGCTGGATGCAATCGCTGGGTGAAGGTCTCCGGCCGGTGCTATACAGGGGGTCAGACTAGATTATCATAATGGTTTTCTCAGGTCTATCAGGTTACTTGGGCTAGAAACACCATCTTGTGCTTCTGGAAGTAACGTAGGTGATTCATCATGTGGGACTCTTCCCTCTGAGTCCGTATGCAACCAATGCCCCAGCAATGAGAGGGGACGCTGTGCAGAAGAACAGCCCATTGCGGTTGTAAACCCTGGGTTACAGAGTTTACGCGCTCTTGGAGAATCTGGAAGGAAGACTGCCTCCAGCAGAGCGCTTCTCTCTGAGAGGTGCGGAACCAGGCAGCTAGTGCCAAATACAGAGGTGAAATAACCTCTCTACTCCTACTAGAGATTCTTCTGTTTATGTAGCCCAAGATCACATCTGTCCAGTTAGCTTCCTGCTTCCCAACTATTTGTAGTTTTCCTGACGACCCCCTTCCCCCGGCACTTCCCTGGACCGTGTGCTGCTCCCATAGGATAAAAATAACCCCCGCAGAAGTTGATAGGCATTACTGCCAGAGAATATAGGGCTCCCCAAGTTCTGGAGAGATGTGGAGGCACCAGCATGCACCCGAGAGACTGTTCCCTTGAAACCTAAACTGAAGCACCCAAGAGCCAGTTCTCATGAGACTTCCAGCCCAAATCTCAGTGAAGCAACAGGGGATAACTGGTGCTCCCAATTACACCGGTGTCCACACCGTCTAACCAGTGTTTCTCAACCCTTTCCATAACCAGAACCCACCTTGCCCCTTGAGGGACCCTCCTTCCATCTAACCAGCCTCCCCCTCTCATTTAGCAATATAAAATGACAGGATTGCTGTGAACTCCCCTGGACACATGTTCACAACCCCCAGATTAAGAACGGATCTTCTAAGCCGACGGAGGTATCTGTCTAGAAGGAGATCTCCTTTGCTGTACTGGGTTTGCAGATCCATGGCTTGTCTAAGGAACCCTGATTTCTTACTTTCTGTGGGCGGTTTCCTTTATCTTTTCTAGTGCTGTCAAGTCTCATTCCCCACTCCGGCACTTCAAGTGCAGAAGGTGGGGGCCCGCAAGGATTCTAAAAATTAATACTGGCCACTCCAGGCTTGTATTAAACTCCCACGGTTACAGCTTCTCTCTGACCTTGGATGGGTAGATGCTGCCACCACCCAAGTGCAGAACCCCTTTGAGAGTCCAGGAAGGCGCACTTGGGAATTCCTTCCTGTGGGGTACCCTCAAGCCCTGTCACACCCCCTCCGGGGAAGACCTGAGAAAGAAAAACAAAGGAAATCAGCTGTTACCACCAGATAATTAAACAACGTGGGCACAAACCCCTTAAGACATAAAAATCCAATTCTGTTCTTTAAAAAGGTAAATTTTATTAATAATTAAAAAAAAGAAAGAAAATACATCTGGGAACTCAGGTTATTGCTAGATTTTTAAAAGAGCAACTACGAGGATTAAGCACCAAGAATAGCTTCCTTGAGATCCAGCTTAAAGGTCACAAGCAAAACAAAAGCACCTGGGGTTAGCACAGAGTAGTCCACAAGCCATAAAGAAATAAAAAGAGATAAACTTAATCGTGTCTTCCTAGACACTTTTCATGATCTACTTACATAGCTGGGGTTTTAAATGAGCCGTTTCTAGGTGTGATGCCGAGGATTTTTCATAGCATTTTACAGCATCGCTAGTGCCCTGTCTGCCTCTCCCCAGGAGAACAACAGACCGACAAAAGGGGAGACTTTGTTCAAGTTTAAAAAGTTCTAGCCTTCCCATTGGCTCTTTTGGCCAGGTGCCCACTCCCTTCCTTTTACCTACGCCTCGCAGTGAGACTTTTTAACCCTTTACAGGTAGAGCAATTAGAGAACAGCTACTAAGAGGGATTTTATAGCTACTGGCTGGCTGAATGTCCATATAAGGGAGCTACCCCACCCCCCCTTCATTTATCACAAGTGCATTTTAATTTTCCCAGCTGCATCTCTGTTCAGGAACATTCACTAACTAAAATGAACATAGAGGAAGAAAATAACCCAGGATGACGAGAGGAGCCAGGCAGCTAGATGGGGTGCATCAACTTTGGAGTGGGATCAAAGGTGACATCTTGCATCCAAATCTTCCTCCCTCCCCAAACATTGATGGTTCGGATAAAACAGAGCCCAGGTCCAAACAATTCCTGGTTTGGGGTTTGCCAAATCCAGACTAAGCCATTTTGCCTATTATACAGCTCTTATTTTTACAAATTATTTACACAGCGCTGTTAATTAACACACTTTACAACAGTGAGTTACGATCACCTGCCTCAAAGATCTGATCGGCTAAGTAAGAAAAGACAGGAAAAATGCAAGACGAGATCTTGGACAAGATGGTGGGGGGGAATGATGGGTAAGGAAATAGTGGAAGGGAATCAAGGCAGGGCAAAATGAAAAAACTTTTTATCTGCCTAGGCATTTGGGCCATGATGATCCCCAGAGCTATCTAACCAGCCACCCCCTGAGCCAACCCTGGTTTGATTTTGCAGATCAGATACCTGACCACTAGGGGTCTGCAGAAGGGAAATGCACTTCCCTTTGCATGCCTCTGACCAGATCTTTACATTGCTGTGTGGGTGGAATGTTGTGAAATTTGCTACCTCTCTTGCTTGTTTGAAATGGTATCGCCTGCAAAATTAATGGCCGGGTTTCTAAAAGGGATTTAAATTTAATAATGGGGGGGGGAGAGGAGACAAATGGCTCCACGAGGTGCTTTAGCAATCATCTTGGATTTGTTTTGCTTCGTGGCTCTGTCACTGTGAGTGGCAGGAAGAGGAATATGGGCTGGACAGTTTAACTCAAGAGTGGGGATTGTTATCAGAAGCCACCGCTGGAAATTCATTCCCACCCGTCATCAGTGCAGTGATCCTACAGCCCATGCAAGTTGCTAAGTGTTACTTTTCACTTTTTAATGAGATTCCTTTGTGTTTGGAAATATGGACCTGGTCGTAAGCCCATTGTAGCTCGTCGCAAGATTCCATCGGCATCAGACCAGGCCATGTGGGAATGTCACCAGTTCACCCTCTTTCTACAGTCCTAAAAAGCTCTTTCGAGTCAGACCTGCCAATGCCACCACTGCTCAGGCAACACCTGAGGTAGCAGGTCAGTCTACACTCCCAACGCAGCCACCTCTTTTTAAAAGATTATGGTACTTACGCATGCACCAGACTTTAAGCACCTGAATTGTCCTGCTGGAGACAAGATTTGGTACATGAAGAAACTCAGATGCGGAAAATTGTACCAGCAAATTCATGGGTGCCCAAAGCTGCAGCCACACTTTTAGAGGCCACTTTGATAAACTGGGCCCCAAAAGCTTTCCCAATAGTATTTTAAAAAACTAAATAAAGTCAATGGGGAGTCATTAGCCCTGCACTGACCACCTTGGAGACAGACATTCTGCATCTACTGAATAGATGGTAAGTGACAATGTCATCTTCCCCACACTACCCCATGCTATTATGTCTTTTCCTTATCCTGGAGGGGCCACTCTCTACAGGTGTGGGGTTACTTGTGGTTCAGGCCCTAATTAGCTCCTAGTCTCTACAAGTGGGTCAGTTGTGCCAACTAGGGTGATGTCTTTGTGCTGTGGATATCTGGGTGGAGTTAAGGGAACGTCTGAGATGATTATCTGAACTGATTTGTCTAATTTAAACTCCATCCACCTCCCAATGGCTCTGGATGACCCTGGATTTTTGGATTGACCTGGATTTCTGGTCCCATGCAGAGGAGGTTGTCATATGGTGCCTACAGTACTTTCTTCCTGGAGAATTCACACTGCATAACTTTCTGTTGTTTTCATAGACAGATTAGATAGTCTGTCACTGTAATTAGCTTTCAGGCTGAGGTTGTTTATTCTGATTTTTAATGTACAAGAAAAAACAAGAAACAGGATAAAAGTTCATTCATTTTTGTGACAGTGATAATTAACAGCTTATTAAAAAAAGAAAAACAAATGAGTACAACTCGTCTCTGCTCTTCTGACAATACAAGATCTCAGGCACCAACTTTATCCATTCTCATGGCACCGGAACAGAAGGAGAAGAGTTATAACATCCATCTAGTCTCAAGAAACATTCATCTTCTATAATCTTGATTCTTCCTCCCGTTCAGTAGATCAAGTCATTTACACAACATGGTTTGTCTAGTAAGCTTCATGCATTTACTTTAAAGCATAACGACACGGATGATGGGCTTCAGTGAAAGCAGTACCTATAAAAGTGTGCCTAACTATGCACTCTGGTACCTAACTTTTGATACTCAAGTATTTAGCGATGCAAGAAGAGCCTACCCCACGGTTCACAAATGAAAGCTGAGATTCTCACATATTCACCTGAACCACAAGCCGAGGTGCTAACAAAAACGTGACATATTGCACATTTCGGGGTGAAATCACGTGAGTTGACAACACTATGTTACAAAAAAAACCACCTGTTTTACTTTCTGCTATTTCCCTATGGGATTAGGTCTTGCATTTATCTTTGCTTGGACAGTGAAACTAGATGAGCCAGTTTCACTTTTGTTTCACTTTCTAGGTCCCTGGTACATGCACAAGACTTGAGTTACAATCAGAGCTAGAGGATGTTTGTTGAAAAAAACTTTTCCACTGGAGTAGGTGGGGGAAAATTCCCAGCAGCCGAGCTCCCAGTTCAGGAATGTACGTTAGCACATGCTGTATTTGAAGCATGTGAGTAATCTGATGGAGGTCAATGAAACCCTTCAATGGCTTTAAGTTGCACATGTGAGGACAAGTGTCTTCCCAGATCTGTACCCAGTCTTGTCTTGTACGCAATTGGGGGGCTTAAAGAAAGCTGTATCTTGGGCCAAATTTGACCCAAAAGTGTCACTTCAAAAGCCAAGGTTGCCAAAATACCGAGACCAAAGCAGAACTCCACATCCTAGAGCGAAAATGTCCACACCCCACAATTACTGACGTAGCCAGCTTTAATTGCGCATGCAGACAC
Source organism: Caretta caretta (assembly GCF_965140235.1). Taxonomy (NCBI): domain Eukaryota; kingdom Metazoa; phylum Chordata; order Testudines; family Cheloniidae; genus Caretta; species Caretta caretta. The sequence continues at coordinate 5,323,202 of NC_134214.1, forward strand.
ACAGACACTCGCCTTGTAGGCCGTCCCAGCGGAGAGGACAAGACTGACCGGGCCAGGAGACTGCACTCTCCTTTCATCCTTCCAGCCCAGGATGGATGGACATTAGCGGGGCGACATAACGCTTCGCCCACTGCAATTTGCAATGTCCTTTGTACACGACTGGCTGCTTCACAGCACCACCCAGTGGCCTCAGGGCAGCCATGCACACAGCCCCAGGCCAGAGTTTCCCCTTCTTGGATTCCCAAATAAACACCCCACAGCAGGGTTTTTCCAGTCCCATCACAACAGCCCTCCTTAGGGTCTGATCTTTTAACTTAACATTCAAAACAAAACACAAACACCCCTGGCCTGGACAGAGCCCTTCCTGCCTTAGCAGGCTATTCCCAGCCCTTCGTAGCTGGAGCCATTCCCCTGATCTCAGGGTCCCCCTGCAGGGACCTCAGGTCCAGCTCATTGTGTCATCAGGGGTTGGCTTGGCCCCAGGGTCTCCAACCCAAGCCACCCTGTCACATCCTTGGTGTGTGGCTAATCAGGTTTTAGTCTCCAGGGCTGTCGATCCAGATAATTTCCCCAGCGATAAATTCACTGGAAAGCGTTTGTGTTAACCTAGTGCTTCAGAGGCAACATTTGCAATCCAGAGATAAAACCCCAAAGCCCTGGGGTAGAGACATTCTAAATGGGATCATTGCTCCCCCAGAAGAGGGCCTCGCGCTGGAGCGATGCAACATTATCTCCAGTGGTCGATAAGGCATGAGAGGAAAGGAAGTAATAATTACAGGAACTCCATGTCTTATGGCGTGTGTCTGGGGTCGGCCAGAGATCAGCCATGTTATTCAACTGCCATCAGCTGCTGCAAACAGTGCGTGCTTAGCCTTGGGGAAGGAGGCAGCTGTGTTGAGAAAATGGCTACAGTATTTGCATTTGGCATTTGAAGTCCTTTGCTAATTATACTTGATTTTTATGAACCCCAAGGTTTGGTCCCATCTCTGATACAACGTATCCATTCCTGCCTCAACCTGCTAATTGCGGGGCGGGGGGGGGGAGGAGTTCTTTGTCTAGAACTAGCATTTTATGCTACTGAGGAGGGATGGTTTCCAGGGTAGGGATCACAATCTGGCGCTCAATCCCATGACGATAGTCACCTCCGGTTCAAATGAGATCTGTTGAGACAGGGCGTCAGGAACCCTGAGTCCTCTTCCCGGCCTGGCTGTGATTGGCTGAAGTCACGGTGGGTGTTAAGTGATTACAGGGTCTCTGCCCAGGGAACTCTGCATCGGACACTCATGCATAATTTGCCAGCCTGGTTTGGGCTCTTGTTTCGTCGTATTAGGCACTCCTTTGTGACGGAGATTCCGCCTCAAGCCTCCAGCCAGTCCTGGTCCCCTTAGCCTCCTTCCAAATCCCTTCCCCTTCATCTCCACAATTCATCTCCCTCCCACAGCAACCAGCTGGAGCTAAAACTGGCTCACCTGGGGTGTTCTCCCGGCTCACAAGGCGATTATGGCCAATTGAACAGCACAATGAATAGACACGCGTTGCAGTTATGATTCAAACGCCTTCATTAAATTTAGTCACTGTCTCCCGGTACCAAGCGATGGTGCCTCTGGTTCGCGCTCGGCGCTGATGACTAATTGCAGTGCAGCAGCTATTAGACTAGGTGAAATGATCTGTGTGCCTCCCAAATAATGGTCTGTCAAGCTGCACTCGCCCCAAATCAACTTGACAGTCCAAATATTAGCTGGTTTGGATGAATAAACCCAAACTTTCTTACTGCCTGGTGCTTGGCCTGAGACACTGAGGAGCTGCCTCGTTAATTGTTAGGGACCGGAGGCACCTCCGAAGCTGGGAAGGTTCAGAGAAGCAGCCGGACGTACTGGAGGAGTCGTGTTGAAGGCAACAACGGTTAAAACACCAGAGGTTAGTTAGGAAATGGCAGCTGGGACTGCGAAGATCTGAACAGAGCAGCCATTGCTGGACACAAAGAGCTGAGCTTCCACCCTGCCCCCAAACTCTCCAGCAGGACATTGAGAGTCGACACACTCCAGGGTCTGTCTTCACCGAGCAGCTGCCCCGGTTCTGGCTCTGAGAGCCCGGGTTAGCGTCACCTGAGTGTGAGCATCCCCACAGCAAAGCCCTACCTACCTCCCAGTGTCAGCAAGGTTTCTGCATTCGCCACGTGTGTCCGGAGGGGTGGAAGGTAGGCCATGGTTCTTTGCAGGGTTACGTTCTAGGATTCATACCTGGTCAGCTGTGGCCAGTGTGGGAGAACTTCTCTGCCCTCTCAGGGGCATTGTGGGAAAGCACTGGAGGACTACCAGCACTTGGATGGGTTAGCATGTGCCCGCACTACGAAGTGGGTGGGTTCCCACCTGAGCTAAAGTGGACCCCAGCTCCCCCGCCACCCCCCAGACCTGCCAGCGAGTCCAGGCTTCAGGCACTTTCAAACCTGGATTATAGGTTTTCCTTTGTGGATGGTAGTGGGGTTGGAGCTAAAATCCAGGTAAGAGCCCAGATTAACAGTGCAGTGAACACACACCCCCGAGCCAGAAGCCAGGATGAACTCTTACTTGCTACTTGCACTCTGAGGGCAACATATTGGAAGCCTGTGAAACTTGCCTCTTCCAAGTCACCTGTGTAATGGGCATCTCCTTCCCCGTGGTCTGATTCACAAAGTCTCCAGTGGTTTGGCCGCTGACTCGAATGCATCTGAGCCACTCTGAGCTGGAAATTGGATCTGCAACTCTCATGGCAACAGAACACAGAGACGCCCAGTACTTCCTGATACAATTTGCTGTCAGTGGTATAGACGGAGGGGTCAAATCGAGGGGGGGAGAAGCAGTGGGGCTCTTCTGAGCTCCACCCACAAAATAAGCTCCACCCACAGACATCACCGAAATGAAATATGGCTTGTGGTAGGTTGTGCAGATGTTCAAACTATGATTGTGCACCCATCTGAGCTCCCTGAACTTGGCTGCCCTCGGCGGGGCATGAATAGAGGTAGGCTTGGAACCATCAGATTTTCATCGGTAAATCTTGATTTCACCGTACACACACAAACCCACGAAAACGATATTTCCACTGACAATCATCGAAATTGACAGAGAGGCAAAGTAAAGAGAAATGCAGCTTGAGAACTTATTAGAGTTTGATTTAAGGTTATGTATTTTGTACTCCTTGACGTGTGATGTTGACCCCCCCCATAATTCCATAAAAATGTAAATCGATTAAAAAGAATTTAAATGGCTTAAAATAAACATTGCTAGTATCCATCGAAATGATAAAAAATAAAAATTGAATTCTGCCAAGCCTAAATATGGGGTCTGCTGGGCTGCCTCATGACTGAAAATAAAATTATAAACACCGGGTTTATCTCCCAAAGGCCACCCACCTGCGACACCCACATAAGCCATCAATCACAGTAAACTATGCAGATCTGCAACCTTCCTGATCCTTTCTTTCCTGGAGAATGAAATGGTTAACAATGTTGTCATTTCATTTCCCATCTCTGTCCACCTGAGTGAACTCCTGCCTGAGCTGAAGGGGGCAAGTCACACCTCTCTCAGCTATTCCAGGCTCTCTGCAGACTCAGGCAAACATCCCTCCAGGAGGCCCACTCAGTTCACATGTTTTAGGTTTTCTTTGCCACCATCACAGACACTTAAAAACAAATTAGAGCTGAGATTATGGAACAATAGCTCAGAGAGGTGTGAACGGCCTCCTTCAACGCAGCAAGGGGCTAGCTCAGGTGGACATTAATTTACGGGATGTACAGAGAATTTGTAGTGGCTTTGAAAACACACAAAAAGCCATGGCCCAGAGGGGAATGATGCCACAGGGTATGGGAAAGCTTTGCAGTTAGCACAAGACTATACTGCCTGGTAAGTGCACTGATCAGTACGAGCAGAGAAAAGATCTGCCTTATCCAACCACCATGGGAAGGCAAAGGCAGGATGGGACGACCAGCCCCCCTTCCCCCGATGGTTGAAAGGAAGAGGTTAAAAAAAGGGATGTGAGCAAAGGAGGAAGGCACATCATGGGGATTTGTTGGGGGCAGAGGGAAAGAGTCTTTGAGGAGATGGGTAAGAGCTATTGGGGGGGGGGCTTCCCCAGAATTCATTTACAGGATCCCCCCTCCCCTATCCAGACATTGGCATGATGTACCCAGAATGCCATGGGGGTGCCTCGCTAATATCCTGCACAGGAACTAATCAGGAAACACAACATTGCAGGGTGGGGTCTATTTATAGATTCCAAGGCCAGAGGGGGCCACTGTGATCAGCTAGTCTGACCTCCTGCATAACACAGGCCAGAGAACGGCCCCACAATAATGCCTGGAGCAGATCTTCTAGAAAATTCTCCAATCTTGATTTTAAAATGGTCAGTGCTGGGGACTCCACTGCAACCCTAAGTACTCTGGGGGTTCCCATCTAATTAGCTGCCTAGAGAGTTTAAGAAGCATCTTGATTTTAAATGGGGCATAGGGATAATTTGGAAGAAGCCCCTTTACCAGCCCACAGGTTGCTCCCTGGGGATGAGGAGACTCCTTTACATTCCCCTGTCCCCAGTTCTGCACTAGCCGGTTTCACATCAACTAAGTACCTTTACAGATTCACTAGCTAAATGTGCACCTTAATCACAGCCGAGGGGGAGCAGCTGTCGGTGACCTCTAGCGAGGAACGGCACCGTGGTGACAGGCAATTCTTACATCTCTCCGAAATGTGCTGCCCCAGTGTCTGGCTAGCTCTGCACAACCCACTGCCCCCCACTCTGAACAGGGAATTACAAAAGCAATTACCCACATTCATGAAAACTGCCACTCCAGCTCGACTCTCTTCTCCCCATGGCACCTTGCAGCAGCCCATTCTAAACTTTCTCCCAACATGCCTGCAGCCCCCAGAGCCCCATCCAGCCTCTTGTTGTTGGTACAGCTTCAGTCAGCAGGATTCAGGATGCTGGAGCGGTTCTGTCCCCGGTTACTGCAAGGCAGCTCCTTAAATTAACTCATAGAGAGCTTTAATCCTCAGAGCGAGCCAAGAGGAGAGGGTGATACCACCAGTAACTCCCTTAATCCTGGGGCTGTCAAGTGCCCATTCAGCCTCCAGCTGATGGTAGAGCAGCTTCAGGGCTGCTCTAAGTTTCACTTGGCTGCAGAAGCCCCCAGCGGACGATTCTGGCTGCTGGGGTTCAATGGAGTGCAGAATGTTCTGGCCACACGCCCTTTCTGGTCCTGACATGACACTCTTCTCCCCCAGCCCCGATGCTGACCCTTGAGCTCCCAGAGATTTCCCTGTACAAGAGGCTGGCCAGATTTAAGTCTGATTTGCCTCACCAGAGTGGAACAAAGCACAGTCTGGCCGACAGACGTGGCAGTAAGGTACAGAACCAGGAACCTTATTAATCACGTCTGTGCTGTGAGCATGAGCAGTTGGACCCAAGTTCCTAGAAGCCCATTCCAGCATGCCCTGGACTCTGTGAAATCTAGGATGCATTCCCTGGGTGCACAGCCCCTCCTTTGGTTGTTCCAAGTCCTGGTCAGGAATCTAAAGGGGATGTCCCAGGATATTACAGAATCAATGGACCTCGAGAGGTCTTGCCACGTCTTGTTTTTATACACCTGTATCTGTATTTCTTGGCCATTCACCTGCCCTTTCACTCCAGCCAACAGGTCCTTTCCCTGGGCTTGGGGCAATAGAAAGAATCCTCATCTCCCAAACACCCTTAGTAATGGTAGGTAGCAAACAATCATTCCAAACAGTGCAACCAACGCCCCAAGAAGTCAGGCCAGAGGCTTCCTCTGACCTCGCTGGGCTTTGATCAGGCCCCTTCTGAATAAATAGGAGTGGTGAAGAATTCAGAAAAATCGAGACCTGCTCGTGCACCAAAAAGGGGGAAATCTGAGGAGTAAATTGCCCGTTCTGAACAGTTTATCCACTTCGATGTAGCGTCTGCACTGTACTTTAACCTGTTTGTTGCCTAGATTCTGAAGAGACCAGGCTGATCTCCTGTATAGCCCATGCCGGGAAACCTTACCTCATGATTCCTGGATCCAGCTCATCATTTCTGGTTAAAAAAATCCCTTACCGAGTTCCTCTTATTCTAGCACTCCCTACGCATTTAGGCTGGTGTTGAGGGTGGCTCTGTCCGTACAATCGTCAACACTGTTTATTATGATTATTTATTATTCAGGTCACACTTGCTTCCCTTCAGCTGCCTTTTTTTGGTGAAGACGGAGAATCAGGAAAGTGTGTTCTGTTCGGATTTGCCAACTCTGTGCAGTTACCCTGGTCCGATTCCTTTGAGGGTGTGATTTTTCTTTCCTTCGATTTGCATAGGGCAGTTCATCCAGCAGGACTGCAAACTGCTTTAGCTATGTGACCCACTGTATGAGACAGGAATCATTTCACTGATGGCTGACGAGCAGCCACCTCTGGAGTGCAGCACAAGAGACGTTTAACAGCACACAGCAACAGAGTGCAACAGAGGAAGAGCAGAATCCTGTAACCAGTTAAAACTGTAGAGTAATCTTAGCTAGGGCGAATGTAATTATTCCACTTGGACACTGGGGCTAACTCTCTAACTTGTACAAAAAGCACCAGGGGAATTCTGGTCACCACACGGCAGGTTTATATCTTGGCTGAAAGCAGCTCAGGATGCTGCTTCAAGCTTTGGTTCAGCATCAATGGAGAAAGAAGAACTCCAGCTACATCATTGCATTGGCCTTCCGTCCATGCACGGATCATTCCCAGTGCTGCTTTGCTTTTTAACCGTATCAACCTCGCGGGCCAATGTAGCATAGCAACACACAGGCCTACCTGTGCTTAAAAAAGAAAGGAGAGAATTCATCATGCCTCATGGCACAGGAAAATTCTCTCACTGCATGTCACTGATCAGGAGCATTGTGACTTTCCATCCCCTACACATAGACACTAATACTTTCTCTACTCCTTTATTTTTGGGGTCAAGTATCAAGGGGTAGCCATGTTAGTCTGTATCCACAAAAACAACAAGGAGTCCGGTGGCCCCTTAAAGACTAACAGATTTATTTGAGCATAAGCTTTCGTGGGTAGACGTGAGGTTTTTACCCACGAAAGCTTATGCTCAAATAAATCTGTTAGTCTTTAAGGGGCCACCGGACTCCTTGTTGTTTTTATTTTTGGTGTCACTGAGCAGAAAACACGTCCATACATCTTCATTCCCAGAAAAGGCCCTTTCGCACCAAATCATTCAGCACTAATCCTTTTCGTTTTGCTTCTTCTACAAGCAAACGCCCAGCCGGGCATCTGTCTTTCCCTTGTAAGTCTCACTGGGCTGGTGGCAAAGTAATGTTTGGTGTGGCTGATAATCTTAAAAAAAGGACACAGTTTCTGAAAACCACCACAGAGCTGCAGACAGTGTAAAAAAAAACCCAGAGGACTCCTGATGTGATAAACAGCGATTAGCATCTGGATAACACGGTAGGGAGATGGGAATGCCGTACTGTCGACTGAATAATGCAGGACTTTAACATACGTTTGCAAAAGGTTCCCTAGTGGACTTGAATAGTAATTATTCGATGCACCGTCAATAGCACTGTATGTTGAATGTAACACGGTTATCATAGAGCTTTTATTACTACCATTTGTATGATCGTAGCAGCTTGAGCCCTAGTCATGGCCCATTGTGCTAGGCACTGTACAAAGAACAAAAAGACAGTCCCTGCTCCAAAGAGCTTGCAATCTAAGAGACAACAGATGGATACAGACCGATGGGGAAGTATCACTGTGATCATTTCTACATTAAGGCAGGCTTCTGTTTTTCCCTTAACACTGGGACTGGCATGGCTTGGTCTGTATGAGGATTGCAAAGGTAACCTTGAGTACACAAGCACACACCACACCCTTCACTTGTGCACGAACACGTTTGCGCCTCTTGCTGAGGTGGCAGGTAAGGTCTTGGGTTTCTACTAAGGGGAGTAACACCTTGGGTGTTTCCTCATCAACTGAAAGCAGTGGGAAGGCGTGGGGTCTGCCCGGGCAGTGCCATGTGGCTGGAAGGGTGTGGTAATCAGGCTTCCCGCAACTTGCGTTTCCTTGCTTTTTAAGGTTGTGCATGGCAGTGGATTCATACGCCCCTTCTAAATAAAGCTTCCACTAGCAAAGCTTTCCCATTCCTCTCTCCCCCAAAGCTATTCCACACGAGCAGACCATTCCACAAAGACACCGAAAGGAAACATCACATTTTAATGAGTGACCGAGCAGTTCTCAATAGCTGTGGGAGAACACTTTTCGGCATGGCGTGCCATAGCGTCCTGATGGTATACTTTCCTCTGCTGAAGTGGCTGGCTATCCAAGAAGGGAGGGAGAACTCACTGGCTGGTGTTACGCCAATGGCTGCCTTGCTTTTGTGCTCAAGTGATGGTTTGATTTTCAGCTATGGAGGAAAGTGACTGCCCATCTCACCTGTCTTTTTGAGCGGCCTCACAATCTTACCTAGGGACTGGCTTTGAGCTGGATCCACTTCTACATAGAATCATAGAATAGAATCATAGAATATCAGGGTTGGAAGGGACCTCAGGAGGTCATCTAGTCCCACCCCCTGCTCAAAGCAGGACCAACCCCCAACTAAATCATCCCAGCCAGGGCTTGTCAAGCCTGACCTTAAAAACTTCTAAGGAAGGAGATTCTACCACCTCCCTAGGTAACGCATTCCAGTGTTTCACCACCCTCCTAGTAAAAAAGTTTTTCCTAATATCCAACCTAAACCTCCCCCACTGCAACTTGAGACCATTACTCCTTGTTCTGCCATCTTCTACCACTGCGAATAGTCTAGAACCATCCTCTTTGGAACCACCTCTCAGGTAGTTGAAAGCAGCTATCAAATCCCCCCTCATTCTTCTCTTCTGCAGACTAAACAATCCCAGTTCCCTCAGCCTCTCCTCATAAGTCATGTGTTCCAGTCTCCTAATCATTTTTGTTGCCCTTCGCTGGACTCTCTCCAATTTTCCCACATCTTTCTTGTAGTGTGGGGCCCAAAACTGGACACAGTACTCCAGATGAGGCCTCACCAATGTCGAATAGAGGGAAACGATCACGTCCCCCGATCTGCTGGCAATGCCCCTACTTATACATCCCAAAATGCCATTGGCCTTCTTGGCAACAAGGGCACACTGTTGACTCCTATCCAGCTTCTCGTCCACTGTCACCCCTAGGTCCTTTTCCGCAGAACTGCTGCCTAGCCATTCGGTCCCTAGTCTGTAGCTGTGCATTGGGTTCTTCCGTCCTAAGTGCAGGACCCTGCACTTATCCTTGTTGAACCTCATCGGATTTCTTTTGGCCCAATCCTCCAATTTGTCTAGGTCCCTCTGTATCCTATCCCTACCTGCCACCATATCTACCACTCCTCCTAGTTTAGTATCATCCGCAAATTTGCTGAGAGTGCAATCCACACCATCCTCCAGATCATTTATGAAGATATTGAACAAAACTGGCCCCAGGACCGACCCTTGGGGCACTCCACTTGATACCGGCTGCCAACTAGACATGGAGCCATTGATCACTACCCGTTGAGCCCGACAATCTAACCAACTTTCCACCCACCTTATAGTGCATTCATCCAGCCCATACTTCTTTAACTTGCTGACAAGAATACTGTGGGAGACCGTGTCAAAAGCTTTGCTAAAGTCAAGAAACAATACATCCACTGCTTTCCCTTCATCCACAGAACCAGTAATCTCATCATAGAAGGCGATTAGATTAGTCAGGCATGACCTTCCCTTGGTGAATCCATGCTGACTGTTCCTGATCACTTTCCTTTCGTGTAAGTGCTTCAGGATTGATTCCTTGAGGACCTGCTCCATGATTTTTCCGGGGACTGAGGAGAGGCTGACTGGCCTGTAGTTCCCAGGATCCTCCTTCTTCCCTTTTTTAAAGATGGGCACTACATTAGCCTTTTTCCAGTCGTCCGGGTCTTCCCCGGATCGCCATGAGTTTTCAAAGATAATGGCTAATGGCTCTGCAATCACAGCTGCCAACTCCTTTAGCACTCTCGGGTGCAACGCATCCGGCCCCATGGACTTGTACATGTCCAGCTTTTCTAAATAGTCCCGAACCACTTCTTTCTCCACAGAGGGCTGGCCACCTACTCCCCATGCTGTGTTGCCCAGCGCAGCAGTCTGGGAGCTGACCTTGTTCGTGAAGACAGAGGCAAAAAAAGCATTGAGTACATTAGCTTTTTCCACATCCTCTGTCACTAGGTTGCCTCCCTCATTCAGTAAGGGGCCCACACTTTCCTTGGCTTTCTTCTTGTTGCCAACATCTGATAAAGAGAGAAACGCTCTCCGGTTCCCTTTGTCTTAGGTGAACCCAGGCAGACCCAATCTCCTATTGACAGAAAGGGTTCCGGAGGCTTAATAGCAGCCGCATGTTCTGACACCTCTGGGGCTAAGGGGTGAAATTAACCTCTGTGCAGAGGGCTAGCACAAAGTCTATCCATCGCCTGAGTCCGACATGCTGGGAAAAGGAGAGAGTTTGAACCCAGATCAGGATTCCGTCCTCTTCCCTCTCCTGTCTTCGCTTTGAAGCAGGGAGAGTCTGAGTGCGTCAGGATCTCACTCTCCTATTTCTTGCACCGTGCTCCCAACCGTGCCCCCGCTCATGTCTGTCACTCGAATGAATGTGCTATAATCACCCAGAGCTCAGAAAGTGTTTCTCTCTCAGGCGAAGGTAATGAGACCTGATTCCCCCAGCAGCCAGCAGCCGGAATACTAAAATCTGTGCACCCTGCATTCTGCTCTGGAACCATCGCAAAGAGGAACTCCAGCATCCAGGGGGGTATCGTCCTTCCTGGGCATCCAGCTGCAGCGCGCCCCATGGCTCTGTCTAAGCCACTTGGGCAACTGGAAATGAGCAGTATTGTAGACAGAGAACAGGGTAGCATGGAGGAAGAGGAAGTCACTGCTTAACCAAAGCAGTGGTCCATCCATTGCAACATCCACCTACCCGTGAAGGGAGACCTTACAAAACCAGAGCTCTAATTGGTCAAGTGGGACCAATTTGGGGGGAGGGATAGCTCAGTGGTTTGAGTATTGGCCTGCTAAACCCAGGGTTGTGAGTTCAATCCCTGAGGGGGCCATTTAGGGATCTGGGGCAAAAATTGGGGATTGGTCCTGCTCCAAGCAGGGGGTTGGACTAGATGACCTCCTGAGGTCCCTTCCAACCCTGATATTCTATGATTCTATGATTCACTTGCTAGAGCTGAAGAGACTCTAGTCAGCAGTGCTAGAGACAGAGCTCCCCGGCCCCGGGGACGATGGAAGGCCTCCTGTTACTCTGCAGCCCTTCTCTCTTGCACACACACCCCAGGCACACCAGGAATGGTACTAGCCTCCCTTGGGTTTTGGATCGAACCCTGAGGCCTGGAGAACAAAGAGGAGGAGACTGAAGGAATCTCCCAGTGCAAACATTGAGGACTTCATGTTCCACTCTGGTCACTTTCCCCGCATACAAGGTGCAAAGACAGCACTGATGAATCCGGCAGTTTGGAGCGGCGGAGTTGGGAGAGCCCCTCCCTGACTGTTGCCAAAGGGCTCGGGTACCCGTAGCAGGAACGCGGGCTTCATGGGGAGCAGTCGTTCCGCTAAGCAGAGCTGAAAGTCAGTGAGCTGCAGCCCCACAAGAGGGGCCGGACCCAAAGCCCACTGGCATGACCAGAAAGCTGCCAAGGCAAAGTCAGGAGTCCTGTGTTCTAAGCCCGGCTCTAGCCACTCTGTGGACAAATCACTTTTCTGCTCTGTTTCTCCTTCCACCCTTTGGCTGGCTTGTCTATTTAGATGGGAAGCTCTTTGGGGCAGAGTCTGTCTCTGGTTAGGTGTTTGTAGCGCACCTACCCGAATGGGGGCCCTGATCTCCCGTGGGCCCTCAGCGTGCTACTGGAATAAAAATCTTCCACTCACACATCACCAGGAGCTGCAGCAGAGGATGAGCAATGAAAGCATTAACTCCTGCGAACAGCACTAGAGAAATATCTGTCTGCCATAGCAGCAGCTTCATCCTTTATTTATGCACCAATCTCTTCTCTACAGATTCTCTTTTGAATTTTTCAGTGAGCCCCCTGGACGCCCCCATCACCCAGAGTGGTTTAAATTTTTACCGGTTTCCTCACACACATGTAGAGGCAGGAGGACTGTAATTAAAGCAGGCCAGAAGATTCAAAAATCAGGCCCCAGACAAGGAGATTTATTTTACCCTGATGGGAAATGCAAAAATGTCTGTTTTACAAGATGAAAATGACCATCCTGTTGGTCAACTCGGTGACCTACGAGAATTAGAACAGAAAAACAAAATTAGTTTTTCACTAAAATCGCTTAACAGACTTTCCGCCAAGGAGACTTGCTGTTAAAAACAAACTCCTAAAGGATGGCAGTTCCCATGGAGGGGCTACCAGGTTTTAAGAGGACACACAATAATACCACCTAGCTCTTACATACAGCTTTTCATCACTAGATCTCACACCACTAGTCACTCATTTCAATGTATTTATGTCCTCTGAACACACTTATAAAGTTGGACAGTGCCCAACTCTTATCCCCATTGCACTGATGGGAAACTAAGGCGCCAAGACTAAGAGACTTGCCCAAGGTCACACAGGAAAACTGTGGCAGAGAAGAGAACTGAACCCCAGTCCTAAACTGGTGCCTAACCCTGGGCCATCCTTCCTCTCTGATGTCCAAAAGTTCCTGAAAAGAGAGCTTAAAAATATAATAAATTAAGGTCAAGGTTTGCAAACTGACTAGTCACTTGGGGTGCTTCAACTTTCAGGTCCCCACTTGGGACACCTCAGAGGGCTCTGATTTTCATAAGGCAGATCTGCAGCACTTTCTGAAAACCGCGCCCCTTAAAGTGGCTCAAGCTGGACCACCCAAAATCACGAGTCACTAAGATCTTGGCCTAACCCTGTATTAGGTCCCATTCTGCAACTGGATCTGCTAGCACTGACTGCTCAATTTCCTGTACCCGTGTCACATGAGAACCTACAAGTCGTGTCGCCCTCTAGTGGCTGACCCCAGTAACTATAACAGCCTACCACTCACTTGCAGTTTGAGGAGTCCTCCTGTGGCAGGGACTTATGTATTTGAGCAGAAGGACCCAGGTTCAATCCCCAGGGACAACTGTGGGGTCTGTAGGTAGGTGGCCACGTGTCTCCTAGACACAGTCATGATGGCAAACCTATACTGAGGGCTCTGGGTGATCTGGTTGTTCATGTAAATAACCAGCACAACTCACTGACTTTGCTGAAGAAATTTACAAGAAATTTACATCGGATGAAGTGAGCTGTAGCTCACAAAAGCTTATGCTCAAATAAATTGGGTAGTCTCTAAGGTGCCACAAGTACTCCTTTTCTTTTTGCGAATACAGACTAACACGGCTGCTACTCTGAAACCATTTTCATCTTAGTTACCTCATTCTTATTCATTGTATTGCAGAGCTGCCAATGGGCTAGGGACTGTACAAATACGAAGCAAGGCAGAGCCCTGGCCCCAAAGAGCTTACGATATAAGAAGACAGGACAAAGGACGTATTATGAGCTCCATGGGGAAACCGAGGCACAGAGCGAGCGAACAAGTGACGTGTCCAAAGCCACACAGAGAATCTGTGGCAGAGCTGGACCTGAACCCCGAGTTCACAAGTCCCAGTGAAACGCAATAACTAGAAGACCCGCCTTTCCCCCCCATTCTAGAGCAACTTTGTTGAAGTAAGTGGGGTTACTCACAATTCAGTCCAGTCTCACGGAGATTAGAATCTGCCCCTTGTGTCTTTAATATCCTTCGAGCCTAGCCTGGCATTATAGACCTCCATCTCTCCGCATATATGGCAAGAAGACAGCAAGATAAAACAGCACTGACAGGTCCTAAAGACATGTCATCAGTCCCAGGGGGCACCGGGGGAGGGGGGGTTGCTTCAGGGGCAGAGAGGGAAAGTTTATTTGTTTTTTAACACACTGGAAGCTCTTTAATTGCACTAAGTTGTTTACCAAAGAAGGATGTAATTAAAAGTGAATGGATGTAATTTCTTTATCATCATGAATATTAATTAAAGATAAACACCGCATCAATATTAATTGAAGAGGGAATGGAAGATGAAAGGCAGGACTCGATCGGGGGCTGGCGTTTAAACCCTTGGCAAATGAAATTACCCAGAGACAAAGCAGAACAACAGAGACCTTCGGAACGAAAGGAGGCGCTGCCAGACTGGATCAGAGCCGTGGCCCATTGCGACGGAAGCGGAGCTGAAATGCGCAAGGCTTAGGAATAGCTATATCTTAATTCATGAGTATTGATAAGCAATATTGGTATGGGCTCTGTATAAGACCAGGTCAGTATATGGGGTTCTAAGGCTTTCCTGTGGGTATGCATTGTTCTAACTTGGATTGCGCTTAGTGGAATATTTGTTATACGCCTGTAATGCTTGTTTCCCATGGGAACTGTATAGGAAGGCAACACAATGGCTTCCCAGAATACCCACATACACACAAGAAAAATAGGGCGGGGGGGGGGTCTTGCTGATAGCTTCAAAGATGCTGGATCTTGTCTCCAGCACGCTGGAAAGCTGGGCTGGGAACTAGGGGGCAAAAGGAGACTAAAGAGTTAAAAAGGCACTCAGAGGGGGTGAAGAGGGTGGTCAGTTTCCCTTGTGAGCAGCTGTCTAGACAGACAGCCTGGGCCTCCCAGCCCCAGGGCATGGTGAGCCTTAGGGAAGAAGGAGGGATGCGTTCGCTATTGCTTTCAGAGGTCTTCACTGACGTGCTTTTGTCCTACATCAGTGATCCTTTGGTTTAAGGAAGCAGCTTGGTCGCTAAGTACAGCTGTCTTTGCCCCAGAAGGAAAGGAACTGCAGGGCCTGGGCCCAGGGCAGACCTGCTCTGGTGCTCACGGTTGCTACACAGGGGACTGCCACCCACCACCTGGTCTGAGAGTAGAAGAAGCCTGTGTTTCCACCCCAAGAAAGAAGTGATCGCCAAGGCCTGAGACCTAGCGGGGGCGCACTCAGAGTCCAGGAGGCGCAGTTAACACAGTAGCAGACACCCATCCAGTCCAATAACCTCTCTCTAAGAATGACCGGCATCAGCTGCTTCAGGGGAAGGTGCAAGAAACCCCCTACTAGACAGTTCTGGAATAACCTGCCCATGGGGTGAGTTTCTTCCTGACCCCCATTAGTAAGTGGTTGCCTTAGGCCCTGAAGCATGAAGGTTTCTATGTACTGTTCTGTATTTTTTCAGTTCTCCCTGGCTGTTCTCATTGGCCTTATCAAGGTCTCATTCTTTCCTGAATCCCACCAAGCCTTGGAGCTGCCACGGGCCAACCCAAACTACACTGGACAAGGCAACCCTAGTGCATTCACGCTCTGAGCACTGCTAACATCCCAGACAGGTCCAGGTAACCCAACCTTTCCCACGACTCCCACTGAGAAATGGCAGGCAGACAGTGGAAAAATGGATCCAAAGCCTGTTTCCTATGCACCATCCCCTTCTCTCCTCTCCTTTTTAAAAATCTTCACTTCTTAATTAATCTTCAGATCCTCATTTGAGTAACCAACACAACAGTGACAAAAATACATGGTCAATAGCCTAGTATAAGATCTATGTATCTCTTCTGGGTATATTAGCTAGCTGTTGCCTATGTATTTTGATTTCTTTATGAATTATTATATGTATTACAGTAGTCTCTAGATACCCCACTGTGGTAGGGGCTGTAAGTATACATCGCACACACAGATCTACATTAAAAGAACATTAAGGCAGCAAAGCCAAGCACTGCAAAGTTAGCAATGCCAGTTTACAGTTGTCTTTGAAATCTGAATTCCCCCCACTCAGATGCAAACCTAATACCAAGAGAAGGGTGTGGGGTGGGACACAAAGGAAGACAGAGAAGACATGAGGCTTTTTCCCTTACAACACTCTATGTTCCCAGCTTGTAACTAGCATCATCGTACAGCACAACGGAAGACAGAACAGCCCACACTCCCCCAGAGATCTCTCAAACCCCTTTGTCCTCCAGGTAGCTGTTTATATAGAACTTCCTGGGTTCCCCCTCTGATTGGGCCTTGGGACTGCAGCCCTGCCTCGTTACCCCACCCTGCATAGCTGAGTGAGATCTGGGGAGGGACTTAACCCCCTGATTGCTGGTAGGCAGCCTCCACACAGTTCCTTAACACTACAAGAAATCCCCAACCTTACAGAAATGGGCTAGGGGCTGAAAATGAAACTGACCGGGGGGAATTTCACCATTCAGACTATAGCCACAATCCTGTAATGAGCTCTGCACAGGCCCAGGGGGGAGCTGGGCTCTCCTTTGTCTGAGCTGTGCAGCTGAAGTCTTAACCTTTCTAGTCCCAAAGACAAAGGTGAGACTAGCCCAGTGCCCTGATTACATTTCAGTTCAGGCATCCACCGTCGTCTTCCTAAAATTCCCCTGTGACATTCTATACCTTGGGGGAGCGTCCTGTAACCCCCATATTCTTCATTTTTATACAATTGTGGTCTTACATATAAAGCATGCCTTGTAAGGTACCACGAGAAAGGTTATGATCTGTTGAAAGTCATTTCTCTCTCCATAGATGTGTATCATTGATGCATATGAAGTTATGAGAAGTGTGTTGTATGGTTGTCACTGAAACATGCTGTAAGTTGGGGAATCAGCCAGATATTAGCTCCCCAGAGGCAACAGCAAGGAAAGTCACCAACACCCAGGCAGGGTGTCAACCCATCAACAGCCATTGTCCAGCAAGGGAGCTACAATGCTATGACTCACCTGCATGAGCCACACCAGGGGAATTGCTCAACCTTGCCTGAAGACTCAACAATGCCTGCAGACAGGCCTGGACTTGTGCTCCCCAAGCACATGGGACTGAGGGTATAAAACTGAACACAGGGGGCCCATGCTGTGCCTTTCTCCTTCACCCACCTATGCTGCAAACAACAAGGACACTCTGAAGACTTCACCTGAGGGGACTGGCCCAGATTTCAAGGGTGAAACCTGTGTACTATGAACTGCAATATCCAGTAGGGTGAGAAAAACTGCTTAGTCTAGCTGTTGCCCAGTCTAATAGGGTTCAGAGTTTAGACTGCGTGGTTATATTTTATTTCTGTTGGTAACTAACTCTGACCTTTTGGCCTATCACTTAATAACACTTAAAATCTATCTTTTGAAGTCAATAAATTTGTTTAACTCTTTATCTTTACCAGTGAGTTTGTATGTCCACTTTCCATTGACGAAGTGGTGAACCAATTAATAAATCTGCACTGCCCATCTTGAGCAGTGCAAGACTGCATATTCCTGAGGTACAGTGCTGAGAGCTGGGGGGCTTTGGTTCTGGTGCCTTTCTCTGGGTGATTCATGAGTGAATCTGGGAGCATTCATGCAATCTAGCTGGGCATGGGATCTCCCCATGCAGTTGTGCTGGGTGATAACAGCACCTGGAGGGGTTTGCTGCTGGTCACTAGCAAGGCATTGTGAGAGACAACCCAGGCTGGAGAGAGTTCAGGGGGCACAGCAGTCCCACAGTTCCAGGATGCACCCCGGGGATCCCGTCCCATCCCCCTTCACTTTCCATCAGACACTGCTTTCTTCTTCCCTTCCTCTCTTAAAAGGTGCTGTGCTGCCATGTGTTGTTGTGCTCTGCCCCAGAAGTATCTGCATTTCAGGGATGGGTGAAATGATTACTGTATAAATCACTTTGAGATGAAAGCTGCTGTATAAACACAAAGTATTGATCTGTTATGATGGAATGTGCCACTGAGAATTCACTCCTGAAAGATGAGGGAAAACATCGCTCACCCTGAATAAAACCTGGAGCATCATCTATTACTATAAGCCACTAGATTGCCTTCAAGCTTGTTGTTTTTCTCTGCCTCTGAAATGCACTGTTAATCTTCGGTTTCATTTATATGTCATGCTTTTTATTTTGGAGGGGTGAGACACAACAAGCCTTGTGGCTTGAATGAGATTGTAAATACTGCACCGTGTCACATCGGGGACTATACGATAAATAATTACCTGCTACTAGATTTAATCAATGCAGAAAGGTCCTTAATATCAACCCAACGCGCCTGCCATCGGTTCTGTAATCCATAACACAACTTTTCCCCCCAGAACATGGTGTGGGTTGGCTGTAGTTCATAATGTTTCGCCTCAAGTTCCAATGACAGGCGGTTGGCGATCGTTTAATGGGTTATTAACGAGAAAGGAGCTGATGGCTTATCGATCATAGTCAGCAGCAAGCAGGCGAAAAGTCCTGCATGACGTATACGAGGAATGGCCATTTGCTGTCAGGTATGGAATAATACACGATGCTTCCTTGGACAAAAATGAACGGCATCCAGTTCATGTACAGTCCCTGACTTTTATTCATTCGTTTCCTATCCCACTCTTTGCCCGTCTATTCCCTCGATGCCTGGAGCTTTCATGGCTTTGTATTTTGCTTCAGGGGGAAAGTCAGTGAAAGGCTCACTAGAGGCTCTTAAGCAAAGTAAGCAGTCCTGGGAGAACAAGGAAGGACCTCTGGTGGCTCAGTCACTGGTTAAAAGATAGGAAACAATTGGGAGGAATAAATAGCCAGTTTTCACAATGGAGAGCGGGTCTTGTGCTGGTCAGTATGTTCATAAATGAGCTGAAAAGAGGGTGAACACTGAGGTGGCAAATTTCCCGGTGATGCAAAATGATTTAAGATAGTTAAGTCCAAAGCAGACTGCAAAGAGTTACCCACACAGAACTGGATGATGGGGCAACAAAATGGCAGGTGACATTCAACACTGGTAAGTGCAAAGTAATGCACATTGGAAAACATAATCCCAACTACGCATATATAAGAATGGGGTCTAAATTCGCTGTTAACATTCAAGAAAGAGATCTTGGAGTTATTGTGGATCGTGCTCTAGAAACTTCAGCTCACTGCACAACGGCTGTCAAAAAAGCAAACAGACTGTTAGGAACCATTAGGAAAGGGATAGATAATAAAATAGAAAATATCATAATGCCACAAAATAAATCCATGGTGCAGTTCTGGTCACTCCATATATATGAACTGAAAAAGGTTCAGAGAAAGGTAACAAAGATGATTGAGGGTATGGAACAGCTTCCATGTGAGGAAAGACTAAAAGCATTAGGGATGTTCAGCGCAGGAAAGAGATGACTAAGGGGGGATATGATAGAGATCTATACATTATGAATGGTGTGGAAAAAGTGAATAGAGAAGTGTTATTTATTCTTTCCCACAATACAAAAAACAGGGGTCACCTGATGAAATGAATAGGCAGGAGGTTTAATACAAACCAGAGGAAGTACTTTTCCCATGCAACACACAGTTAACCTGCGGAACTCATTGCCATGGGATGTTGTGATGGCCAAAAGTATAACTGGGTTCAAAAAAGAACTAGATAAGTTCATGGAGGATAGGTGCATAAATCATGGCGATTAGCTAAGGTGCTCAGGGATGCAACCCTAAACATCTGACTGCCAGAAGCTGGGAGGGGAAGACAGGTGTGAATCTTTTCAGTATTTCCCTGTTCTGTACACTGCCCAATTCTGGCACTGGCCACTGTCAGCAGACAGGATACTGGGCTAGATGGACCATATGTCTGACCCAGTATAGCCGTTCTTATGGTTTCAAAGGGTTAAATGGATTCAGTTCAATTAAACTGGGGGAGTTTCTTGTACCTCTGAGGACCAGGGTACCAGACCAGCTGTGGGGTGTGTTACTCTCTAGCTACCTGCTTCCACTCACAGCATTATAAGGAGTCTGTTCTGGAAAATGCATTTTATTCAAAAACTGATTAAAGATTTTTCTCAATTCATTTTTATTTATAGGCTTTTTCCTGGCTCCATCACCACCCTATCTGAGCATCTCCCATGCACTAGTGGGTTTATCCTCAGAGCACCACTCAGAGCTAGGGCAGTGCTGTTATCCCCATGTGACAGAGAGGGAAACTGAGGTAAGCTGAAGTTAAGTGACTTGTCTCCGGCCACACAAGGACTTGATGGCAGAGCTGGGAAATAAATCAAGCTCTCCTGCATCTCAGGGCAGTGCCCTAATGTGTCCCCAATTAGCAACATGGGTTTGGGAGCTTAGCTAAATATATCCCTATTTGAGCCAGGAAATGATGGGAACTCCACTGTGGGTTCTTAGCTAGTTCTGCTGCTACAGTGCAGTGCATTGTGGGTGCTGACCTGCAGAGATGCTCAGCCTAGGTCCCTCCTATCCATCCCTGCTGGTGGGCTAACTGCATGTGGTAAGCACTGATAAGCCAGTAGATCCACTCAACTAGCCTCCCTTTTGATATAGAAGGGTTCCCTACTAGATAAGGGGCCAGGGCTACTTAACTTGTAAGGGACCCAGGTTCCATTCCCATCTAAGCTACAAAATTTCTGAGTGACCTCTTGCCAGTAATTTAGGCCCACATCCTCAAAGATATTCAGGCTTTCAACTTCCATTGCAATCAGATCCACAGAGGCACTTAGATTTTTATTTCAATGGACATTAGGAACTTAAACAACAAGGAGTCCTTGTGGCACCTTAGAGACTAACAAATTTATTTGGGCATAAGCTTTCGTGGGCTAGAAACCACTTCATCAGATGCATGGAGTGGAAAATACATAAAAAGATGCACGTTGCCTTACCAAGTGTGAGGTCAGTCTAATGAGACAATTCAATTAACAGTAGGATACCAAGGGAGGAAAAATAACTTTTGAAGTGGTAATGAGAGTGGCCCATTTCAGACAGTTGACAAGAAGGTGTGAGTAACAGTAGGGGGAAATTAGTCTTTGTAATGACCTGTCCACTCCCAGTCTTTATTCAGGCCTAATGTGATGGTGTCCAGTTTGCAAATTAATTCCAGTTCTACAGTTTCACGTTGGAGTCTGTTTTTGACGGGTTTTTTGTTGAAGAATTGCCACTTTTAGGTGTGTTATTGAGGGACCAGGGAGATTGAAGTGTTCTCCTACTGGTTTTTGAATGTTATAATTCCTGATGTCAGATTTGTGTCCATTTATTCTTTTGCATAGAGACTGTCCAGTTTGGCCAATGTACATGGCAGAGGGGCATTGCTGGGTATGGGTTAGGGTTATAGGGTTATAGATCTGGGTCTTTGACTCTCTCTGCCTCAGTTTCCCATCTGCAAACTGGCACTGCCCTACCTCCCAAGGCCATGGGTGAGTACCAGGCACTCTGGGGCGGAAAGCCATATGAGCAGATAGATAGAACATTCCCTCTGTTAGTAAAACAGGTTCTAACATCCAGAGCTAGGGCCGTTGCCTTTGCATCAATGCACTCGCTGCATTACCAGAATCTAACTCATTACTGAGTAAAGTGCTTTGGGAGACCTTGACTGTGAAAGGCACTAATACATACAACTCACTGATTTTCTGCTCTCCTCGCTGACTAAATCTTGGCCAATTTGGTGCCTAAGGATCTGTAGTAAAGAGCAAATAAAGTGCACATGAGAAACACTCTGAAGACAGGACTGGAAGAAAGTTTGACATTCGAAAAAAGGAAATTTAAAAGAGTGAGACTGGAGGAAGCTGCTAAGAATGTTTCCGGGCACAGGCTGAGGAGGGGTGGGGTCAGAGCAGCCTGGGGAGGCAGATTAGGAAGAGTAGCTCCAGGGAAGGGTTATGATGCATCGTCAGAGTTTGCACATGAAGAATTTGAAGCTGGAACAGAGATTCTTAGCCCTTAACCAGGCTGTCTGGGCGACAGATCTCACAGCAGGGTGAGCACTGTTATTTCAAATCAGGGACCAGGAGGCCCAGTGAGACAGGAAAGGTTGCCCGGTGACTGGCAGAACTGGGAATTTTCCCCCATCCATGTGCCTCATCCCTGTTCTAAAGGGACCAGGCCTATTGATCCAGGGGGTGCAGTCTGTCTATCTAAGGTACATACACGGCCCCCATGACCTCAGCACCTCACAATCCTTAACGTATTTATCCTCACAACCCCCCAGCAGGCAGGCCAGGGCTCCCATCCCCATGGTACAGCTGGGGCTCAGAAGCACAGAGAGAACTAGGGCCAGATTTTCACCTAAAGGTGCAGACTGGCATTTTGGAAAACCCCTCTAGCTGCCAGGCTCTCGGTGGCTTATCCAGGGTCTCACACAAAATCTGCAGCAGAGCCAGGGGTGACGCCCCAATCTCTCAAGCACTAGGACCCCTGGACCATCCTCCCCGTCAAAGGCTGCCTGGCCAACTGCAACCGTGGCGTCTCTGCTGAGCATGCCAGTGAGGAGACCAGCGAGTGCTTCACAGAGACAGCAGGAACCTGAGCGAGACGCGAACGGCCAGGAACCTCCTGCCCTGGCGCCTGATTCCCCAGGGTACGGAGCGACCCACTGTCCTGCAGCTGCTACACAAGCAAAGGCAGTAGACAGGAGTGTCTGAAGAGCTGGAGATGTTTCAGCACCTGTAAATGGAGATAATGAGACTCATGTACTCTGGGGTCCGGGCCAGCCCTCTGATTATATGAATGGATGGATCTGAACCTCTCCCCTCACTTCAGAGGTGATGGGTGTGTCACATGACAGGGGACACGTGATCTCCCCTGGATTGGCAATATGGTCTCGGATTGGACATGTGACTTCCATGTGCCCTGCTACTAATCATCTTCCAACAGGTAACGAACAAGCCAGGGAGTCAGGATTGTTTTACGGCTTTGCTAGAATTTGGCTTAGTGACTAGGAGGAAATTAGCAGAACTCGTTAGTTCTTGAGTTGTAATTGACACCCCCTACCACCGGCTGGCTCCTCCTGGGAAGGGGAAGATGAGTGACGGGCAAAATGGGGAAATAAATACTACTGGCTTCAATCCCTGGCTTCAAAACCCAGGCCATCTCCCAGGCCCGGCCCGCACTGACTGGCTTTGTGGTCCCCTCTTTGAAAGTTCCATGACTCTTGAGTCTGTGCTGCTGACGCGAATGCTGGCACATGCAAGGCCGTGAAGCTCGTTAAGTCCCGCCGACGGCAGATCCGCTTTGAAAACACATCGGCTTTCGCAAGCCTCTGCTGAGCTTCTGCCCAGGAAGGTAACAGACATGGCAGGAGAGCGTTGGGTGTAGGGTCCTTCCGTCAAAGCCACAGTCACGTCAACTTGCATCAATGCCTCTGAGCCCTTCCTCAGCAGGCGCTATTGTGTCTCCTCCGGGCGGCTGGTTTCAGCTCCGAGGGGATGGAAGAACCGGGTTCAATCCCTGCTGATGTCTGCATGAATGCTGCTAAGCGGTGTGTGATCTTATCGCCCCCTTGTGGCTGGCCCCAGTGAGGCTAAGCTCCTGCTACCTGGGCACAGCTAATGGGATTACTCCTGCAGCTCAACTGGCGGGAGCTTGTGGCGAGGAAGGTCCCTGCTGATTACGGGTCTTGGCGGGCAGGGGGTCCTGGTGCATTAGGGAGGAGTAAAGCGCTTACAAGGGACCCAGCCGAATCTCTAGGCTGGAGATGCTTTGGGCACATGCCTGAACAGTGAGAACCGAACCCACAGAGGGTCTCCCATCCCTGACTCAGCAGCTCTCCAAATCAGCCAAGCCAGGGCCTCGGCACGCGGCGAAGGAACTGGGCTGTGCTCTCCAAGGGGCAGCCGCTCAGGTGAGACAGGAAGCCACGGTCCTGCCCAGGTGTGGCCATTCCTAACCCCAGGGCACTGGGGTATGCTGGTGCTGGCGGACACCGGGCTCGTGCTAGTGACTTCGCTGAGCTCCATTCTCCCCCTGCAGTTTCAACAGGACACGGTCTTCTTATTAACTTCCTGTCGTACGCTGCCACGTTGCATTGCACTTCAGCAGCATCCCCGTTCCACCCCAGAGGGGGCAGCGTTTCAGAAGCGAGCGGGACGTGATTCCTCCAAGTCGGGCTTGTGAAGCGCTTCGGAATGGAAGGTCCTGCACATGTGGAGGGCACGACTGTCGCTGTAACAGCGGGGCTCTCCTTCCCGGTCTCAGTTAAGAGTAACTTCTCCTGCTGACGGTGATGCTCACGTCTCCAGAGGGGGAGTCAAAGGCAGGGCTGAACCATTCAGGTGCCGGGAGTTTGCCTCCACGTTCCATCTCCTGAATCTGAAGCCACATGTCACGGTGACAGTTCAGCATGTGCCCGGCCCCCTTTATGTCTCTTTCCATACAGGCCACTTTGCTCAGAGGTGCTTACGCCATTCGGAAATGACACCAGCTGTTTTATACGCTGCCTATCAAAACCACAAGGGCCTGCTCCAGCCCCAGTCCTGTCGGAGCAGGCTTGTGACCAGTTCCCAGGTGCTTGAGGGCTAACAGCAAATGAGCCACTCAGGCCAGTGTGAAAGCCACACAGACCCACCCAGCGTCGCGGGAACCCTGTTGATTTCAATGGGGATCAATGTCTTCCATCGTGCTTCTAAGAGCCAAACATGACAGCTAGATCGTAATCTTTACCTGTGACGTTTTCCCAGCACCTCTCCCCATCTGGAGCCATCAGACAGCTCCCCCAAGCAGCCATGTTTCTCAGACCCAGAGATGGATCAAAGGTCACTTTGCAGCATGCCCCCCACTGCGGCGGTGTGGTCCCCAGTCCTGCAGAGTAAAGACCCGCCCAGCCCAGCCCAACCTCTCCATGTTCCAGGAGGGATTTCTGCCATGTGTTCTCCAGGGCCTCGCCCAGTTACATTTCAAATGTCCCAATGAGTGGGGCTCCCAGCACTTCCCTTGGGGGTCCAGTCAAGTGTGTAGCAGCTCATGCTGTTAGCAGCCATGCCACTGCACATGGACGAGATGGGAGGGGTCCCTCGTCTGTTCGCTGCCCAGCCTCCAAGACGTCTCTCTAAGCCTCCGCGGCACGACTCACAGTCGGAGAATGGGCGTCTTTGTCCCTCTCTGGTGGCTGCCCTTCGAGGATAAAAGTCTGCTACAGCCACCAGCAACACTAGTTACTCCTTCAAGTCAAGCATCAGCAGAGGCCTGTTCTTTCCGTCCTGAAGGTCGAGGGTTCAGGCCCGAGCGAGGACACAGGTGGCGTTAGTTATGCATACAGGCAGCTTCAGAATGGCAAGCCCTCCTGTGGTGGGAGGCTGAACCAGTCCCCTGGCTTAGCCAAAGGAAAGGCAGGGCAAACAAACTGTTGATCTAAACAGAGAGAGGGGTTTGACTAGCAACATCATGGTCTGCAGCCGGAAGTCGGTCCCTTGCAAATGCTGCGGCTTTGCTATCATCCCCTGACACCCGAGTAATTGCATCGGTCACGCCACGCTCTTCCACTGCCGCAATTTCACGGCTCCTCAGCTGCGGGAAATCGTTATGATTTGGGCTTGTCTTAAAGTATTAAGGCTCTTGGCGCTTCCCTTTAAAGGGATGTAGACGTGGGCGGGGAAGGGGCTGAGCAGGGAGGGGGGCGTCTCGCTCTGGCCCCCGGCCGAGCCCAGCACTCCACGGTAATACACTTTCAACGCAGACAAGGCACCATGCATCTCAGTGCATGGCAGGGAAGAGAAAGGAGCTGGGTGGGAAGCTTTGAGCCTGCCCCATGTGTTGCATTAGAGGAGAGGGAGGGAACTCGTGTGTCACAACCCAGGATTGCCTAGTGGTTACAACACTAGCCTATGACTTAGGTGACCTGGGTTCAATTCCCTGCTCTGCTAAAGACTTCCTGTGTGACCTGGGGCAAATCACATAGCCAGTCCGTGCCTCAGTTTCCCCTCTGTACAATGGGGTTGCTAGTACATTGAAGACTATGAGATACTCTGATGGCATGTAGTGTAGAAAGACAGGGGCGTTAGCCAGGTATTTGACCAAACTTAACTAAGAGGTGGCTGCCTCCTTGCTCCCTGGATGCCATCCTCTTGTTCACTTCCTGGCCTAAACCATCATGTGGCATTGCGCTGTTAAGCCGCTACCACCTTCCACCCCGGAATTAGCTCCATTAAGATTCTTCTCAGTAGGTACAAACCATAACAAATCTTTGGCCCCCAGGACCTAGCATTCGGTGTGTCTGCTGCCTCCCACAGCCACAGGGAATTGCACCATGGCAGTGGGAATAATTCAGCTCCCCCTGCTCCAAATCACAGGTTGCTGCCATTTGTGGTGAAGGAGAATCCCTTTCGACTCTTACCAGTGCAGGGCCTATGACACACATAGGTGAGAAAAGCTCCATGCCGGGCCCCCTACCAACACGGTTTTGCTGCAGAGGGTATTT
The DNA here is from genome assembly GCF_965140235.1 of Caretta caretta. NCBI lineage: Eukaryota > Metazoa > Chordata > Testudines > Cheloniidae > Caretta > Caretta caretta. Next base: position 5,349,374 of record NC_134214.1, read on the forward strand.
TATCAAAGCACTCATTTAGAAAGAGTTTGCAAGGTTTGAAATTGCCTCTTTCCTTCACTGGGCTTCTCATGTCTGCAAAATCAGAGCCCTGCTAGATGGTGCAGGTCTGGCTAAGGAACTCCCCCTATACTCCTGGCAAGGAAGGGATTGAGAAAGTGCAGATGTACATACAGTTTATGTGTCTATTCTTACCCCAGCTGACCTGAGCAGTTTGCCAAACTCCAGCTGTTGCAGGTTGTTCCACCTTGGAGGAGAAATTGACAACGGAATGAGGTATTTTCTTCATTGCTATCTTGTTTATTTACAAGGACCCTATGAAGTTCCATTTCCCCGAACACAGGAGGAACCAAACAACAGGAGACAGTTTCCTTGCTCACAGCACCACCACCAGAAGCCCCCTCTCCGGGCTTCTCCCAGGACCACACACCATGCTTGTCCAGGTTGTGTCTGTCTCCTTCTCTGTCTCTCTGTTTGCTAGCTCCTCCTTCTCTTGCAATGTCTTGTCAAAGCACTCCTCCCACATAATTCAAATTTCTGGGCGAATTCCTCCTCCATATGCCTTTGTTTTAGGGGGTGCCTTGTCTGCTCCAGCTGTTTTAAACAGAGGGCGGTGCCCACAACCTCAGCGACGCTTCGCCCAATCTACAGAAATATGGCCAGATCTCCATCCTCTCGAAAAATCCCATGGACGTGAAAGGATTTAAATCTGGACAGGATAAGGCCCGTAGCTGGGGTCCGCTCCGATGGTAAGACCTGCTTGTTATCATCATCCTTCCAGAAGAGGGATAACACCTGGCTTAAATATTGGCACAAAGGAAGGGGTCCTCTGTGCTCAGTGGCAGGTAGCAGGCTGACGGAATCTCGGGAGACATAGTCACCCGTGTGAAGGCGCCACATGTGATCCTCTGCTTTATCAAAACATGACCCACCACTTTTCCAAGGCTTCCTTTCAGGCGGCCCCGCCCCATCCCGATCCTCAGCCACTCCACAAGCTCACGCTGATGAACTAGCAGGCATGGCCAGGCCTGTCTCCACAGTGCTGAAGCTAGGTGAACAATGCCCGCTGGGTTTTCCGCCTGGCTCCCTCCTGACTGCCCTCTGCCAGTTCCAAAGGCAAATGTGTCTGCTGTGATGTCCCTTCCCTGCTGACTGAGAAAGACCAGAGTGGGGCAAAGGAGCTGCGAGGGGGAAAGGAAGGATTGCAGATTTACACCCGTAGCCTGACAGAGCTAACGATCTTTTTACGGCCAAACTAAGCCTAGATGTGTTAGGAATAACTCCTGGGGTCTTGTGGACTGTTAGCAAGATATGAAACAGGGGCCGTCTAATCAATGCTGTGTGTTGCCTCAAAGCGTCACTGGTTTAAAGGACACTGGGTAGCATCTCGTCCTGGGGCTATTTGCATGGGAGGTGCAGGGCTGTGTAGTTGTCTCAGTGGGTTGCGAGGTTATGGGAGGGGCGCATGCATCTCGCAAGTCCCTAGCAATCAGTCCTTCTTTAAAATTCCAGGCTGATGAGTCCCCCTGGCAGAATGACTCATGGGGCCCTTTGCACCAAGCAAAAACCCATCCAGGCGCTACCCACTGCCTTGGCATCTTCATCAGAGAGAGCAGTTCGGCCTCACATCACAGCACTCAGCAATCCGACCCCGGGCGGCTGCCTAACATCCACCATTAGAAAGTGAGAGAGACCAGGTGGGAGAGGAAACAGCTTTAGCTGTTCTTCAGGCGGGAAGAGCTCCGTGGAGCTTGCAAGCTTGTCTCTTTCGCCAACAGAAGTTGGTCCAGTAAAAGATGTTTCCTCACCCGCCTTGTCTCTCTCATATCCTGGGACCAACACGGCTACAACAGCACTGCAAACAATATTAGAAAGTGAGACAGTTCACACAGTACATTTCAATCACATCTGTGACTGAGAAAAGCCTCTGTCATTACATTCACGAGAATAAACGCGACCAGGCAGATCGATCCTCATGCTTCAGGGCATAAGCTGGGGTCAGGAAGAAATTTCACCTATGCTCCACTATTGCTCAGTTGAGATGTGGAATTCCAATGCAACACGGTCAGACGCAGGTTATCAGACTGAGTGGCTCCTTGCGATGTCTCAGTGCGTAATTATACTGATTCTGCAAACAGTTCTCCTTTTAGGGTTCATCATGTTCTCTGCCCAGCTAACAGGGCACAGGGCATGAACCCAGGGGCTGGGCTAGACTCTCCCCAGGCTCAGAAGGCCAAGAGCAGGGCAAAGAGCTGGAGTGGATTTTGATCATTGCTGTGTGAATTAATGGAGAGCTGTGGAGGGATTTCTGCAGCAGCCTGCACTAAGCCCAGGGCAGGCCCAATGCAAGCTTCCCACAGGGGTGCCCTGTTGAATTCTGCCACACAGGATGTTCCAGGCTTTAAAGGTGCAGTAGCGCCCTGCAGTTTTTACTGCGCCATCTGTCGCCCTTACCTATCTGAATTCCTCCTGCAGGGTGAAGCTGTCACGGCGTGGGGAGCCGTGACACTGAGTTATGCCACTGGTGTCTTCAGGGCAAGGCGCGGTGTGTAATTGCAGCAGCTCCATGATGCTGGCCTGGGCATGTTTACATATGTGCTACAGCACCTCCTACTGGCTAGAATAAGTCAAGGGTTACAATTGCCTTCCACCCACTGAGCTATGAGGATTTGCAGTCCCTGGAGAGAGCCCTGTGTTTTCACTGCTAAAGGTTTGTGGTTTTTTACAAAGCTTGAGGTGTTTTGCTCTTGACTTGGTAAAGCCTATCTGAGCTCAAAAGTTCCCCATTGAGCAGGTAACCCCAAGCTCTTATGTCAGCAAGGGTACAATCCAACCCATCCGGATGGTAATGAATGCTACCTTTCACCCCCAAGGATCCCAAACTGCTTTACAAAACACCCATGTAAGAATCATTAGGCCCATCATGGGAATGCAGCCACCTCTGGGGTGGAAAGTGGCAGCTGTGAACAGCTGCCCGTAATGCTGCCCAACAGTTAAGGACTGGACGTGAAGGGTGCGCATTCCAGCTGAGGCCACAGGGGAACCCAGGGAGACAGAATGTAATGACTCGCACGGAAATGCAGCTCCACGAACACCCCCACTCTGACCCAACGGCCTCAGGTGCTGTGACCCTCAGATTTACATTGCCCCAGCAAGAGACAAGTCCAGCACCACCACATCCCTAGCCCCATGCCGGGGCATAGTTCACCAGCCCCACCGTTTTCCCTACGGCTCTCCCATCCACACACCGACCAGCCTCATCTCTGCTCAGCCTGGGAAATCCGACCAGAGCCCAGACCAAGGCGGGGTGACACCGGTGAGGTTTGGCCCTGAGAATGTTTTCACAGTCCGATTAGAAAGCACATGAAATGGGGGCACCCGGAGCAGCCCTGAGCCGGGACGGGTCAGGGTGAGACGCTCGCTTTCCTGGTGCGTAGGGAGGTGAGGACACCCTGGCTCTGCTAAAGAGAGATTAAAGTGCCATCTAGTGGGCAAAAGAAGCCCCTGCACCTCCACAAAAAGTTCACTGCCTCATGTCAAGCGCCCGCCGTTCTTGTTCCTGGTATTTTTAAAAGCAGCGCGGGCCTAGCACCCACCACAGTGACAAAGACAAGTTACAAACAGAGAGAAAACAGGTGACGTCCCTGGCCCCTCGTCTGCAGACAGTCAGAAGAGATGGCAGCAAACACGAGAGCTTGCTTTTCCTACCTGAACAGCCCGGTGAAAGGGGCTGGCTAGACAGCGCTGGGGGCTTGAATCCCAGCGTGACAGGGGCTGTATAAAGAGAGACTCGTGCCGAGAAGGTAGTTCGGGGTCTCTGCCTACCACACTACTCTGGCCCCCTTTCCCAGGGTACCCGAGCACCTCGCAGTCGGCAACGTGTGTAGCCTCATACCCGCCTGCGAGGTCGGGGGCTCTCCCCACGCTACGGCGAGACGCCGGCCTTGTCTGTGCTGCTGGAAAAGGTGCCGTTTTACCCCAGGGAAACGCATGCCTGAGGTAAACACTCACAGGCGGCGGGCCCCGTTCGTTCGGCCGCGAGGTGAACGGGGCAAGGGCCACGCTATTCGCCCACCAACGCTGCATTTGTCTTCCCCGTGGTTTTGCGCGCTCGCGTACGAAAGACGCAGCTGTTAGCCGTGAAGACAAGGCCTTTGTGACCTGCCCCAGCTCAGCCAGGAAGCCTGGGACAGAGCAAGGACTTGAACCCAATTCCTACTCTGGCGCTCTGATCACTAGGCCACCCTTCCTCGCTCTCATAATACAAGAAAAGGAGGCTAGAGCTGGAATCCTGCCCCCGTGACACTCACCCAGGCTACTTGTGCTCTCCGGGGTCACAACACGGAGGCTGTGCTGGTCATCCTGACGGAGGGCTGTGGATGGCGGTCGAATGCTCATGCGAGTATTGTTAGATCTGCCGGCCACCTTTGACGCTGTTCATGACGAGGCCCGTTCGGAATCCTGACCAGGACTTTGGACCCACCAGCGAAGCGACAGCACCCGAGGCGGTTTTGCAGTGAGCCCAGGATGTGCCGGGCCAGGGCTTTGGGAGTTTGATCAGTGCCGCGTGCAGGCAGGATCGGTGCTAGGGGGTCCCAGTGCCTCGGGAGTCACATTGGCTGGCTTCGCTCCCTCCTCCAAGGGCTGTGACATGCAGAGGCCCCTCCCGAGCGCCGTCTTGCAGGGAGCTCCGGGCCGCGGCTGGGAGAGATCAAGAGCTCCGCTGGGCAATGCGCCGATGACCCTGCCCTGTGGCTCCGGGAGCACGGGTGGTGCTGTGTGAGTGCCAGGGGAAAGGGGCACCAGGGTGGAAAACATCAAGGTCAGGCTTAGTCCAGGAGGAGAAATGATGAGGCCAGCAGGCAGAGGGGAACTCACCCCACGCAGCCCAGGGCAGGCCATGCCCAAGGGTCCCGTTGAACTCTTCACTGCTCATAGACAAGCAGAGGGCATCCCTGGTCAGCAAGGCTTTCCCCCATCTCCAAGGCTGGGCAGCTGCACCCTCCCCTCTCCAATGCCACCTACCCATGGAGATCCACATGCTGGCCACCACCTGGATGGACAGCTGCAATCTGCTCCGCCTTGGTCTGACCCATGGGCCACCTGCTGGGTGAGAGCACATCACGCGAATATTCTGCACCAGCTGCCAAGCCCAGACAGGGCCAGCCCCTTCCTGGGGCCCAGGGGCATCCTGATTGGACTAGGGGTGCAAAGCAGGATCTCCTGGGTGTGGAGCCAGGCCCCGGAACAGCAGCGGGGCAGAGAGTGGCTCAGCTGGAGCCCCCCACCCCCACTCCAGAACTTGGCAGCCCCCTCAGTGAGATCAGCCCCCTGGTGACATGAAGCCACGCCCAGATTCGCTGGACATACAGACGTCGACGAGTCTATTACGGAGCCCGCACCAACGCAGGGAAATGAGCAGCACTTGGGATTCGTGTGGGGGCTGGATAAGGAAAGTTTCGCACACTTCGGTTCCGTGGCCTCGTTAGGCCACAGCTCTCTACCTGCGCCACCAGGGGCCTCCTGGGCCAGGCCATTCCTTAGGAGAGCATCTGGGGCTGCCTGGCCACACCTTGCCCAGAACTCACCCAAAGTCAGGCTGCACCCTCATGGCATCTGCAGAGGGCCAGCCTCTCGGTTAGGAGCCTCCTCATGACCATAGGTGCTGCGCGTGGAGCAGCTGTGGTTGGTGGGTCAGGACGCAGGGGTGGCTGCAGAAGTCTGGAGGTCACCTTCCATCCTGGAGGGCAGGTGCAGCCGTCGCTGAGCTGCGTCATGTTCAAATAAAAGCATGTCTCTGGTACAATACTCGTGCTCTTCTCTTCGTGCCGAGAACAGTGGTGCCTAACATTACCCTCTCCCCACCGGGTCTAAACAATCAGGGCATGTGACTCATTTTTCCCCTCTACACAATCAGAAGAACACTCACACTCTCCTTCCTGCCAGGGTGCAGCAGGGAACAGGCAGAGGGAAAGGCAGGGCCACAACTGGTGTCGGTTGAAGTCAGCTGAGGATCTGTCCTAAGGCTCTTCTTATTAGGAGGACCTTGTTCTCCTCTCGCAGCAGGTTTGCCCAGTGCCCACAGTGATGTTGCACCTAATTTACACCATTGTCAGGGAGGGAGAAATCAGGCCCCAGAAGTTAAAGAAACGCCTGTGAAGAACAGCTGGATTTACTCAACAGTTTGCACTTGGAGCTGCAAACTGCGGTGCCCTTTTAATGAATCGAGTATCACAGGCCGGAGTCATGGGGTAATGAGCTTTTAACTACACACAGGAGTGACGCGTCATCCGGGCTTTTCTACAGTGGAACAGCTGAGTCAATTCAAAAGCTTGCATCCAGCTTGGAACTTTTTGCAGGCATGTGAGCTGCCGAAGGAATCTCAAGAGCAGCTTCTGCTCTCAGAAATGTTGCTTAAACAGCAATTGGAAAAAGAGACCTGCAAAGGGATGGGGTGGTGGGAATTGGCCCTGTGCATTTTTGTTTTTCTTTACAGTGGGTGATGAAGGCCTGGATGATTTAAAAACTATGTGTGGAGGCATCTACATGGTTCTTTACACGAGAAATGCACCTATCTTGTTTATTTGAGCAGACCCAAAGGAGGATTGGGAAACTAGTAGGATTATGACATGCCAGGAGCCAAGGAAGTGAAATAGGGTCTGATTGAGACAGGGAGTGATTTATATTCAGGCTGTTCCAAGTGCTCCTTTTTTATTACTGTCACTTAACTCAAATGTCCAATCAACACTTAGGAAAAAACTCTATTAAAGAGTCATCCAGGCCATTAAGGGCTGAGACAGCTGCTAAAATACATCTGTGTCCTCCAGCAAGACAAGGACAATAAGACTCCATATTTCTGGTATTTCTAAGATATTTAAGAAAAAATGGCCAAATTAGAAACAAGAATTGTCTGACTGGACCAGACCTGAGGTCCATCTATCTTAATATCCTGTTTCTGACAGGGCCCAGCACCAGATAATTCATAGGAATCATAGAAATGTAGGACTGGAAGGGGCAGGACTAAGTATTATTTAAACCATCCCTACCAGGCATTTGTCTAACCTGGTCTTAAAAACTTCCATTGACAGAGATTCCACAACCTCCTTAGGTCGTTTGTTCCAGTGCTTAACTACCCTTATAGTTAGGAAGTTTTTCTTAATGTCCAACCTAAATCTCCCTTGCTGCAATTTAAGCCCATTGCTTCTTTTCCTGTCCTCAGTGGCTAAGGAAAACAGTTTATCACCCTGCTCCTTGTAACAACCTTTTACGTACATGAAGACTGTTACCATGTCCCCCCTCGGTCTTGTGTTTGGCAGACTAAACAAACCCATTTTTTTCAATCTTTCCTCGTAAATCATGTTTTCTAGACCCCGTTAATCTTTTTTTTTTTTTTTCTTGCTCTCCTCTGGACTTTCTCCAGTTTCTCCACATCTTTCCCATACTGGTCACAATACTCCAGCTGAGGCCTTATCCATGCTGAAGGTGCAAGAAAGCTCGCAGTAGGCAGACGTAGGATAATTTGCCCCTGACATTTGGTCTCATCCTAACCCCTAGCAGTTACAGATTGGCTTAAACCCTGAAACAGGGTTAATATCCCTGCCAAAATTTTTGTTGGGTGCAGTGTTGTTGTAGCCATGTTGATCCCAGGAGATCAGAGACAAGGTGGGTGGAGTGTGGATCACACACCTGTAAAAATCCTTGTACAAAATATGCCTGGGGAGGTATCATTTGAAAACTACCAACACACTGCTCATAATATTGTCATGTAATGTATGTTCAAAAGGTGTATTAAGAGTTATGAACATAAGCTGAAATCATGACTGAAGTGTGTTTACCAGACAAGTCTGGGGAAAGAGGTAAACATACTTCTCAAAGATAAAGGACAAGTTGACACCTCTAGCCAGGTGTCATCAAAGTTGATTGGCAATCACCTGTCAATGGCCATTCTTTGGCAAGGAAGGGGGGCAGGAACAGATCGAGTTGCGTTTTAGCAAACAATATGGAACCTCTTTCACTATGAGACTCCGTGTCTCCTTCCTCACAGCTGGAATGAACTTTATTTGAGGGAACCCTCGGGAAAATGCATTTCAAAGGATGACTGGACTATAAAAGTGAGGGGCAAAACACCCCAGTTCATCTCTCTTTCACCTAAGAAGACAAAGGTACTAGCCCTTTGACTTTGGGGGGAGATTCTGGCCTGAGAATGGGGCCAGCCATGTTGCTGGGAACTGGTGATAAGGATTTTACCTTGAACCAAGTATATAGCTTGTTAAGTTTTAGCTACTAAGAAGTGTTTCATCTTGATTTTTCTTGTAACCATTGCTGACATTAATATCTTGTACTTGTACTCACTTAAAACCTACCTCTTTGCAGTTCAATAAACTTGTTTTATTTTTAACCTAAACCAATCCAGTGCTGTGTTTAAGGAGAACTGTTTGGGAACTCCAGTTAGAGTAGCACCCGTTACAGAGGCAGCAGATCATGAATATCTGAATTGTCTAGGAAAGCAAAAAACACATGCTTTGGGGGAAATTCAGGAGTGGGAGTGTGTTGAGGTCACTCTGCAGGCAGTAACCAAGGCTGGTGGAAGGGAGAATGTGGCTGGCATGTTGCTGACAGGCTGCTGGGGTCAGAGTTGCTGGTTCCAGGCTGTAGCTATACACGGATACTCAGGGGGTGACCTGCCTGCTGGCAGGCTGTTGTGAGTGGCCCAGGTGGAAGCTACAGCAGCAAAGCATCATGAGGCACCCCAGGTTGAAGGGCAGGTGGTGACACAACCCCCACACTGGTCTGTATTGCAGCTCATAGTGAGGTCATATCTTTTATTGGACCAACTTCTGTTGGTGAGAGAGACAAGCTGGCAGGCTTCCACAGAGCTCCTTTTCAGGTCTGGGAAACGTACTCAGGGATAGGTCCACACTGCAGTTAGACACCGCTGACCGGGGCTCGGGCTAAGGGGCCCTGGCTCTAGGATCCGGCAAGATGGGAGGGTTTGGGTGGGTTTCTAAGTAAAGACAGAATCCTGGTGCTTGTGTCATGATGACCTGTTAAAACTTCCTAAATAAACAGGCATTAGGAGGTAAATAGCAGCGACAGCTCCTCCCTCAGAGCCCCCAGCCGGGTTTTTGTGGTTTTACAATAACATTTTCCTATTTTAAAAGAAACACATGTTATTTCTTCCCCTGTGGCTGAAGAGGAGTCCCATACAAACAACAGAGGGCAGCAGTGAAACTGACAGCATACCAACTGCTGACAGGAAACATGGACAAAAGCAGAGCGAAATAGTTTCCTTCTTTCATTTATAATGATCTTGGAGGTCTCAAGGAGTTATAGAAGATGAAGGCCTTTCCTCCAGAAGTACAGGTCTTAAATCAACAGGTCCCCTCTGATTGCAGAGCCCCAGCCCTGCATCAGAGAGTTGGTGAAGTCCTGGAAGGTTTTAGAAACATGCTGTTTAGAATAAGTTGTGCCCACATATCTTCATTTCCCTGCCTGGTTGCTTTCCTTGCCTGGGTGTGTGTTTAACATGCTGCGTATGTACCCAGGCCTGCCTCTGGGTGTCTGCAGGATTTACGTTAACCGGATTAAGCAGACATCGGCAAATAGCTATTAAAATTTTACTCTGAAACTCTCAAAGAGCATCTTATCTGGCAGAGGAATGGGTGCTCCCTTTGATTCCTGGCTGACGGTCCCCTTGTTTGCACCCCATATAGATTTTGTTCCCTGTATGTGTTACAGGCAAGTCACTCCTTTTGTTCAGAGAAAGGGGGAAATGAATCCATTTAGGGTAGGAAAGCATTCATGGTTTTAGCTGTTTCTTTTAGAGATGTGTCTGAATCAAAGGCCTGCATCCCTGAGCTTTAAGGGGCTCTAAATCCAGAACCAAACCCAGATCTGAATGTTGCTGTTAACCCCAGAATGACAATCCTGAACCCAACCCCTTCTGAGCTTTGCGGGGGTTGGAAACCTGGATCTGAGCCTAGATCTGACTGTCGTGATTAGAATCTTTCTCTGAAACCAGATTGGAACCCCAAACTCTGAACTTTGGAGCTGTGGTGGGGAGAGGCTGAAATCTGGTCCCAAAAACCCATATCTGAATTCCAGCGCCCGGGCCCAAGTCTAATTTCAGTTATTTATTTTGGACAATTTTGTGTTTCATACATTCCCAGCTCATCTTGTGCTGGTGTCTTTGCAGCGCGCCCTGTTGAGAAGCAAATTTTAGCCATCTGGCACAGCAGCCTGGAAAAAAAACTTACAACACAAACACACACACACATACCCTTGCAGATTTAGAGACAAAAACCTAGCTGAGCCCTATGGCTTTTGTTGAAGTCCAGGAGACATCCCTGTGGAGTGAGAGGAGGGACTGTGAGAACAGCCTGGCTGAGTGGAGGACAGTTTCAGCACAGTCAGGTTTGTGTGTGTAGAACTGTAGCAGGCAGAGGAAGGCGTGACCTGCATGGAGAATGCCAGACAACTCCAGACACACACACACACACACAAATCTGTATTGAACAAAGATAAGGCAGACAGAGGAGCGTTTGGGACAAGACAGCCTATACCAAAAACACCCTCAGTGCAAGCAGATCAGAAAACACAAACAGCAGCAAAATGAGGTAAGTACCCATCTGGGAAACTGACAAGGGGATTCCCGTGCTAATTGGGCAGGGTTGAGGAGGGGATTTGCCTCTGGAAAATACTTTACTTTGAGGATTGCTTTTTTTTTATTGCTTAGTCTGTGAGGCAAGCAACAAATAAAACATTGCCCGCATCTCGACTCCATGCCAGGGCTGGGATTGCGTGCCAGAGTCCCCAGGAATTCTAGCTTATGACTCGCCATGCAGGCTGGCTTTTTTGGGTTGCAAAGAAATCGCGTGATATCATTGCCGCTGAGTGCTGTATTTACACAGGGTTCGCTGGGATTCTGAAATGTGTGAGTTTCAGCAGAGGTGTTACATACTGTACGTGTTTCTGTTTCTCTGTTCACACCAAAGTCACTTTTCTCCCTTTCCTGAGGATAAGACTTTCCTGGCATGGCAGAGAAGTTTGATCTTATTTTTCCTCCTCTGTTACTGAGCAAGCAAAGCAAAGACATAAGAGGCCAAATCTTGAGCTGGTGCAAAGTCGCATAGCTCCATCAAAGTCAAGGAGGCTTATACGGTTTACACCAGCTACGGATCTGCCCCCCCCCCAAATGTATTTCAACGAGAAGAGAAACAGATTTTTCCCTTCACACATTTTTGTGGTTTCGAAGAAGCCATCAAAAAGTTGTATGCTAAAACTCACTTGCGTTGAGAGAAAAATCGATCCAAATGTCTCAGTTCTCGTTACCTTTCTCTGCTTCTCAGCAAAACCTGAGGAAAGTGCCTGTGGTACACAAAACCACGGCCCTGCTTTTAAAAGGGCTCCATCAGGTTAAAAAGAATTCGTAGATACCATTTTAATTTCTTCACTGGCATAGCTAACTCCGACGCTGATCTTGCAAACATTTGTCCAGGCTTTGTGGATAAATAGTTCTGCTGCCTTTAATGGCTTCCGAACGTCAAAACCTGAGTGTCTAGTTTTTAAAACTGAAAAAATATTTTTAATGGATTTGACTTTTGACACGGTCCCTTTACTGTTGCACTTTATCCACTTGGATAATGGAACTAAACTGCTTCGGTTCTGGTCAGCTTCAAGCTGAATGTCTCATGCCAAGCAGACCTCCTGTTTTCACGGGTTTTGTTAAAAAAAAATACTTAATTATATTAGATTTTTGTGCCGGAAAAACGCACAAGACTGGACATCAGGATGGCTGGATTATCAGCATTAATTTCCTGGGACCTGAGACAGGCGAAGAATCCAAACTCTGTTGTGACTTCGGGCAAGTCACCTAGGCCCAGAACCGGACAGAAAGCCTGATACATGGGTGCTCACTTCCAGTGATTTCAGTAGAAATTAGGAGCCTACCTGCCTTTGAGGATCTGGGCCTTAACCTCTCTGGGCCTCAGTTTCCCCATCTGTAAAATGGGGATAATACCTACTCCCAAGAGAAAGAAAGAAAGAAGACTCACAAACAGAAAAGAGGGAAATGGATAAAAATTTAACTTTAGCCTCTCCCTACATAACATACACAATACGTCTATTGTAGTGCAGTTATGGAGATATAGTCACTTGGAGAGTCAGCACTGGTCTACACTGGGAACTTACATTGGCCTAGCTACGTCTCTCAAGGGCATGAGAAATCCACACCTCTGAGCGACGTAGTTATGTCGATCTAACTCCTGGTGTAGACAGCACTAGGTCAATGGCAGAATCCTTTCATTGACCTAGTTAGTGTCTGCCTTTGGATTACCTACACTGATGAGACAACCCATCCCGGCAGTGTAGGTAGTGTCTACAAACCCTCAGTGATCCAAGTTTAGTGAGATGAGGGTAAGTAGCAATAATAAGACTTAGCTGTTATACCCCTGATTCTTTCATTAAGCCTATTTTAAAAGCTCCATTATTTTATTAAACTTTCGCATGTTTATTCTTCCATTAAATTAACATTTCCTGAACAACGCAGCATTAGTTCGCAGGATACTTTGCTGCCCCCTGTCTGTTCCTCAGAAAGTGTTAGATACCCTAGGTTTGTGAGGAGGCCATGTGCAGAGATAGGAAATATTAAGCTGTAGATTGCACCTGTGTGCTATATCGTTCAAAGAGACTTGATTCCCTATTATATCCTTTGAGTCAGCACTGACATCCGCCCCCCAGCATGGGGACAGAGGACACTGTGATGCTTGGGCGCCCATCGGCTGAGTGAGATGAGGTCCCGACCACTTGTGTTCATTAACGATCCTAAACATTTCTCATCAGAGTCAGATTATTTGCCCCAGGATCTCACCAAATTCCCATTTGGAGTCATTACAATCTGCTTAAGGAAATCCCCCCATGGGGGAGCCATTCCTGGTTTCATAGAGTTCAAGGCCAGAAGGTACCACCAGGTCATCTTGTCTCACCTCCTGCCCAGCATAGACTGTTAAATCCCACCCGGCTACCCCTATCTTAAGCTCAAAGGGCGAGTCAACCTTTCCAGTGCCATGGGCTGGATGCTACTTGAGCAGGGCAGCGTCGTGGGCCACATGCAGAAATATGTGCTCTACAAAATGGCGGCCTACATGAGGCGTGACCTCGCGCATACAGTACATGGGAGGTCGCGCCACTCCGGGATGCCATTTTCGTAGAACAGGTCTGCTGAGGGGGCAGACACGTTCAGGGACTGGATGGAATCATTCCCTGGGCCAGATCTTGCCCACAGGCTGCCAGCTAGACTATCGCAGGAGACTAAACTGCATGCCACCAGGAGGGAACAGGAGAGACTGAGGTGTCACTAAGGCCCCTGCCCTGGCAGGGAATTGTTAAGTGAGACATGCCCCGGTGATTTTGGCAAGTGAACCACCATCCCATGCTGCAGAGGAAGGTGAAAAGAACCTCCTCACTTGCCATCCTGAAGCCATAGTGTACTGGTCCCAGGCACTTTTCAAAGTAGAACCACCCTGGAACGTGGGACAAACCAAGTAGATTGTGTCCTCGGTGGGTTTCAGCCTGGGGAAACATTAATTTGATCTTCATGTGTGTTTTGCAGGTACCTTTTGGCCTGGTCCCTTTGTGCCTTCCTATTTGGTAGTGCAGCTGCCATTGAGTTAACAGACATGTTTGGGGAGATCCAGTCCCCTAACTTCCCAGATTCCTACCCCAGTGACTCGGAAGTGACTTGGAATATTTCTGTGCCAGATGGATTTAGAATCAAGCTCTACTTCATGCATTTTGACCTGGAATCGTCCTACCTCTGTGAATATGACTACGTGAAGGTGAGATGCCCAAACGGCTCTGTGCCGTTGCTGTAGTGTGTCAACCCAAGAGCCAGGAGGGCATGCAGCTTGGCCGTGTTGGAGAGCTTAGTGTAGCAGCAGCGTGGGCGAGGAGCTTTTTTCATTCACAGGGCACAAGCGTTGCCTTGCCAAGTAGGAAACTAAGAGGGAGCTGAGTTGGCGCTTATCAGCCAATGGCAAAAGGGACAAAGGCAGATCAGGTGATGTTCTTTATTGGATTAACGAATATGTTGTGAAGAGGGACAGGCAGGATGTTCAGATACACGGCTTTGACCCAGAGTGTGAACCTGAACCCAAATGCCAGCACACCGTGATGCTCCCTAAGGAGAACCTGTGGTGGCAAATGTGCCAGGATCATGGCAGGTGGCAAAGATAATAAAGGCATGATGCCAAGGCCAGGAGCATGCATAGAAGATGCCTTTAATTTGGAAAGGTTTTTTCATGTGCCATGCCTCACATCTTGAAAGCTAAATGATCCTTGCAGGCTCCGCCTTACCCTCTAGTGAAGAAGAGTCCTGTATCCGATTCAAACTGTATCCAGTTCAAGTCACTAGCTATGGGCTTGAGCCACTACATTTGGATCTGGTCCCAGACTCTCCCAAAGGTCGTCAGACCTAAAGGTTTGGTCTGGTCCATTACAGGAGCAGGGATTGGCTGTTAAAGTTTGGGTCCAGACTTCCAGGCTGTCTTTTACAGTCATCCACATGGTAGGTAGGACTTTCTGGTTGACATCCCTCTGTGGGAGCTGTAACAACCCTGAGCAATCCAAGATTTCGGGCTGACACCTCCTCTGAAAGATAGCATCTCCAGCCACACCGCATTTCCTTACTACCGTCCTGGGGCAAAGAGATCAGTGCTGCCACGGAGCGCCACCTACTGGAGCAGCCAGTACAGACAAGCAAAACATTGGTAGGTAGCTCCCACTTTCTGTGCTGACCCTGGCCTATAGGACTGGACATACGTTACCATTACCGAAGGTTGTCAGTAGAGACGAGTCCAGTTCCAAACCCCGCCGATCATTGAGATGGGAGGAGCATGGATCTGGAGCTGAATTTCACGCCTTAGCCCCCATCTCTTGTTTCCAGCTCATTTAGATTGCTGCTTTGAGAAAACAAAACAAAACCATTTGTATTTTATTTTTTCTGCTTTAGTTGTTTTTTGAACTGTGCAGGCACTGTTTCCCTTACTAACAGCGCTCGCTGCTATTTGATTAGTCCTTTCTGCTTTTCCTGGCTTTCCTCCAAGAACAAAGGTCACAGACACATACATATATATATAACTTTACAAAAAAGCAATGAGCTTGAAGATAGAATTCATTGGAACCTCCCCAGTTCCAAGCATTACCCTTCACTCCCTCCCCCAACCCTCATGTTCTCATCATAACAATCCCTTTTATTTGCACCTGGTGCCATTTGGCAGCAGAACTCCTCTTGCTCCTGGGTTTCCATAAGAGGCTGGTATTTTTTACAGGGCTTTAGATCTCAGCTGTATAAATTTGCTCCAGGCTGAAATTTATCCTGCAAAGCCTCAGCCAGGGAATTACATTCTTGCTGTGAAACGCTCAGAAACATCCATCTGGCTGTTTTGATGGTGACCTGAAAACTATCCGTATGTATTTAGATGAAATAATTACAAAGTTCTGAGCCAAAGTGAGGAGAGTGTCCAAGTGGCTGTGCGAATCTATGGAGATTTCCAGCCTCGGTTCATCTCCCCAGCTTTTGTTAATATCGGTGGATTTTATGAAGGGGGCATATGCTCTAAAGGCCCATCGAACTGAGCGGGAGACTCTCCATTGATTTTGATGGATTTTGGACCAGTCAATAAGGCACTCTTCAAGGCACTCTACAACATCACCACTGCACAAACACCTGGGCTAATCCATTGTGACCATCATTGTAACACAGAAGAAAATCCTGGCTTGGGACAGGAAGAGGAAAGGTCAAGTGGTGCGTCAGCCATGTGCCTCTGTTTCCCAGAGGTCAACACAACTGAGGCCGAGAGTCATATTAGCCGACATGGGTCCTGATTGACAGCTGCTGAATTCAGGGCAAAGGATGAATCACCTCTGAGCCAATCAGAGAACATGTCCAAATCTCGGCTTCCTGACTGGCTCTTCAGAGGTGAATAATAACTTTTCCGGAGCTCTAAATCCATTCCGCATTTTAAAACAATAGTTGTAAAAACAATAAAGGAAGAACTTGCTCCCTCGCAAGGAATTGGCAAATTAGACTTGGGAACTGTGATGAGTCTAGTCAAGGGCACAAAGAATTCCTCCTACAAAGAGAGATTGAATAGATTGGGCTTGTTCACCTTAGAAAGGAGCCGTATCAGAGGGGCCAGGAGAAAAGTACAAGAAATTACACACATGCACAACAACATGACAGGAATGTTAAGGGAGCAATCTCGAGCCCTCAGAAGCTAAGAGATACCAGAATTAAAGTCTCCTGTGCAATCTTCATTCAGCCCCCCCCCCCCTTGTACATATGCATTATGAAACCATCTTTAATTGTATGAGCACGTACTATTCTTTCCAGAGGATCCCTGCCTTAATCAGTGCCCGGGATGGATGGTGCTCACTCTCTCTTTTCTTTTATCCTCATTGTTCAGTGGGTGGCCCCGGCCCTCACTTACTGCCCCCATCCAACTCTGCTCTGAAGACAGAATAATTCATTTCCTTGTGGGTTTTTCCATGGTGCTTATATCAAAGTGCTTCACAGACATTAATGGGTTTATTCTCCCAGCCTGCCTATGAGATAGGGCAGTGCTATTATCCTCATTTTACAAATGGGGAGCTGTGGTGCACAGGGACATTAAGGTCACAGGTCTTCACTAATTTGGGGTGGCCGATTTGAGCCCCCTAGGACCTGAGCTTTCAGAGTACTTAGCATTATACCACACTTTATATGGTCAGAGCATTGACTTCAGTTGTAGCTGTGAGTGCCCAGCGTTTCTATAAATCAGGCCCCAGCCTCTCAAGTCAGGCACCAAGAAAATGAGGAACCCATAGCTATGGCCACCTGTGAAAAGGCTGGTTTAAGTGACTTGCCCAGTATCACACAGGGACTCTATGGCAGAGGCAGGGACAGACTCCAATTCTCCAGCACAGCGTTCAGCATGAATCTGTCCCTTCTCTTCCAACTGGCCCCAGCCTCGTTCGCTGCACACCTTCCAGCTTCTGCAACGGCCGACAACAGCCTCTTGCCCTACAAAATCCTGATTCACCCCAGGTCTGTCCTGTCCCAAGCTCTCCCACCCCAGGTCTGCCTCTTTCCCCCCCTGCATTCGAGTCAGACAGCTTCCTCCACCACACTGGGACTATTCACAGAGTAAGGCCTAGTTTCAGAGTAGCAGCCGTGTTAGTCTGCGTCCACAAAAAGAACAGGAGTACTTTGTGGCACCTTACAGACTAAATCAATTTGTTAGTCTCTAAGGTGCCACAAGTACTCCTGTTCTTTTTTTTAGAGTAAGGCCTAGGTACTACTTAGTGGGAATGCGGTTATTGGATTGTGGTCCTCCTGGGAAAATCTGGCTCAGTTCCAGGCGAACCGGTGCCGATCAGGGGTGGTTTTGTGCACAGTTCCACCTGAGACTTAGGCCTTGTCTACACTACGGGGGGGGGGGGAGGGGGTCCATCTAAGTTACACAACTTCAGCTATGTGAATAATGTAGCTGAAGTCAATATACTTAGATCTACTTACCGCGGGGTCCACACTAGGCAACACTGACGGGAGACGCTCTCCCGTCGACTCCCCTTCCGCCTCTCGTTCAGGTGGAGTAAGTAAAGGAGTCGACGGGAGAGTGACCTGGGGTTGATTTAGCAGGTCAAGACCTGCTAAATCGACCTCCGATGCATCAATCACCGCACATTGATCCCTCAGTAAGCGTAGACAAGCCCTAAGCGAAATGCCTCAACTTCAGTGGAATTTCTCACCTCACTCAGACCCAGAAAATCAAAGTGGAGCTCCCAGGGATGTGACTCCGAAATAACAATAGGTTGGCATGATCTCCTGCGAACCAGACCAAGCAGCTTCACTCAGCTCAGGATAATAGACCTGGAGGCAGGGCAGCTTGAGATTCACTGGAACGAGAGTCAATGATATTCATTGTTTATGTCACCTCGAGGCTCTTTACAGGCAAATTGGGAAGAAACAGCCTCATCCCCAAGGAGCTTACTGTGCTGGGCTGAGGTTTTCAAATCTAACTCGGGGATCTAGACCCACAACTTCCATTCCTTTCGAGGGAGGGATTCTGCCAAAAGCCCGTACCTGGATTTGAAAATTTCAGCCTAAGGCCCCGTGTTCCTGCAGTTTTATGCCCTCAGCAGGGATCTCTGTCATAGGAGTCAGCCCAGCGGATTTAATAGCAGGATCAGGGCTGAGGTTAGACATTCCTGACATTGATTTTAATCTGGTAATTTCTTTATTATAATTAAAAGTGAACCCCTTGAATGAGTCGATTGCATCGCACTCTGCACATCACAAGCCTATGTAACCCACATCCTCCTTCCCCAGTCTTTGCATCAGCACTGATTCAGGAAATCACTTAAGCTAGGACTTAAGGCCCATTGATATCAGTGAGATTTTAGCATGTGCTTAAATGCTTTCTGGAATTAGGGGCTCAGTTTGCAACCCCCACATGTTGCATCGTGTATAAATGTAGACAGGACAAGGAGAGTCTCGGAGGGCTTGTCTAGCTATTCTGGAATTGCTCCACATGTGAACACTCTATTCCAGAATAAAAGTCACTCTGGATTGGGAATAACTTGTGCACTCACCAAATTTATTCTGCGAGAGCTATTCTGATCAATTTCCCCATGTAGACAAGCCCATACTGTGTGTTCATGCAGCACCCAACACAATGGAGCTCTGAACTTCTGGGTGGTGCTGTCACACTGACCGACAGAGGGGAGGGCGTGACTGTAAGGTAAAGTCAGGAGACTTTTCATTGTTGAGATCAGCCGTGTCTCGAGTGGCTGCAGATTTTGCATTCACAACTAGTTGCAGAGGCAGGAGAGGCTGATTAGCCAGGAAAGGCCAAGCCAAAGAAGGGAGCTTTTAGGAGCAGCTGAAGGAGAAAACAGAGGTGGTTAGTCACATTGGATCAGGGAAGCTGCTCAATAGGGGGCATCGTGAAAGAAGCCAGTATTTACATTGTGAAGAGAGTGGTCACTTTGGATGGGCTATTACCAGCAGGAGAGTGAGTTTGGGGGGGGGGGGGTGAGAAAACCTGGATTTGTGCTGGTAATGGCCCAACTTGATGATCACTTTAGATAAGCTATTACCAGCAGGAGAGTGAGTTTGTGTGTGTATGGGGGTGGGGGGGGGGGGGGGGGTGGGGGGAGAAAACCTGGATTTGTGCTGGAAATGGCCCACCTTGATTATCATGCACATTGTAGGGAGAGTGGTCACTTTGGATAAGCTATTACCAGCAGGAGAGTGAGTCTGTGTGTGTGGTTTTTGGAGGGGGGTGAGGGAGTGAGAGAACCTGGATTTGTGCTGGAAATGGCCCACCTGATGATCACTTTAGATAAGCTATTACCAGCAGGACAGTGGGGTGGGAGGAGGTATTGTTTCATATTCTCTGTATATATAAAGTCTGCTGCAGTTTCCACGGTATGCATCCGATGAAGTGAGCTGTAGCTCACGAAAGCTCATGCTCAAATAAATTGGTTAGTCTCTAAGGTGCCACAAGTACTCCTTTTCTCTTTGCGAAGACAGACTAACACGGCTGTTACTCTGAAACCTGTCATTGTGTTGTGATACTGACGTGATCCCCCTGAGGACTGCAGCTGCATTCAGGGCGTGGGCTGCAAAGGGTCAGCCTCATGTTGTTTGAGGTGCTGCGCTACAGACTCTGGGTTTGCCATCCCTAGCCCATAAGAAGAGGAAGGAACTGGTGGAGACCCTGCTCTTGAGAGATATCTGCAGTGAAGTATATTGCAAGACCACAGGCCAGGCTGGACTGTGGAAAGGCCAAATGGTGCCCCAGTTGCATGGTTTTAGAAGTGTGTATAACACTGCAGAGTGGATACATCTTGTGCTACGCTCAAGCCACACGATGCCATCTTGAGAGCATCAGTGAGTGCCCCTGTCCTGTACACATTTCCATGGAACTGCAACTTGCTGCCATAAAAGGGTCCCCGCAGATTTGTCTTTATCAGTGGTTGTTTCCCCGGCCCTGCGCTGTGCATGGCGTTTGGAGAGTCCCATGTACGGATTCCTCCACTCAGTGCTTGGACCACTGCAAAGGAACGTCTGGATATACTGGATATTGATGTAATCGACAACATTCCTAGAGAAGCTTTATCGCAATGTGTGGTCAGATTCATGACATTCAAAAAGGCCGTATTCCTGGCCAATCCAGATAGTGAAAATTCCCACAGCCTGGGAATATCCTCCAGTGACATACAGTCACTGTCCTGTGTCACTCACCCCTATTCACGTAGGTCACCAGCTTAAGTGTACAGTCAAGAGGATGGCCAGAACACCACTGCATCGGATTAATCCCTCCCTGCCAGAATGACCCCTTGAGACCCTTAGCAGCCAAGGTAAGACAGAGTTGCTCTGTCTTTATTACTGGCTCCAGCTTTGGAAATCTTTGCCCTCATCCCATTCTCCATTCCTGCCAGCCTGGGCTTGCAACGAGCGCAGATCAGCCAGTCCAGAGAACCTGGGTATGTATATAGGGGGAGACCCAGAGTACTTTTTAACATTTCCTAAACTGGGCTAAATGAACTGCTGGTGACATGGAATTGTGTCCTTCCACATTAATGGTGGATTTGTCCCTAACTGCCTAATTTGTATGTGCACATTTGCAAGCTAAAGTGCCTATAAGTACCGGCTTTGCACAATCACACGCATATTTTCAAGGACAATTTAGAAAACGTGGCCCATAAGATGCACATGAACCTAGAATCTTCATTCAACCCACCTGCTGGGCTAGTGCAGCAGCTGTGATCCCTGGCCAGCTCACCAGGAAACTCCAGATTTAACAGCCTGAGTGTCAAGAAAGAGACCTTGGAGTCATCAGGGAGAGTTCTCTGAAAACCTCTACTCCCTGTGCAGTGGCCGGTAAAAAAACAAACAGAATGTTTTGGGAACCAACAGGAAAGGGACAGATAATAAGACAGAAAATATCATAATGCCTCTGTATAAATCCATGGTACGCCCACACCTTGAAGACTGCGTGCAGTTCTGGTCACCCCCTTTCAGAAAAGATATATTAGAATTGCACAACATACAGAGAAGGGCAACAACAATGTTTGGGGGTGTGGAACAGCTTCCATGTGAGAGAGATTAATAAGACGGGGACTGGTCAGCTTGGAAAAGACACGACTAAGGGGGCATATGACAGAGGTCTATAAAATAATGACTGGTGTGGAGAAAAGTGAACAGGGAAGTGTTATTTACCCCTTCACATAACACAGGAACTAGGAGTCACCCAATGAAATTAACAGGCAGCAGGTTTAAAATAAACATAAGGAAGTATTTCTTCACACAACCCACAGTTAATCTGTGGAACTCATTGCCAGGGGATGCTGTGAAGACCAAAAGCATAAGCGGGTTCAAAAAAGAATAGATGAGTTCATGGAAGATAGGTCCATCAATGGCCCTTAGCCAAGATGGCCAGGCACACAGCCCCAAGCTCTGGGTGTCCCTAAACCTCCAACTGCCAGAGTGGGAGTGGACGACAGGGGATGGATCACTTGATAGTTGCCCTGTTCTGTTCATTCCCTCTGAAACACCTGGCACCAGCCACTGTCAGAAGACAGGATACTGGGCTAGATGGACTATTGGTCTGATCCAATATGGCCGTTCTTATGTCAGTGATTGGGATGTGGGTGGTCATGCCCAGTGGCTAGAGCAGGAGTCAGAAGTCAGAGCCCAGGCTCAGAGCTGGAGTGAGAGGCCAGATGCGAGAGCCCAGGGTCAGTGCCAAAGTCAGGAATTGGAACTGAGGGTCAGCATGGAGTCAGGCAAAGCAGGAGCAGGAGATATCACAACTGTGAGCAAGCGCATTAAGCAGCAGTTAAACGCTTCCTAACTCTTAGGGTAGGTAAGTCCTGAAACAGGTGACCCAGGAAGGCTGTAGAATCCCCATCATTGGAGGTTTTCAGGAATGGGCTGGACAAACACCTGTCAGGGATGGTCTAGGTATGCTTGGTCCTGCCTCAGTGCCCAGGACCAAACCAGATGACCTCTCGAGCTCCCTTCCAGCCCGACATTTCTAGGTTTTTATGGACAGAGACACAAACATCGAGCCAGAATCTGGAACCCTTCCGGGCGATGGCATTTTCCCACAGGACAAGGCCCACCTACTTAACGTGAGTAAGAGCTGCAGAGCCGGGCTCGCAGAAAAGACCAGCGTCCTCGCTGAAGGTATCTGCGACGCTTTATCTGCGATGGACTCCATCCCCTCCAGCACATGGCGCGGTGACAGGCCTCTGGCAGTAAAATAAACAGAAAGGTCACACTCCCTGGCTCATATTTGCTGCTGCTGCTGAGGACTGTATACTTTTTCGTAGATCATTTACATCCAGAGAGCTGGCTGGTAATTAAATCTCGGCTGTTTGTTTGGAGTCTCCCTGTCCGGGGTCATTATGTCAACATTTTCACTAGAGAAGATATGTCCCTTCGGGAAACATCAATTGCAGTGGAGAAATTCACTGCAAGAATACGCTGAACTTAATCCTGGTTTAAAAAACAGTAACATTCTCTCTATTGCATGTTAAATCCTCTTAAAAGTTGGACAACAAATGCCATTGGCCCCTTTACTATCTTTTCCAATTCAGTCAATCTCGCGTTCTTAGTTCAAAGCCATTTGCACCCAGATCAATCAGGAGGGTAATGATTTATGAGTCTACTCTGGCCTTTCTTCTTGGACAATTGCTGCGGGGTCCAAAAGAAATGAGGTCTCCTTGGGCACACACTGAATCAGGAGATGCAGCCCCTGCTCCCTCAGATTTCATATTCAAGGCCAGATCGTCCGCTGGTTTCAATCACCGTAGCTCCTTTGACTTAGCCAGAGCTACAATGGTTTTGTTGAGCACAGAGCCTGCCCTTCGTACGGCACCAGCGGAAGGATAACCAGGGCAATGACACCTTGCAGATCTGTTTTGAAATCCCCAAGTTAATGGAATTTTGTAAGCGCCAAATGGAATTTGTCTTTCCGCTCAGCACTGGAAATATCTGCAGCAGGAAAACAGCACAAAGCAGGCCGTCAAGAAATGCAGCCATCACTGCTTCCTTTGCCCTCCCAAGAATGCACTAATTGGACAGAGGAGAGCAAAACATACCACTTGTAATGTATCTAAACGGCTCATTAGGCAGAGCAATCCTAGGGCAGGGCTGAAGGCCCTCTGGGAACATGACAGCAGGAGGGGAGATCCCGACAGATTGGAAAGGGACACTCAGTAGTGTCTGCAGAGCTTCTCTGCTTTTACCGTGTACAGCCTTCTGGAATGAAATAAGCCACACGTTCCGTGGGGTCCTCACAACATTACCAAAGATGATTCTTGTTATTAGAGATGAGGCCAAGCGGGGACATGAGACCCAAGCCCCCTCGGTCTCAGCAGAAAGTCAGATCTGAAGGATGTAGGACAGGTTCTCCACTGCATCAGGACCAGAACAGTGGATCTACACCTCTCAAAGCTTTGAAGATAGTTGGGGCTCAGAACCAATGGTGGAGACCTACCTTCAGTCACAGTTTAAATCTGGCAGTTGGGAGGGGAGGTGTTGAATTGACATTTCAGCTGGTGTTCTCATCTCCTTGTGGGAGGGAGTTCCCCAGTCTACGTCCAACTCCTGGGAAGGTTCCTGTCTCTGACGCTTGTGACCCTCCCACTGCTGGCGGACGGATTCGTTGTTCCAGTCCAATGGAGCTGTGGTGGGAGATCACAGTTGCAGAGGGCGTGGTGTCTCTCCGGTAGCTACGGTCAATCCCACAGAGGGCTCTGAGTACTGGGGCAGAGGCCTGGGGAGGCAGAGCAGAGAGCAAAGTGCCCAGCTGATGCCTTCGCAGTGACTTGTGTCCACAAGCAGATGGGCTGCTGCGTTTTGTACCAGCCGGAGCTTTTTCCAGGAGCTAGCATTCTCCATATGCTGCCTCTGCCTTGTAGGCACCATACAGGGAGCATACAGATGGCTTTCTGCTTTGTGCGGCCGGCCCTGTCTGCAGCTGGCGTTTGCACTGGATCCGTCGGACCCGACGCCAGCGGAGAACTGCTCACCGTAATGTGATACGATATGTGCCCTGGTGCTGTGAGCAGGGGGGTCTGTGCCTGGAGTCTGGGTTAAATCGAGCCAGGGTTGTAGATCGGCTCCGCCTTTACATATTTGTCCTTCATTTAATCCAAATTCTAAAACTGTTGTGGTCCAAATGCTGCCCCCTTTCTCTGGGGGCTCTGGCCCAACTGAACCCGTGCCACTGCATGGCAGAAAGGGTGGGCTGTACGTGGGGCCTACGTCCCCAGTGAGCCAAGAGACAGGCTGCCACAGGGGCTCCCTGCACCCCAGGATTTGGAGGGGAGGAGCTAGACATGGGCTCCAAGAAGTGAGGCTGGGGCCCAGGGAGCACCACAGTGAAATCCTCCAGCCCAGGAAGGGGGATCGCACGAGTCCCCAGGGCTGCTGCTGCCTTGAGGCAACAGAAATGGCCAGGCAGAGCTGTCAGGGGAACGGATTCCAGGCCAAGCTCGCCACCCAGCCGCCACTGTGAGCCTGGCACCTCCCCCAGGTGCTGGGTTGCAGGCCTGGTACGAGGTGAGGAGGAAAGATTTTGCAGCTCTGCATGCTAGCGAGAGCTTTAGGAACACCTTGAAAGCTCCTGCCCGTCATGCTCACAGTTTCCACACGCACCCTCCTCACTCGTACAAACATAGCCCTGTCCAACTCACAACCCCCCACGTGCCCATTCCCCTGATGTCTGCAAATACACACACACACAATTGCCGCACACACTCATTCCCCTCCCTCGCACACACACACTCCTCACACACTCACTCGCCTCTCTCTCACACCTGTCACACTCCCAGACCCCTTCATTTTGTTGGTGCAGGCCCCTGTGTCACACCCACCCCGTCCGTATCCCAACAGAAACAGGAGCTCAGTCACTTGGCCGCCCATCCTCACATTCCCAGGACAGTCCAGATCGTCCAAACCCACCAGCATGCAGAGCCCTCTCCTCTGTGGGACATGGGGAGCCAGCCGTTCCAAACCCCAAGACCAGAGAACCCTCCAGAGGGAGGGAGATGGGAAGATCAGGGCAGCCGCAGTGCTGATCCATCCTCTGGCAATGAGGGACGGCTTCTTTAGTCCTCCCCTTAATAGAATTCACTTGGCATGAAAAGGAGCAGGGCTGGCACAAGCTGGGAAAGCAGCATTCCTCCACCACCCCCTCCCCCAGTGGGGGAAAGCAGGGGGGCTCTTCCTATTCAAATCTCCTCATAGGAACGCAGGCAGGGTGCTGCAAACAGCAGCTGGAGGAGGTTACAATGCCCAGGCCAGCATGGAGCTAGGAGCCGAGGGAGGGGACAAGCTGACAACACAACACCACAGCAACGGACCAAGATGGGCTGACTGCAGCGGCATTTATGTGGGGTCTCTCTCTGCTCTGTACAGCAGGCAATCTGCACCCACGCTGGTTTTCACTGAGGGTCTGGCAGCGTCATTCCCAGCATGGGTACGCGTACTCCCACCAGCCTGATGGAGCTAGCATACTAAAAATAGCAGTGTCACTCTGATCTGCACGGGCAGCCACCCCAGCCAAGATCCCAGGGACGTACTCTGGGTGGCTAGCCCCTTCCCGCAGAGCTCACACACGGATGTCTGCCCAAGATGGAAATTGTACCTCCAGCGCCAGTGAACTCCAGCAAAGGCGTATGAGACCTTATTCAGACGCGGATCCCCGGGGTATTAAACAATACCAGCCTACTGACATCCTGAACTGACAATAATTTTAAATGATTCATTTGTCCCCCTTCCGTGGAGAGATCACAAAGGGGAACATTTTCAAAAGCATCTAAAGTTCCATTTTCAAAAGTCACCTGCAGGACTTTCAGTGGGACTTGGGCATCTAAGCCTTTTGAAATTGGGAACCCAGGCTCCGAAGTCATTTCAGGTGCATTAGAAAACTTGACCCCAGTGCCTTTAGCAAACATAAATGAATTTAGCCTCCCCGTCCCACTGGGAGTCAGGAATTAGCTCCATTTTATGAGCAGGACGAAGAGGCACAGAGCGATTTACCCGAGATCAGAGGCAGAGCTAGAGCAGAACACAAGAGTCATCTCTCCTTTGCCACGACACCGACAACAAACCTCTTGGCGGTTAGGCAGCTGGTGGACTGAGATCACTCCCTCTGACATTGACCAGTATTGTTGCACTGTGGCCTTGGTCACCTCTCTCTGCCTGTATCCATCAGTATACTTAGGCTGTCAGCTCTGCGAGGCAGGGCGGGTCATTTCTGTTCTGTGTTTGTACCGCACCTTGCACAGTGGGGTCCTGGTCAAGGACTGGGGTGCCTATGTGCTACCACACTATGAATAAATAATAACAGTAATAATCACTTATATATGAAATAGAGCTGGCTGAACATATTCAGCTAAATGAAATTTCACTGAAATAGGCTGTTTCATCAAAGCTGAAATGTTTTGGAGAGACATATGGGTTCCAATGATCTTTTCATTAGAATGGTTTTGAGGTCCAATGCTCTTGGTTTATTTCTGAGCAGAGAGGGAGGGGGCAAGTGCCATTCTGACCCAATTCCATTTCGCGAAAAATGTTCAAAGGATTTTGGTTTTGTTCTGATGCCTAATGAAAACAAATTTCGAAACCCCGGGAGTCGTTGTGAAATGGCATTGTCCTATTGCTGTAGGTTCTAATCATCTCTGTGCATACCACATAGGTCCCAGGAGTTTAGCATGCAAGAACACAGGCATGCTAATTCAGAGGAGAAAGACTGGAGACTGGGCTGGGGTGGTGGTGGGGTACTTGGTCCCATCTGATTATTTAAAAAATCTCCCTGCCCCTGTTCCTAATTTCTCTTTCAGATGTTCAAAGTGAATGCAATTCCACAGGCTCCTGATGCAGTTCAGTTACTTATCACACTTTGCTCAGCTGAGACATAAAACTAGGCTGGTCAGTTTCACTTCAGTTCCTAGTCAGTTTCACTTTCTGGATCTCCTTCATAGGACAAAACCAGTTGTGATTGGGTCTCCAGCACTGCCGGGGAAGGGACATCCCAACAATCCCCCAAACGCTTCTCAATTCCATTTTTAAAAATAAGCCTGTAGAAATGTTTGGGGTGGTTTGTTTTTTTTAACACAATCTAAATGCTGGGCCTCCCTCTCCTTGATGGCCTCCTCGAATTTGCTGATTGGAGTTCCCTTGTCGCCCTGTTACTCGGCCTGTTTACACGGTCACTGGCCATCTCCTGGGGTTCTGAAGAGGCTCCGAGAACTAAGTGCAGAGAAAGGTGAGGCTGGGGCTGTGGAGCTGGTCAGCATGGAGGCAGGAGATGGGCGGGGGGAACCTTCCAGAGGCAAACAGCTGTGAATAGAAATTGCACACCTGGGCTCTAAGTTAACCTTCACATTCTCTCCTCCACAGTCTGTCCTGATTCCCCACTCTCCCAAAGCAGACTCACCTCCCCTTTTCTCTATGTGTAGCTGATATTACCAGGTCTTTTGGATGTCTCCTTCTGCCTGACCAGCTGGGTGAGGTAATATCTTTAGCGGGCCAACTGCTGTGGGTGAGAGAGACAAGCTTTCGCTCGGAAGACACGGAAATAACCCCTTGATTTCTGTCCAGGAATAGAACACACAGCAGTGTCCCTGACCCTGCATGTGTATGTCAAGCTGATGTCGCGTTATGTCGCTTCGATGTTGCGTCTTAGGGACAGAGGAATTACCACATTGCATCAGATCAATGGCCCAGCTAATGCTGTCCGTGAGAGTGGCCAGTACCAGCTGAGGTTTCAAACATCCATAGGGGACACTTATACAACAACCTGGGGTTAAGAAGAAGAGGAATCTTCTTCTTAACCCCAGGCAGCTGGCTTTTGCTGCAACGATATCATGAAAGATGCATGGCCATGATCTCTATGGGTGGGACAGCGAATGGGGGAAGTCTGCAGCATCCTTGCCAGCACAGGGCCTGGTAGGTGGTTAAGCAGAAGACTTCAGTCTTTAGGGATGTAAATCTGGCACCTTTCAATCTGGTGGCTCTTTGGCAACCATCGAGAAGGGAGTGTTGGTTTTTCTGTCTGCTTCTAAGTGAGTAGGTGCCTCCAGCATAAATGTGTAAGTGGCATCCGGATGTCAGGCTCCGCAGAGAGGTTAGAATCAAATGGCTCGTGGGGAGTGGGCTCTCTCTCCGTTCTCTGGTACACTAGCAGGGTTGGGGGTGAATGGAAGTTCATCCAAACGCTGTGCAGCTAAAGAGGAAGCTTCAGTCTTCAGCAGCGTCGATCTGACATTTCTCGCTAGCTCTTTATCAGCTAAAATGCAGATATATCTTTTTAAATAAAAATCATAACCCTCTGGAAACTATTTTTTTCATACCTCATGAGAGAGTCATTCCTCAGCTGTTCCTAAGCACTGGTAATTAAGACAACCTGCTGAACCATTTCAAGTGGTCACATGATAGATGGCACTTGACTCGCAGCCTAAGCTGCAGCAAACAGAATGTAAGTTAAATAGGAATGTAAGTTAAATAGTTATGTAGCTGCAAGATGGGCCTGGGCAGTGGGGCAAGCTACCAAGAGCTGTTGCAAAGATGCCAGCGTTGAAGTGCTTCCAAGCTCATCTGGTCTTCATCACTTGGAGATGCCTTACTCAATGTTCAACTGCACGTTACTGGGTTCAGCGGTGTTTACTTACCCAGCCGGGGAGAAAAATTGTCTTCACTACAGAAATTACTGGGTGAAGTCCTGTGGCTTGTGCTGTGTAGGGGGCGTCTCACTGGCTGATCATGGTGGGACCTTTGGGTCTTAGTGTCTATTAAATGGGTGGTTTAGGAAGAAATCTAACTTGACATGATACAGGATTGGCTAGAGACCTCACTGGAAGCTCTTCCACACCAAGTCAGTCTCCTCGTTGATGCCTTTGGTGCCCTGAGCCCTTTCCTATGAGTAGAGTGTCAATTGTGAATACCGTGCACCACGCTGGCTGAGCAGCTGAGCAGACTGGTGCGTCTCCAGCCATGCCTTGTGTTAACGGAGTCTTTCTTTGGCTTTTAATAGGTTGAGGCTGAAGACCAAGTCTTGGCAACTTTCTGTGGCAGGGAGACGACAGACACAGAGCAGGCCCCCGGGCAGCAGGTGGTCTTGTCTCCAAGTTCTTACATGGGCCTCACGTTCAGATCCGACTTCTCCAATGAGGAGCGCTTCACTGGCTTTGACGCCCATTACACAGCAGTGGGTAAGTAGCTCCTTTGCAGTGAAGTAGCAGGTACACTATGATACTGCTACAAACCTATAGCCCCTTAGGACTCCAAGGCTCTGAGGATGATGCAGAACTTCATGGCTCGAGAGGGGTAGAGTTCAGATCCTTCCGCTCCAAACGCACAGGCCCCTGCTTCTTGAACAAAGAGAATTTCCATCAGCTGTTAGCAGTGCAGGGCCTATGGTCACCGTGGAAAGTGCTGAGTATTAGCAGAGCCGGGGGTGACTTCCACTGAAGCTCAAGCAATCCCAAAGGAGTGCTTGGCAAATTGAGACATTTTCAGGGGGGTGCAGAAGGATGTGTGATGCCCACTGCCATGACATGTTGGCACACAGCAGAGGCTGCCCAAACCGCAGTCTGCAGGGCACTTGCTGGTGGCATGTGGAGAGTTGGCTGGGCACATGGTGCTGGTTTCTCTTCCCTGTTCCCAGCCACTGAATTGCATCAAAGACCGTTAAAGAGACTCACATTTTTTCCTAGTGTTGCTTTCAATGAGAACACTTTCTGTAGAGATGTTACGGCATTGTGAATGGCAGGTGAGGTGGTCTGGGAGTTTGCCAATGAGAGGAGAGGTGTCCAGGAGACAATCTCTGTATTAAGATGTGGTGCGCACTATGAACAAGCTTGAGATCCCCTGCTGGACAGCATACCAGTCCTCTCTCCTCCCACCCTGGCTCTCCATCATTCTCTTTTATTTATCCTCTTCTGATTTAGTCTTGACCCCTGCAGTGGCAAAGTCTGTTGCGTGCACCATGGGCTGGGTAATAACATGAGAGGACTTCATGTTTCTAAACCTAAACTGGCTCTTTATTAGGAGAACTATTTACAGAGATGCTCCAACTGCAGTTAGCATTCCAGCCATGTGCACACAGACTGACTTGGTGGCGTCTCTTTCTAACTCTTCCCCCACTGCAACCTCTACTCCTCCCTCCAAGTTCCAGGCAGGTTGCCACAGAGTAACTGCAGATTGTCAGGTCAGTGTCTGTCACTCCCCAAAGTGCCCCCAGATTCTGGGAATCGGGGCTTCAGGCTGATATACCAGCCCAGCTCCTACACTCCAAGACTGGCCCAGCATCACCTTTCCCTCTCATACTCAAAGGAATCCCCAGTGAGATTATCCTGCCCTCAGCCCTCAATTTTGGGGACCAGGCTTCAGACCCCTTAATCTACCCTTGCATCTCAGCTGCCATTTTGGTGAGGTGGAGAAGACTTTTAAGGGAAACCGTTCCATCTACCATTTATTGCTGCTTTGAGGGATTCTTACACCAGAGTGACATCATGCAGTTACTCCAGAATGATGCCAGTGTAGCTGAGAGCAGAATCTGGCCCTAAGTGTTTAGAAGGCAACACAAAGTGATCTGAGCACTGGGAGACGGAGGGAACAGACTAAGCATGACCCTTGTAACGCACAGAAAACACAGCCCTAGGGCCCCGGTCCCAGCAGTCGAATTTCTGCCCTGCGGGGGCACTCCATTGATAGATAGTGAGTTGCTATTGCAAACAAAACCCTCGCTTGCTGCTGGACGGTTGGGTGTGTCAGGCTGTAGGATCATAACTCTACGCCCCCCACCCCCTACGCGGTGGGGCAGGTGTACGGATTGCCATGGCAGGCCAGCTCCTCCTTTTCTCACACCAGTCAGCCCCGTGTTAACCCATCATGGGATGGTCAGATGTGGGCTTTTGCTTCAGCCCATTACGGATGAGCCATGAAATATGGACCAAAACTTCGTCGCCATTTGGTCCGAGTGCATCCTAGCTCCTCCTTGTTGCCTGTGTCTAAACGCCCCCTCAGGAGCAGTGCCGGGAGGAGTGGGGGGTGCTCCTGTCTTGATGCCTGTCTTTCTAAGGCTCTGCTCAACTCTTGCTCCCCTGCAGATGTGGACGAGTGCCTGGAAAAGAGCGATGAGGAGCTGGCCTGCGACCACAACTGCCACAATTACATCGGGGGGTACTACTGCTCCTGCCGATTTGGCTACATCCTGCACTCTGACAACAGGACCTGCAAAGGTACGGCCCAGCTCCGGGCTCTGCCAGAGACATCAGGCAGCTGGGACAGATCATGCCGCGCTCTCTGCCACACTTGGATCTTTAGCCCTTAGGGCAAATCTGCCCTCCCTGGCCTGTGTCTGCTTTCCCTGCCCACCCCCCAGCTGGGACTTGGGGAGCACGCTGGCCATGCACTCTCTGCTCAGAGTGCCCAAGTGGGTGCAGTCGGCCAGTGTGGCAGTGTGGCCGGTTCACCTCTGCTCTTGGCTTGTGCGACACCAAAATAAAGACTGACCTTGGCCCAAAGAATGCATTAGGACTGGCCGGTGCAGATTCCTGCACCGGAAGGGCTCAGCATGCTTGTTCTGAGCACATCTGTAAGGGGGCTCCCTGCACCCGAGCAGCCTGCAGGGGGCTATGGCAGGGAAGGGCCAGTGGATCCACAATGACACAGATCCACCAGCCAATCCTCCCGGGCATGGGTGAGGGTCGGAGCAGCGATGGGGGCTGTAACAGCTGAGCAGCCTGGGGATGGAGATGTCCTTCCCCGGATCCCAGTGGATCTCCCCTGCGGCCAGCACTTGTCCTCTCAGCAGCGTTGGGCCCGATTCCCTTCTGGCTCACACCAGCATAACTCCACTGGCATCGGTGGCCCCACTCCTGGTGGGTGCGGGTGTGCGTGAGATCAGGATCCGGTCCAGAGGCTCCCTGTCAGCTCAGTCAGGTGGAGGTGTTCTGAGGGGAGATTGCCCAGGGCTAGGAATAGGAGACAACGCTGGGACAGCAGGCCAGATTTTAACCCTGGGCTCCTTCCGGGACCCAGGGTCTAGCCCGGAGAGGCCGGTTGCTCAGGGTTCCCGTGTGCCTTTCAGTGGAGTGCAGCAGCAACCTCTTCACCCAGAGAAGTGGGGTGATCACCAGCGCCGACTTCCCCAGCCCCTATCCCAAGAGCTCCGACTGCCTGTACCGCATCGAGTTGGAGGAAGGCTTCCTCATCAGCCTGCAGTTCGAAGACAGCTTCGACATTGAGGACCACCCGGAGGTGTCCTGCCCCTACGATTACATCAAGGTGAGCTGGCTGGGCTGGCCCCAGCTCTGGGAGATCTCTGCGCATGACTCCCCCCACGTTACCTCAACTCCTAGCTCATCAGACCACCCGCGACCCAGGCCTAAGTGAGTACAGCCAGTGGGAGCAGAGCCTGCTTACAGCAGGGCTGAATATTTACCGCAGCTCCGCTCCGGACAGCTCCAGCTGAATTTAAGCCCTGCCTGCAAAACTAAAAGCCCACCACTGAAGATTTGCTCAGGTTTTACTCAGGCAAACTTCCTCATGCCATTCCGAGTACGAACAGAGCCCCAGCTCACCCCCTATTTGCAGCACCCCCTGCTAGTCCAGCACTGGTGCCCTCGCACCCCTTGCTTTGCCAGTGCACCCCATTCCTGAGCTATCACGTAGCACCATGGCTGGGTCAGTCCTGAGCATCTCATGGCGATCCCAGCTTGTGTGTGACCTTGAGAAGCCTTTGAGATTTGGGCAAACATTCACTGGAGACCAGTGAGAGGTGCCCCTTCTTGTTCCCCTCCCCCAAAGCCTTTCACAGAGGGTCTAAGACATATTTATATTGGCAAGGCCTCAGGGCATAGAGAGACCCACGCGCCAGCCTCAGGGTGTAGTGATACCCACACACCAGCCTCAGTGCGTAGTGAGCCCCCAGTGGATCCTAACTCTCTGCACCATCTCCTCTTGTTGCTCTGGCAGATTAAAGCTGGTCGGAAGGAGTTTGGCCCTTTCTGTGGGGAAAAATCCCCAGGACGTCTTGAAACCCAAAGCAATAGCGTTCAGATCCTGTTCCACAGCGACAGCTCAGGAGAGAACCAAGGGTGGAAGTTATCCTACACAGCAATCGGTAACTGCTCTGGCTTCTTCCCTTCACCGTGCACAGGGGGCTGGACCCTGCACATAGACACCAAGGCTCCACCTGGTCTAGAATCCTGTCTCTGACGATGGCCAAGGCCAGAGACTTCAGGCAAGAGATGGGATAGATCTTGCATAAGTAATTTAACTGAGCAATCCTGTTCTTTGGACGGGGACTTCTCCCTGAGCATGGCTGTGCCCTCAAACATGGGGACAGGGATCTCCCATGATCCTCACTAGTCAAGGTCACTGCACATGCTACTGCTATTCATACAAGCATCACCCCCTCTTTTTTGGACCTTACCAAGCTCTTTATTTACCTCACTAACATCCTGCGGCAGCGAGTTCCACAGGTTAACGCTGCAGGCTAAATGGGCTGCCTTTTTAGTTTCACAGCGTGCCCTCCCTTAATAATGCTGCTCTGTGCCATTGCCACAGCGGTCCTGAGCCAGGCCTGGGTAACAGTTTGAAGCCTGTGTGCAGCCTGCCCGGCAGCGCAGCCCGGACTGGCATGCAGGAGCCTGCTGGCCTGTAGGTGTAACCCGTCCACATTCCGCGCAGCACTCTGTCCCCCAGGCCCGCAGAAACAGGTGGCGGCAGCCTGGGCTAATACAGCTAGGTAGTGGTCTGAGCTTAGGAGAGGCTTATGCTTTTGGATCCAGAGGTTCCCAGGGTCAGTTTCTGCTACTGGCACCCCACCCAGGGGCGCAGCCTTGCACGGGGTGGCCCCCTGGGGGACCTGACCTTGGGTGTGTCTCTGAGGGGTTGTAAAGGCAGCAGCTCTGCTAGGCTAGCGGCGGGGAAGTGTTTGCTGGGCAGCGCCGAAGCCTGTCTCGCTGCACAGCTCCCGCTGGGGAATTCCCTGCTCCCTCCACTCCGGGACTCAGGCTTTCTCCAACACCAGCTCTTCCCCAGCCTTCACCCCCCACCCTAACCCTCCTCTTCTGCACGGTGCTGCCCAGGAGAGGTCACTGAGCCCATCCTAATCAGTGCTTGTGTCACGCCACCCCACAGCTGGGTTCCTTGCTTCCCCCATTGGCTTGCCCTGACCTCCCAGCTGGATGGATCAGTCACAGCCTGGTGCCCGGTGGGCCAATCACATTGCCGGCACAGCACAGCACGCCAGCTCACCCCGGGCATCAGCTTAGCTACAGGGGCGACCTCACTGACTGACCGACCTCGCTATCAAATATTTTTGCCACTTGGAAACCACCTTGATGTACCTGCCACTCACAGCAGCAGTGCCAGGCCTGGGGCCACTGGGAGGAACAGGATGTCTATGCTAAGTGTGCAGTCATCGGTCCTCGTTTCATCCAAAATACACAGCTATGTTCGAAAATAGCCAGGCCAGTAAGCAGGCAAGACACCTCGGGGGGGATTCCAAAGGCAACCCCATAGGAAGCAACAGTCTCTGTGCCCCCCGTGACATGCCCCTCTGCCTGCAGATCTGGCCCAGTGAGAATTGGTGGGAACTATTACCCTAATAAACAGCTGTGGGCCCTGGAATTCGGAGCAGCCTCCATTGGTTGGGGCGCCACCCTCACGCACCCTCGCCAGTCGGTCAGCATGGTCTTTCTTTGTTCCCCTCTCCCCCCTCAAAGGGAACCCGTGCCCACTGGTGCAGCCGCCAATCAACGGGAAAATCGAGCCCTCGCAGGCCAAGTACACTTTTAAGGACCAGGTGGTCATCAGCTGCAACACCGGCTACAACGTGCTAAAGGTACCAGAGCCACTGGCTTTGATGTGAGCGTTCAGGGCGCTGGGCCAGATTCTCTCCTCTCCTCCACCAGAGGAAACCTGGGGCCACTGGGGGGCGCTCCACCTGTCTGGCATTCGAGCCAGAGGCATGTCCGTATTTAAGGACGCCTACAATGTTCTATGGTAATGAGCCAAAGCACAGGAGGTCAGGCTAGATGATCGGATGGTCCCTTCAGCCCTAAACGCTCTGAAACTATCCCGGGATGGGCGTCGCTGCCAAAGGAGGCTGCAGCCGTGCTCTGGAGAAATTAATCAAACAAAAGCCCATCCAACTCTCCCGGAGCAAGAACTATCCACAAGGGCCCGATACACTTAGAGCCACAAACTAGCCACTAAAGAAGTGGGAGGAGAGAGAATACAGCATGTCCCCCAACCACCAGCTAAACCTCTCGCCCTCGCCAGCAAACTAACTACTTGCAAATAAGCCAGACGCGAGGCTTGGCGTCTCCCCAAGAGACGGAGGCACCTGGGGTGCTGCTCTGTCTGTGATTTCCTGCTACGCTCTCCCAAGCCAAGCAGGGCTGGTCCTTTGGTAGGTGACCTTCACGGAGTAGCTGGTGACTGAAGAAAATGCTGATGAATCAGTAGGTGGAACTCTTACCTCTGAATCAGTGCTGAGCCATCCTCGGCTCTACCTACCCCATCCCTGAGGCTTCATAAAATGACCTCTCTCTTTATATAATCCATCTCTAGCATCACTCCTATGTCCCAGTACACTAATACCCTATGATAGGCTGCTCCATCCTCCTGGCTAGGTTCTAATACTGCGCCCACTGCCGACATATTTGGAAAGAAACACATTTGTTTTCTAATTTTCTTTCAAACTCAATAAACGGAGGGGTTCTTAATGAAGAGGAAACTCTCTTTGTTACTGGCTTGCCCAGTGAGCAACGTCTCTTTACGGTGGATAGCTGGCCCGGTCAGGCCATTGGGAAGATGAGTCTTTGCAGTGGGAGGGGGAGGTCCTTTGGCTGCATGGATAATGGTTTTCGCTTGTCCCTTCTGCCCAGGATAACGTGGAGAGTGACTCCTTCCAGATCGAGTGTCTGAAGGACGGAACATGGAGCAACAAGATCCCCATCTGCAAAAGTAAGAAACCCTCCCCCCGACCACTGAACGCTATATGGAACTACTATGCCAGGCTCACAGAGTGCAATCCGCTGCTCAGAGGCACCTCACCAGCCAGGGTGGCTATTAATTATACCTCTGCAAAACCAGGTTGGCTCTTTCTCCTAAATGGAACAGGGTTTGTGCCCAATGCCACAGGTTGCCTGTTTATTTTTTTCCTTGAGTGACTTACTAATGTAATTGGATTTCCAAGCTGTTTGACCTTCTCACGTCTCAGACAGCCAAGCAAGCCCTAGCCTGGCTCATCTGAGAAAATCTTCAGCCAGTCATTAAGGGCCTGATCCAATGCCCGTTGACATCTGTGGGAAGGCTCCAGTTAACTTTGCTGGGAGCTGGATCAAGCCCAAAAGCTATTAGCAATGGGTGGGGGGGATATGGAAAGGTTCAGGTACCGATTAAGACCTTCTCAGAACTTCTTTCATCCACAAAATCTGGGTCAAGCTCTCAGCAGACAGTCTTTGTTGTGATCATTCCGCTCCTTCACTTCTACTCACGGCTGCAGGGAGCCAGCTGCCGAGTTCTGGTGTGAATCTGGACTTGTCCAAGTCTGGGGGATGTCTGGAGCTGGGCGGATGGATGTG
The DNA here is from genome assembly GCF_965140235.1 of Caretta caretta. Classification (NCBI taxonomy): domain Eukaryota; kingdom Metazoa; phylum Chordata; order Testudines; family Cheloniidae; genus Caretta; species Caretta caretta. The sequence goes on from NC_134214.1 coordinate 5,386,034, forward strand.
GTTACTCTGCCCATTATAGACATAAGGACCGTTTGTAAAATCTGAATACAGATCTGAATTTCTTGCCAGTTTTGGGGGTGTCCAAAACCAGGGCTTTGGTGTGGTCCTGTCTCTACCCAGAACGAGACAATGCAGAGACAAATCAAACAAATTAGAAAAGTTGGCCAAATATTTTTTGCAAACCTCAAAAAGAAAAAGTTCCCTTTGAAAGAATGTGTGAAGACTCAGACCACGTCTACGCTACAGACTTTGGTCGACACAAGTTGCGTCGGTGTACAGTGCCGAAGTTAGTACATCGCCTGTGCACATGCATCCTGGCTGCTTGCACACAAGGGAGAGCTGGTAAGGTGCTCGCCAAGCTGGGGTCAGCGCCGTTCAAGGAAGTAGTTTTACTTCATCACCATCGTGGGGCGCTTATGTCAGCCAGAGACAAATTTGAGTGGAGACTCTTGCACAAATAGGTCCGCGCAAGGCGACTTATGTCAACCTAACTTTGCAGTGTAGACCAGGCCTCAGATCACTTCTTTGTCTTCTGACCCAGTTCCCCTGTCTCTGAAATCAAGCTAATGAAATGCACTATTTACACCTTCATCACAATCAATTTTTTCCTGCAAACCACTGACTTCTTTTCTCCAGCATGCACAGCTATGGCTCTCATCACTAATGTCTGCCTTTTGAATTAGCTTCCTGGTGTCCATGTCAGGAATGTATAGATTGCTTAAACCCAAATGTCCCTGCTCTCATGTCATCCACTGTTGGATCTTACAGAACAGGAATAGCTGCATCCCAGGGTTTGAGAACGCTGGGTGGTACCAGGCTGGCAGTCCAGGCTCACTCTTGTGCTGCAGTTGAAGCTAGAAAGGAACGGTAACGTTCCTCCGAATGATCAGCTGTGTGAAATGTTCAAGATTAAAAAATTAATGCCAGGGTAAGGAGCCTTTGACCTCAAGGTCATCGGTTCTGATCCAGCCCAGGTCAGAAGTAACCGAAAGGCATTATCATCTGACAGTGGCCAGTGTTAAATGAACTGGCAGAGTCCACCCCAGTGGCATACAGTGGCACATTTAGGCAGGCGCGCAGTTCTACACTTGTATGCAAAATGGTGTCCTCCATGCAGCACGACCTTGCACCTACGGCGCACGCAAGGTTATGCTGTGCGGAGAACGCCATTTTCTTCTAGCATCTTCTGTGCACACTTGGGGAGCAGACAGGAGTGCACAGCCAGTCCTGGGGCATGCGTTGCACATGCAGAGGGCACACCACTGGTCCACCCAGTTCCTAGCAGAGAAGTGTGTGCATTAAGAAAAACACCACCCCAAAAGGCAGTAGCTAGCACCCTAATGTTGGCAGTGTCAGCGTGGAGAGTGAACTCCCCTCTGTCCCCTCTAGGTGGTCTGTCAGGGGCCTGGTCCCCCTGCAGCTCCCCTTTGGGGTGCACCAGGGTCACGTCCTCTCTTGGGCTCTCATCGTCCAGGTCGTGGATGTTAACATCACCGGCCCAAAGACGGAAACCCAGCCCTCCGGCTGAGCTCCTCTGGAGTTCACCCCCACCGAGGTTAGAGGCAGAGAGAAAAAATGAAACAAACAAGTCCCAGACGAGCCCCCAGCCTCTCTTCCTTCAGGCAGTCTTGGGCTAGCCACAGTCTATCTCAATGTCCTCTGCGCGGCCACCAGAAAGGGTCTTGAGGTGATTGTTTATAGCCTGGCTCTCCTCTCATGGGGCCTGGACAGTCTGTGGTTATGGGAGCAGCCCCTGCCTTCCATCAGGCCTCTCCTTCAGAGCTGGAGACTTGAGGTCTGTCCTCGCCCCAGAGTAGCCTCCTGCTGAGCTCTCACGCCACTCCTGACAGGCCATGCAGGTATGGCCGGGCAGGGCGGGGTGAGCCCATAACCACTTCACCATCCCTTCCAGTCTGATACAGGGTTTGCACACCCCATCACACCGGCCCGGTCAGCGTGGAGGCACATGGGGCAGTGTGGGGGAAGCATGCACCAAGCTGGAGTTGATCTGTGACAAAGGGAGGACTTCAGCCTCCAGGGCAGTACATTCAGAACCGTCCAGTTTAACGCCTCTACGAAAACGAAGTACCGGTCCTCAAACACTGACAGTTTCCTGTATGCTCCAATGCATTGAACTGGCTGCCACCTATCCCAGAGCAGAGCAGAGCAGAGGGAAGGGTGGGGGAAGTCAGCCAGTCTCCCTCACTTGGCAACGACCACCCAGGACGTCTCGAAGAGTTCTGTAAAAGGAGATAAGGGGTTACCTTTCCTGCCATTGCACAATGTTCTACTCACACTGAGAGCAATGGCAGCCTGGCCTGAAAACCTTGTGGGACTCTTTGAACCTTGACCCTTAGCCCCTATCACCATCTATCGACCAAGCACACACTTGAGGAGAGAACATAAGAATGGCCACACTGGGTCAGACCAAAGGTCCATCTAGCCCAGTATCCTGTCTGCCGACATTGGCCAGTGCCAGGTGCCCCAGAGGCAATGAACAGAACAGGAAATCATCAAGTGATCCATCCCCTGTCGTCCATTCCCAGCTTCTGGCGAACAGAGGCTAGGGACACCATACCTGCCCATCCTGGCTAATAGCCATTGATGGACGTATCATCCATGAATTTATCTAGTTCTTTTTTGAACCCTGTTATAGTCTTGGCCTTCAAAACATCCTCTGGCAAAGAGTTCCACAGGTTGACTGTGCATTGTGTGAAGAAACACTCTGGTGGCTGACCAGAGGACCGAGGTAGGTTTTGTTGGTTATGGATGGAGGAGCTTCAGAAGGCTCTGGGAAGTTGTGCAGCTCAAAGAAGGCCCCTACATTTTGAAGGTTGACCTGAGCTTTTTTGCTTCAAAATCACAGTTGCAATCTCGTGGGTGTGGACTCTGTCCTAAGCTTTCCAGTACATCCAGCCTGTGACTAGGCTGGGCGTGCTGGGATGATTTAGTTGGGGATTGGTCCTGCTTTGAGCAGGGGGTTGGACTAGATGACCTCCTGAGGTCCCTTCCAACCCTGATATTCTATGATTCTATGATTTCCACTTCTGATCCCATACAAGCCCAGGAAGCTCATTCCCAGCCTTTGAACTTTGGTGGACCTCGGACCTGGATCCCGATTCAATCTTTGGAGTCTTGGGACCCATTCAGCTGATAAATCCAAACACCCATGTGAAATAATGGATCCAAATCCTGTGGCTTGGACCCTTCTGTAGCCATGAGGAAACATTGCCTGTCCCCCATCTACTCTCTCTCCACACACCCATGTATATCCAGGATAGGTTCCTATGATTCCACTCTCTTGCTAATCCATGCAGTTGCTCTGAGCTACAGATGCACATTTTGGATCTCATTCCTCTCTTGTGTTGGTGATGCCTGGGACCGGGGACAACGATGAGGACCCAGAAGTGCTGCTGGCTGGAGTTTTCCTGATCCACAACCTTCCCTTGCAAATATCATTGCGGGCGGGATCTTTATTTGAAAATAGAATCCTAGACTATCAGGGCTGGAAGGGACCTCAGGAGGTCATCTAGTCCAACCTCCTGCTCAAAGCAGGACCAATCCCCAATTTTTGCCCCAGATCCCTAAATGGCCCCTCAAAGATTGGACTCACAACCCTGAGTTTAGCAGGCCAAAGCTCAAACCACTGAGCTACCCCTCCCCCTAATACTACAGGCACCTACAGAACCCGCTGCACAGTGGTGTTTGTAAGGGTACATTTTGGTTTGCAAATCTCGCTGAGGATGGAAAGAGTGACACTGCTAGAATTGCTAAATATTATCATATCTCACGACATTGCCTTTGAAGCATGTGGCACAATTATTACAATTATTACTGGAAAATACAGAGGAATCCTCCTAATTCAATCAAACCTTGAGGTTCCAATTGCCCCATACCTATACCAGTCTCCCACAGATTTCACTGGAGTTCTGCTTGCACGGAGACTGAATAAAAACTAGAACTGGTTGGGGGGTTTTTCCGCACAGACTATTTTCCCCACCAGCTTTTGGACCAAAGAGAAATTGTCATCCAAATCTTGTTGAGGTTTCGTTGAAAAATTGAACCCCCCCCCCCCCCCGCCCCCAACTGACAGTTTTGGCTGTCAAAAAATGGGGGGGAGGGGCTGTTGTCAATTAAAATCCCTCCAAAGAAATAATCGATGAAAATGTTGCACAAAAATGAAACTCCCCCTCCGCCCAGAACATTTGGCGGTAAATACATATATTTTGGAACAAGCGCTAATAAACATTGATGGGGGAGCTGACTTGGGCCTGGTGAGGCAAGTTTCATTGGACCAGGAGCCAGCCACGCTGGTGCGGGTTGCATCCCACTGGGGAATTGAGCACAGTGAGGCCAAGGAGGACGCGTGAAATGAGAAAGCCCACTGAAGCAACAGAGGACAGTTACTCCGCTAAGGCAGGTTTCCCTTTAAGCGGGTTCCATTGCACTGCAGTGCCTATCGACCTTTAATAGAGATGGATCCCTGTGCAGCGCCCAGTCAGTGTGTATAACCCCAAGCTGCCTTTCACGCTTGCTGAATTGCTACCGTGTAGCATTAACTATTTCTGGTGTTATTGGGCTGTGTTTCCTGCATGAACTTTCTCTGCTCGGCCACTGATTCTGCTTTCTCTCTCTCTGCTTTCCTCTTCCCCCCTTTCTCCTCTGCTTTCGGTGCAGCTGCAGAAACAACCGACCACAGGCCAGAGAGAGGAGCTGAGCTGGACCAAGCGACAGCATGAGCCTGGGTGCCATCAAGCCGCACCCCTTAGAGTGGCCAGTGTCTCTGAGACGTGTCAGGGAGTCATTAGGGCTCCAGCGGGGCATCCCCACCCCCGTCACCCTTCCTGATCTGTATGGGACACAATGGAATCCATCGCTGCTGTAGGTATGGTGCCGTGCTCTGTTAACCCTTCCTGCCCGGCACACGCTTAACTCCCACTGGGTCTCCGGACAGGGAAAGAAAAACAAAACTGAAACGAATTCAAACGCTCAGGCCCCCGCCGGAAAAACAAATAACCCTCTCGGCTGCTGAGAGACATAACACAGGCCAGGGAGCTCGCATCCTGGCGGTCTTCATGGACAGGGCCTCTCCTCCCACTCCATCCCAGACCTGCGCCCCACCACAATGAAAGTCGTTCTGCACAGGTTGGCAGCCTCGTCTGTGCTTGTTTTGTTCAGTTGGTTTAATTTAACTCTGCTGCCTGGTCTCTCTGGGTAAATCTGGGGATCTGTTCCAGTGTAATGAATAAGAAACGTTCCTCCCTCTAGCTAAATAGCATGGGGCAAAAAAAACCAGGCTAGGCCAGCATGTTCCAGTGCACTTCAACCCCCCACCCCCAGCTCTTTGGGACTAAAAGGTGCTTTCAAGATAAATCCACAAGGAAGCAATCTGTGATCACAAGTCTCTTTAAGCTGCTTTTGCCTGCCCAAAGCCCTGACACGACTGGATGCCTCATGGCCCCATGTTGAGGGCTCCATCTCCTTGCCACCCATCCCAGATCTAGCAGAGACCTCCAGGGCCAGAGAGCACCGGCTGGAAGGAATTGTGGCAAGGGCTGCCATCATGCTCTTGGGGACAGAAAGGGGAAAAAAAACAGAGCAAGCCAGGGAAAGGAGCAGAGAAGTGGGGGAAGGGCTAGGTGGTCGTGACAGTGCATGGGCAGGGGAAGTGATGGGCTGCGGTGGAAATGAGTGGAGAGAGTGGATGAAGATGGGCTCTTGAGAGCTATGGGACCACATACACAGAGCCAGCCAAAGTCCATTGAAGTTGCTGGAAATCTTGGCTCAGGCCCATAGAGAGCAGGGCTTGGGGAGGAGAAACGCTGGGCTCGGGCAGGAGCCAGACCTTGCAGAAGGAGAGAGATCAGAGTGGGGGCTCCCAGGGCTGGACGCTGAAACAGTCTGAGAGTCAGCAGCACCCAAAAAGCAGCAGAGGGGAGGAGCTCGCAGCTGACGCAGAGAGGGGGAAAGAAAGAGAGGGGCCGGCGAGGAGAAGGCCAGGCCTGGCAGCGGGTGGGCAGCTGCAAATGGGGACTGGAGGCATTGAGCACAGTGCAGCAGGGCCCTGAAATAAAACGTGGGCGAAGAGAACGGCCGGCCTGAGGCAGAGAGGGGCCGGGCGGTGGAGGAGTGGGGCTAGCAGCCACGAGGGAGATACTGAGCATGAGGCTGTGGAGGCAGAGAGGGAGGAGCTGACCCAGAACAGGAAGAGAGGATCTAGCAGTGTGGAGATGCTGGTACCCAGGACGAGCGAACGCTGGGGACCCAAGAGCAGGGAGTGGCTGCAGCACCAGGCCCAGCTGAGAGCGGGGGCCAGGGGCCAGTGTCAGAAAATGGGGCCTGAGGAGGGACCTCCGTCACCAGGGGACACAGACCTGTGTCCCATCCAGACCCAGGCAAGGCACCGGAGAGTGGGGCTCCTCCCTCCAGTCCCAGCAGGGTGAATCACGTGGTAGCTTAAATGCAAACGGACACGGGTTTGTGGTTCATTCTCTGAGCAGCTTGGAGTGAATCCGTTCATAAAGCCCTGGAGGGCAGGGGACACGTGCCGGACGGCCCTGAGGTCTCCCAGAGCATGACATCATCTGCTCCTCAGCGTAGGCCTGCACTGCAGCTGGGAGGGTGCTCCCCAGCACACGGAGACGGGCCACGCTAGCTCTGCTCCAGCTTGTGCGCTTAAAAAGAGCCGTGTAGCTGGGGGTAGCACGACTAGCTGCCTCAGTACAAACCCGCCCAGTGCACGAGCTCCAGCAGCCGCTGGTGCAGCCTGGTCTGGATGGAAGGAATTACAGGCAGAGATCAGCTACAGGTGGGCTGTTTGCAGTCAGTGGCTAACCCACATCCCCAAGCACTGTGTGTCTTCTCCCCAGGTCGGAGCATTGCCGGGAGAAAACAAGGATCTGGAGTTGGGGCGGGAGAAGTGAAAGGAGGGCAAATGGACGGAAGGACTTGCAGTCCGGGTCTGAGTGGGACAAGGTACCCACACAATGCAGGGTCACTGTGGCAGGCACTGACTGGCCCCCGTGCCTTCAATCTCAGCAAAAAGGCCAAAGTTTGGATGGGCCGTGGGAGTATAAACTTAAGGTGGTCCCTTCGGGGCAGGGTCCAAGGACACTGGTGGGGTAACAGGGGGAAGCCAGCCCTCTCGTTGCCCATGCTGGACCTGTCCAGTCTCCAGGGCTGTCTCTCTGGTGCCTGCCAGTACTAGACTTGATTTTTTCATCACCAACACCAGCTGCTGCTGTAAAGACTGTGTCCCACCCCGAAAGCACGGAGCAGGGGAAGGTATTGCTAGAACTATTTGTACGTTCCCTGGAAGGAGCTGGGTGACCATTAGAAAGATGCCGTTTGGCAGGATAAAGCATAACATTTTAACAGTGAGAGTAACTAACCCCTGGAACCATTTGCCAAGAGGCGTGGGGGGATTCTCCATCACTGGCCATTTTTAAATCACATCTGGGTGTTTTTTCTAAAAGCTCTGCTCTAGGAATTATGCTGGGGCAGTTCTCTGGCCTGTGTCAGACAGGAGGTTGGACTAGAGGGAAGATCACAACTGTCCCTTCTGCTTTGGAATCTGTGAATCTATGATAGGACAAGCGTCTGGTGCATCAGCGATGCTGGCGTGAGCGCAGTCCCTGGGAAGCAGTAGCAGCATGTTCACCCCAGTCTTCCCAGTGCACACTTTTCCTGACGGCACATCAATCCTTGCTGGTCCTCCTGTCCTCTCAAGAACATGCAGCTGGCAGAAGACACTCAAACACAAATTAGCACCGATGAACCCTGGCAAATTTTGGCTTGATCAGCAATTTTATCAGGCGACTCCTCCTGAAGTTTTGCAAATGTTTCCTTCTCTCTGGTGTCGTGAGCCATGCCATGGCCTTCCTTCCCTCTACTGTAGCTTCCCTTCATCTGCCCCACATGGGAGGACCAGCAGATCCATCTTCTCTTCCCTGCTGTGGGGACCAGCAGCAGTAGACCCCCATGGAAAGAAAGCTACAGAATTCATAACTACCTTTGCTCCAGGCCACATTCACTGTCCTGGTCAAATCTATCTGTGAGAGCCCCACATACCTGGACATACCTGCTGTGGCCCCATCCCCTTTGCTCTGTTCCCAGGACTCTGCATCTGCTAGGTTGCTGAAAGAATGTTAGGAACCATTAGGAAAGAGATCGATAATAGGACAGAAAATATCATAATGCTACTGTATAAACCCATGGAACATCCACACCTTAAATACTGCGTGCAGTTCTGGTCAACCCAATCTCAAAAGAGATATAGTAGAATTAGAAAAAGTAGTGAAGGGAAACACAAATGATTAAGGGTATGGAACAGCTTCTGTATGAGGAGAGATTAAAGAGACTGGGACTGTTTAGCTAAGAAAAGAGACGACTAAGGGGATATGATAGAGGTCTATAAAAGCATGACTGGTGTGGAGAAATTGAATAAGGAAGTGTTACTTACCCCTTCACATAACTTAAGAAACAAGGGTCACCTAATGAAATTAACAAGCAGCAGGTTTAAAACAAGCATAAGGAAGTATCCTTCACACAATGTCCAGTCAGCCTGTGGAACTCATTGCCAGGGGATGTTGTGGCCAAAAGTATTAGTGGGTTCAAAAAAGAATTGATAAGCTCATGGAGGATAGGTCCATTAATGGCTATTAGTCAAGACAGTCAGGGATGGAACCTTATGCTCCGAGTGTCCCTAAAGCTCTGACTGCCAGAAGGTGGGATTGGATGGCCGGGGATGGCTCACTCAATAAATTGTTCTGTTCTGCTCATTTCCTCTGAAGCACCTGGCACCTGGCACAGTATCGGAAGACAGGATACTGGGCTAGATGGACCTTTGGTCTGACCAGCATGGTTGTTCTTAGGTTCCTGGGGGCTACACTGTGACATAAACCTCAGTAATATTTAAGGCCTGGAATCAGCATTACTGTGAAGCCTCAGAGAGCTCCCCAAAGGGGTAGTGCCAGGCGAGTAAAAAGGGGTCTTTGCATGACTGAGAATCAGGACCCTGGAGTTTAACTTCACTCCATACCGCCCCAACACCACCTCCCTGCAAAGACAGGCCTGAGGCAAACCCTCTCTGTACAAGTCACAAGGCGCAACATTTTCCATCCATATCCAGTGCAAATTCTCTTCATAACACAGGCACCTTGGAAGGCCAGGAATCAGGTCAGGTCATTCTTATGAAGAGTAGAAACAGCCACTGGGTCACAGGTTGTACCGACGCTCTCAACCAGTGGCAGCAGGGGGTGAGAGCAGGCATTGTGAGGGGTGAGCAGAGGAGAAGTAGATCCTGCCTGTAGAGTCTGCAGGTTTCAACGCCCTGAGAAGGCCACATCCTCAGCCCATTGCTGCCAGCACCACTACGCACCGCCCATCGTTCACGAGGAAGGCCTGTGACCCGGCCCATCTCTGGCAGCTTAAAGACCTTGCTAACGGGAGGCCTTTTCCCCACAGCGGGCAGCATGAGACTGAAAGGCGGAGGAAGATCATGATGATGGAGCAGAAGAAGCTGCCGCCACCTCTGGAAGACCATTGTCTCTCCATTCCTGACCCTCCCCTTTTGCTATCCATCTCAAGAGACCACAGTCTCTCCAACTGCAAACCCACCCTCAATGATTCATAACCAAGTCTGCTTGGGTGCCACTCAACTCTTGTGCAGTGTTTTGAAGCAAAGGCTCAGAGATTGGTGCATCTGAGTGTGCACAGGCCTGGAAGTACCGGCAGTCGAAGGCAGAGGCCCTGGAAATGGCATGACAGCATTACCGTCATGCCCAGTGCTAATAACTTGTGGAGGGCATTGATTGATACACGCTGGTAACTCCATAATGTTGTGCATACAGACACCTGAATGGCCAGGGCTGTCTGGGTTAGGGCTTTAGGGCTTTCCAGTCACAAAGAGCATAATCTGTAGTCTCAGCCCAGATGGCTTTGACATCCAGCAGTGCCCCAAGCAAAGGCAGAGCGGAGGAAGAAGGCAGAGTGTGTGTCTGTCTGGAGAGGGATGTTCGGACAATACCATCCTACCCCTCTTTGTCTGGTAATTCTTTTCCAAGAGGCTCATTGCACACCTGTAACTCAGAGCCTCTACCAAAAATCAATCGTGTGGAAGACTGAGCCAGTGCTCATTTCTGCCTGGGCCCTCAGCTCCCCCAGGCAGGTACCCGAGGCTCACCAGATAAAAGAGCTCTGATCTTAGTGACCTCACCACAGTTCTCGTAGCCAGTTTGGCAGTAGCCTGTGAAAGTTCTGTTCTGTGCAGCTTAGTAACTACAGGCTGTTCTCTGTGTGTACAGGGCCTAGTGCAATAAGAACATAAGAACGGCCAGACTGGGTCAGACCAAAAGGTCCATCCAGCCCAGTATCCTGTCTACCGACAGTGGCCAGTGCCAGGTGCCCCAGAGGGAGTGAACCTAACAGGTAATGATCAAGTGATCTCTCTCCTGCCATCCATCTCCACCCTCTGACAAACAGAGGCTAGGGACACCATTCCTTACTTATCCTGGCTAATAGCCATTAATGGACTTAACCTCCATGAATTTATCCAGTTCTCTTTTAAACCCTGTTATAGTCCTAGCCTTCCTAACCTCGTCAGGCAAGGAGTTCCACAGGTTGACTGTGCGCTGAGTGAAAAAGAACTTCCTTTTATTTGTTTTAAACCTGCTGCCCATTAATTTCATTTGGTGGCCCCAAGTTCTTATGAGAACAAGTAAATATGAGAACAAGGCTTGTTTAGCCTAACTAAAAGAAGGTTGAGGGGAGATATGATTGCTCTCTATAAATATATCAGAGGGATAAATACCAGAGAGGGAGAGGAATTATTTAAACTCAGTACCAATGTGGACACAAGAACAAATGGATATAAACTGGCCACTAGGAAATTTAGATTAGAAATTAGACGAAGGTTTCTAACCATCAGAGGAGTGAAGTTTTGGAATAGCCTTCCGAGGGAAGTAGTGGGGGCAAAAGATCTATCTTGCTTTAAGATTAAACTCGATAAGTTTATGGAGGAGATGGTATGATGGGATAACATGGTTTTGGTAATTAAATATTCATGGTAAATAGGCCCAATGGCCTGTGATGGGTTTTTAGATGGGGTAAGATCCAAGTTACCCGGGAAAGAATTTTCTGTAGTATCTGGCTGATGAATCTTGCCCATATGCTCAGGGTTTAGCTGATCGCCATATTTGGGGTCGGGAAGGAATTTTCCTCCAGGGCAGATTGGAAGGCCCTGGAGGTTTTTCGCCTTCCTCTGTAGCATGGGGCACGGGTCACTTGCTGGAGGATTCTCTGCTCCTTGAGGTCTTCAGACTACAATTTGAGGACTTCAATAGCACAGATATAGGTGTGAGGTCTTTTTTAGGAGTGGTGGGTGAAATTCTGTGGCCTGCATTGTGCAGGAGGTCAGACTAGATGATCATAATGGTCCCTTCTGGCCTAAATATCTATGAATCTATGAAATAACTTTTCCTTATTCACTTTCTCCACAGCACTCATGATTTTATAGACCTCTATCCTATCCCCCCTTAGGCTCCTCTTTTCCAAGCTGAAAAGTCCTAGCCTCTTTAATCTCTCCTCATATGGGACCCGTTCCAAACCCCTAATCATTTTAGTTGCCCTTTTCTGAACCTTTTCTAATGCCAGTATATCTTTTTTGAGATGATGCGGCCCTGGTTCGTGACTAGGGTTCCCAGGTGATACCATAATACACATAATAATAATTAACAACAACAGCATACGTTTCCCATGGGCTTTCTTATAACACCCCGGAGTTACTGCTTCTGGTCAGCAGGTCACCACAGACGTTGATTAGCCCCAGAGTCATGACAGCAGCCTCCGTTTCCAATCCAAATATGTTGCCACTTTAAAACATGACAAAGCCCCAGCCAGGAAGCTGCAAGAAAATAAAACGGCAGGGGAGGAAGTTTTGAAGTTTGTCCGGTTTTACCATGAAGATCCATTTTTCCCCTATGACGTCAGTTGCGTGACTCAGCACTCCCGACATCAAAAATGTAGCCTGTCGGCTGATTATTATTTATACAGTGCCAACAATGCGCTATGCAGCTCAGAGACAAATATGACGTCCTTGTCCGGAAGAATGGGCAGTCTTCTCAATTTGTAGAAGAATTTGCAGGGCTTGTCTTAACCTGCGTGTTAGCTCAAGGTATAACTTGAGTGTTGCCGCTACCCTGACTCCATCCACACACACAAATCTCTAGTTTAAGTTAAGTGGGGCTTTAAACCAGAGCTAGCTGACACATTTCAGGGGTGGTGGGAGCTCAAATCTTACTGCTGCTCCATCTAATGATGCAGTAGGCATGGGACTACAGCCGGTGTTAACACAACTCCTCAGCGGCTGACCCAATAGCGCTGTGTCGCTCCAGTGTTCTTTTGCAGCGTGGCCGCTCTCTCTCACCCTAAGCTAGCTCATAACTTCAGTGTGGTAACCGGCGCTAACGGTTGCAATGGAGACAAAACCTAAGTCTCTGATCCTTCAAACACTTCCTAGCTGGTGTGGTGCTTGCTAGGGGAGTAGTTCTGTTGGTTTCCGGTAGCGTTTGCAGGGCTGAGCTCTAGACAAAGTGAGGGATGGGGAACAACAAAAGCCCACGTTTAAGCAAAAGCATCAATCCAAGCAGCCATGTGAGTCAATGGACAGAGCACTGGGCTGGGATCCAGGACACGTGGGTTCTCTTCCTGTCTCTGACCCGACTTACTGAATGACTTTGTACCAGGTGTTTCCTGCCTCTCTTCACCTCCCCCCGAGTCTGTCCGTCTTCTATTCAGATTGTAAGCTCATCGGGGCAGGCAGCGTCTCTCACCCTGTGCTTGTACAGTGCCAAGCACAATGTAGGCTAAGGTGGCAGTAGGTGCTGCTGAAATAATAAATAGCCCATTGAGAGGATCTGAATTCACAGCACACCCTGCTTACTGCACCAAGTTGCCAGAGAATCTTTAAAGATCAAGTGGCCTTTTTCACAGGCTGTCTGTCCTATGAAAAAGGCAGTTGTAGGGGTTAGTATGAGCAGGGCCTGCCCTTTGAACGCCTCACCCTTGTGTTTATATCATTAGTTTGCTCTTGTGCTGGCTGTTACGTTCCTGGGGCTGCATTGCGCCTTCTAGTGATTAATTTGCTGCCTGACAATTCTAGGTATTTGTCTACCAGCAACTGTGTAGCTGGATAAAGCTACTGACGTGTTTATCATGGGATCCCCCCTTGTCTGGGCCCGGCTGGTCATGATTACACCAATGCCTGCCTTTCCCAGGCTCTGATGGGAATGAACACTCACCAGGAGGCAAGGCAAAGTGTAATAACTGAGTGTCTAAAAGCTGGTCAAATCTTTTGAGAACCCAACCCCAGCACAGGTTCCAGGTTCCCCATACAGTACTCAGTCCAGCAATGGCATGAACCCTTCGCACTCCATTCCCAGAGTTCCCGTGAAGCCATCAGAACCGCTTTGACATGTGTATCTGACCGGATAGCTCCTACTCACCTGTGCAGTATTCATTCCCTAACCAATAATATCGAGGGATTTTATGGTAACAAATCCATAGCTGCCTAGTGATTTTGGTTACAATGCACACCACAATGGCTCAGACTTTCACAGCAACAGCAGGGCTAGAACTCACATTCTCCTCATCCCAAAGGCCAGGCCCTACCACTGGAGCCAAAAGAGAATCTCCCTTAGCTATTAGCAGTATAATGCCTATGACACACAGCTGAGCAATCCTGGTTCCGTTCAGTGCAACACAAGGGTGAACATACACACTGGCTGGTTCATTGCATCAGTGACCTGGACTGGATTTGGTAAGACAGAGTCATCTCTGCTCACAGACTGACTGGAGTTACGGTTTATCACAGGAAACCATTGTCCTGCATAGGGATGGAGTAGGCAGACTCACAAAGGGAAGGGTTGGTTTGGGGCATAGTGCAAGGCATTGCGTGGTGAGGCTAAAGCGTGAAATCACGGCCTGTTGAAATCAATGCCAAAACTCCCATTGACTTCGACAGGGCCAGGAAGGAGCGAGTCCAATGGGAAAGGGCTGAGAGGGCCCGCTGGAAGGAAAGAGAAAGACGAGGAACTAAAGACAGATATACTTCTCCTCAGTGCCTGAAGGGTTAAAACCATCTCACGCGCACACATCCCCAGCTGCTGCCGACCTAGCTCTGGGGGAGCTGGCAGGCCAGCTGATATACAAACCCCTTTCAAACTCCCCCAGCCCTAGAGCCTTACCCGACAGAGGCAGCGGACAGAGCCTGCTAAGGCGGGATATGTACATATGCTACTAAAATCTCCTTTCCTCGTGGACTTTTAGTTGCGGACTGCAAAGCACCGGTGGAGCTGGAACACGGGTCCGTCACCTTCGCCACAAGGAACAATCTCACCACGTACCGGTCAGGGGTCCGGTACTCCTGCCAGCGACCCTACTATCAGATGGCCCCAAATATCACCGGTGAGGCCATCCGCCGCTGGGGAAGGGGCTGTGGCCACGCAAGTGGGGGTGGGGCTCTGAACAGGGAGAGCGTGCGGCATGCTCATTGCTGGGCTAGTCGATGTGCAGTAGGCTAGTGTTAATAATAAGCATATATCTGCAAAGATTGTGCAAATAATAATCTAGTGGGTATCTAAGTATCTATTACATATATTGGGCATAAGCTTTCGTGAGTAAAAAACCCCACTTCATCAGATGCATGGAGTGAAAATTACAGATACAGGCATAAATATACTGACACATGGAGAAGGGAGTTACCTCACAAGTGGGGAACCAGTGCTGACAAGGCCAATTCAGTCAGGGTGGATGTGGTCCCCTCCCAATAATTGATGAGGCAGTGTCAAGACCAAGAGAGGGAAAATTGCAGGGAAAACCTCCCTGGACATTCAACAACAGATTTAAAAGTAGCCATCCTCAACAAAAAAAACCTTCCAAAACAGACTTCAAAGAGAAACTGCAGAGCTACAATTCATTTGCAAACTTGACACCATTAATCTGGGCTTGAATAGGGCCTGGGAGAGGCTGGCTCACTACAGAAGCAATTTTCCCTCTTTTGGTCTTGACACCTCCTCATCAATTATTCGGAGGGGACCACATCCACTCGGACGGAATTGGCCTTGTCAGCACTGGTTCTCCACTTGTGAGGTGACTCCCCTCTCTTCATGTGCCAGTATATAGTTATGCCTGTATCTGTAATGTTCATTCCATGCATCTGAAGAAGTGGATTTTTTTTACCCACAAAAGCTTATGCCCAAATAAATCTGTTAGTCTTTAAGGTGCCAACGGACTCCTCGTTGTTTTTGTGGATACAGACTAACACGGCTGCCCCTCTGATATATTACACAGATTGACTCTGCCATGGCAGGGTCGAACTGGCCATGGTGCGCTGCGGAATCAGGGGCAGAAAGAGCGATTGAGATTTGATCTTGTTGCTAAAGGCAGAACAGACAGTTAAAGTGCAGTTGTTCTCTGCAAAGTGCCCCCTTGTTACTCGGCAGCCCTGTCCCCTGGGTGTGGCTCCGTCAGAAATACAGCTTTACGCCTGTTCGCTCTTGTTAGCCCTGCAGGACCAGTGCAGTTCCAGGAGCTGGATTTTACGCGACACAAGTGTTCACTAAATTGCGATTGCACAGCCCAATGGTGCCCTCAGTGGAAAACGGAGTCACACATCTGTATCCCAGAGCGGAGCGAGAAGGCAGCAGGGCTGCCAGGGTGTAGCGGAGGGAACATGAGGCTTGTCTGTGTGCAAAAGTTGCCCCAATTTCACTAAACCGGTGCAGAACCCTGGTGTATTTCAAATGCAGAGACACTCCTACTGATTTAACATCCGTCCATTGAGGCCAATCAGTATAAAGCACTGCGCTGCCAAACCCAGAGTGTGCATGTGAGAGGATCGCACCGATTGAACTAAATGGATTTCCAAACTGACTCAGTTAAATCAGGGCTGCAGCAGTGTGTGAACCAGCCCTCACTGGTGACTCAGGCCAGGCTGACCCCAGCCTGGCGCACGCATCTGCGGGGATGCTTGCCGGGGTAGCAGTTTGAAGAACTATGCTTTTCCTCACAACAGTGGATTGAAATGCTTTAGCCTAACTAATGTTAGTGGGCTCAGTGTCAGGAGATCTGGGGGGAACGTAACGGCCTGTGATATGCAGGAGGGCCAGACTAGCTGCTCTCCTGGTCCTATGGATTTGATACAGGGCCTGATCTACAGAAGATCTGAGGAGCCAGTGCTCCAGATGAAGTCAATGGGAGCTGGGGGAGCCTAGCACCCCTCCAGGTCAGGCCCCTGGAATCACCTAGAGACAATAAAATTGTCACAGGGTCGGCTGCTTCCTGAGCTCCCCCTCATGGCCAGAGGTGGACCTGCGGCGTTCTGCCTCTGTTTCCTTTCTTCAGGGCCCTTTAAGAACTCCGCACACAAACGCATCTCTAGCTCAGCCAAACCCCTCCTTGAGCCTGGATTTCTTACACTAACAAAATAATTCCCCAGACAGAGTTCTCAAATCCCTGTGAAGGCTGTCCTCCCAGTCATCCCACTGGGAGCTCCCAGGCCTTCCCTGCCTGGAGTCTGCTCACTCCCAGCAGCCACTCCCTGCCCTGGCAGGCCCCGGTCTCCCTCCAGCTTCACTCTGGCACCTCTTCCTACACAGCCCCACTCCTCAGCAGCTTCCTTAGAAAGGAACCCATGGATCCCTGCTTACATGTGCCTCCTGGGCTCCGAGGCCCCACAAGGGAGGGACCCAGAGCCCAGACTCCAACCGGAGCCTGAACCTCTACACTGCAATCTGATAGCCACACCGCCCCAGCCGGAGTCAGCTGCCCCGGACTGGCCGCAGCTTCAGCCTTGGGTCTTTGATTGCAGTTTAGAAATAGCCTTACTGTACAGTGGACAGAGCTCTGCTTCCATCGACAGCCAGGTATCATCTCAGCTACTCTCCCCTCTCACGGGGAGCGGTCTGCAGCGACAACAGGTTTGTAGCAGATCGAGCACCCCCCCGCATGTCCCTCCCAGACCCCGGTGCCCCTTACCATGGGGTTCTGCCCGCAGCAGCTGGGTCTCCCTTTCCAAGGGAACCCCTTCCCCCTAGGCCCACCTTGCCTGAGTGGCTACTGCCAGTCATCATCTAGCCCCCTTTCTCTGGAACAGACTGCAATCTGTACTGGCCACTCAGCATTGGTGAGGGGGTTGGACCAGCTGCCTCTGCCTCTCCCCAGGCTGCACCTCTGCAGCCCCAGTACCTCCTGAGGCCTTGAACAAGGCCTCAGCCTGGGGAGTTGCCAGGCTGGAGCTCCCCAGCTCCTCTTGCCCTTCCCTAGCTCTGCTCTGCTACAGGTACCCTGCTCCAAGGCAGCCAAATTCCACCTTCAGGGCACCTCCGCAAGCCCAGCATAGACTATGGCCCCTAGAATATATTTATGGCAACACCCCATAGGCTGTCTGTCAATATGCGTGGCTAACCCACAGCCAACGGTACATGCACCGGCTGCATGTGCAAACCCTGCATTCGGATAAGCAACAGGCAGCTGGTCATGCAGGCGCGTCTATGCTCCCAGCTAACGTTGTGCTCTCTTCCAGGCACGTACATCTGTGATGCTAAGGGGGTGTGGAAGAGCGAGGAGCTGGGGACCAAGCTGCCGTCTTGTCGACCAGGTACCTAGAGAGCTCTGGCATGGTGCACCACCAAACGAGCTGCCGTCTCGTAGCAGAGTTGCTTATGCCACGAGTCAGCCAATCCGGCATTCGCTCTCCAAGGGGTAACAGAGCATGATGCGATGGGTACACGTTGGGGAAGGTGGGGGTCCGTTCAGCACAGATCCGCTGACGTCACTCCATGGCTGGGGCAGCCCAATGCCTTCACTATGCAGGGGTGCCCCAGGCTGTGATCCACAGGTACGTCACCTTAGGAACACCTCAGCAGCAGGCAGGGACAGGGCGTATCCGCAGCGCTATACACAGGGGTTGAGGGGTCTTGTGGCTATAAAGGGCAGAGCAATGAGCAATAGCCATGTGTCACCGAGATGGGGCTGGATTCTGAACGCTCCAAAGTCCACAGGAGTTGAGCTCCAGCGGGCTGGTTCAGGGCCACCTCTAATGCCAGGTGGCCAAATCCTGCCCTGGAGGCCACTAGAGATGTCAGCGCAATTGCACTGGTGGAATTTGGCCCAGGATGTGCGGCACCTTAGAACCTGCCTCAAGCAGCCACCCAAGAGCCCAGCAAAAATCAGAAACCCAGCAGGGGCGGATCTTTAAATAACAGCCCAACAGCGTCCCCTCTGGGGGGTGCTATATTGTGCCCACTGAGATCTACTCCGACAGCACGCAGTGCTCCACAGACATTTACTGATTGGTCCCCACTAGGCCCCAGGTGAGAACTAGCCCCACTTTACAGCTGGGGACACTGAGGCTGAGCGGGTAAGGGACCGGCCCCAGGGGGCAGGGAGAGGCATTGTCAGAGGAGGGAATTAGGCTCAGCGGCTCCTAGGTACCGTGCCTGTAGTCAGACCGCCTCAGACAGTGGCTTAGGTGGCTGATTGCCTCGTGCCAGTGGCTGTTAATGCAGGTTCTCTCTGTGTATGCGCATCCAGGCTGCAGTATTTTAGGAACAATTAGAGCCTAGAGTCTGAGCCAGAGAGAGAGGAAGCAAAACCTCAGCTGGCTCATGGGTGAGGAAAGGCCCGTATCTGTTCCTCTCCCACCTTCACTCCTTCTCCAGCTCACTGGCCGGCTTTGTCTTTGAAAAAGAGAGAACCCCGACTCCTGCCCTCCCTCTGATCTGCACACACTGCTCACTCGTCTCTGGCAAGGATACCGCTTGCTGCAGTTACACTCCAGCCAAACGTGCCCTGCCTTACATGCGCCCACTATGGTGCATGCTGCTATCTCCTGGGACCCCGCAGGCCAGCAATGATACCTCTCAGTGGACATGAAAAAGGGAAACGTTCCCCTCTGCTCACAGCAGATGCAGCACTGGGCAGAGCGGTCTGCCCTTTAGAAACACCCTCCCCGCCTTTCCCTCTCCTCACAATGCACCTAGACCTGACCTGGAGCTGGGCAAATCCCAGCACATGGTTTCTGGGAATATTTGCTGGGACTCGTTCAAGAATCCCACACACCTTCAGCAGTCTTATCCCAAGAGCTTTTGTGGGGTTGGGATGCGCTGGCAGGAGTGTTTGTGGACAGCGAATTTCAAGGCCAAGTTATTCACAGTTATTCACTGAAACTGACCATTGCAGCCACATACCCCTGTTCAAAGTGTTTGCAACCTCCCCTTGTCGGGGAGGGCTCGACATAATACCATGGGACTTTGCTGGCAAACCACACCTAACCAAGAGAGTCCAGGTGTAGTACGTTTCAACGACACACCATACCCGGTCAATCCAGACAGAGCCCAAGCTGCAAAGTGAGGTTTGGCATCTGGATTTGGAACCCACCATTGCCTGGGATGTTTGGATCCCTCAGATCCTGGAACGCAGCCAGATGGTGGTGACTTCACTTTGCCCACTACCAGCTGAGCCAGGGTCCGACCTGTGACCTAGAGGTGAAAATGGAGCCTCGTGTCCTATTGCCATTCCTCTCCCTGAGCTACGCTCCACAGTCTCGTGGTGAAACAAACACAACCATGTTAATTTCAGCCCCATTCATAAAACTTATTTTCTTTTTACATTGTTAAATGGAAAAGGATAAAATTAGCCAGAACATGCGCCTCCCCGCCCCCCCAAGGTTCAAGGGTTTCAGGGCCAATGGAGAGTGAAGAGGATTGATTACTGTGTGTGTGTGTGTGTGTGTGTTTTAAGTACAATTATGGACCCCAATCCTGCACTTGGATCTGCATGGACAGATCTCTGGAGGGGTGCATGGATTTGATTGCAGGGTTGGGGCCAAGCCAGAGAATAAATGATATTGTGGCTCCATATTTATTCTCTCTTAACCACGCCCGAGGACACGGGAATTGCCAGCCCTGTTCAGCCCTGTGGCCCATCTAGTCCAGTAAACTGTTTCTACCAGTGGCCGTACCAGATGCTCCAAAGGATGGTTTGGGGGTTGGACTAGATGACCTTCTGGGGTCCCTTCCAACCCTGATATTCTATGATTCTATGGTGTGAGAACCCCCTAAGCTCTGACTATGGCAACCTCCTCTTTTCTGGCTGCTCCTTGCCCCCCTCCATTGTGCTCCGGCTCCAGATAACACGACTGGGAGCCTATGGTAACAAACATTTGGACTTGAGTCCTTGGTGCTTCTGTTGGGCTAGGGAATCAATACAGGCAGCCTTTGTGCGCCGCTTCCAGTGTTCCAGCTTCTGATCCCCGAGGGCAGCCAGGAGCGCATAGAGACTCGGGGGTAATGAAGCATGACAGCGGGGAGAAAGCTGTCCAAATATCTGCGGCAGTTCAGCTGTGGTTAGATTCCTCTCCCCCTTTGGCTCAAGCCAGTTGCCTATCACAACTAAACCCCATTCTCAGCCCCTGCTCTGCACCCCCTAACTGCCGATAGCAAGAGCACGTCCAGGGCTTTCCGTGTCTCTTATGTATTTTTATTAGAATCAATATTTGGCTAGAAGAGCTTCCTCTAAACGCATCCCATCGCCTTAGGAGAAAAGGCAGCTTCCCGGCAGCCTGACAGCTGGGATACAGGAAATGTTTGGCTAGGTGCATTTTATATTCCTGACAGTATTTGACATGGCAGGGAACCTAAACACACACAAGTAAATGTACACACGCGTGCACATGCTCGTACCACGCGTACACACACACGTGCATATACACGCACCCATACAAACACATGCATGCACACTTATACACACATACATGTACACATGCCTCTACATGTACATACACCTATGTGCACACATGCATGTACAGATGTAGCTGTAGATACACACCTACACGTACACACACACACACGTACATATTTCCGGGAGGTTTCATCTTTTCAAGTCAAGCTTTCCCCAATGCTAGATTTCAGACACAACAGTGTCACGCTGGTGTAACAAAATCGGCAGCACAGAGGAATGAAGCTGTTCCCGTCCCTGCTCCGTATTATGGGGCTCAGCGTTATTGTGCTTCCTTAATTGCTGGGGCCCTCTCCCAAAGAGGCAGAGCAGTCTACTGGATTGAGCATGTGGCTGTGAGCCATGAATCAACCTAATCATCTACTTATGTGGCCCCCCTCACTGAAGTCTGTGAGTGTCTGAATCTGTCACTGGCTTGCTCTGTGACCCACTTTCCCAGGCACCAGACAGAACCGCAGCGATCTGTCCTGTTGCTTTCCTTTATCTTCTCCACTCTGCCCCACTCCACGCCAGCCTCCCTCGGAATGCCTGGCTAGAAATCGAATTGCCAACTGTCTTCCTCTAGCGGGCATCTTTCCTTCCCAAACTGCGTGAAATAACAGTTAAGGGGATAATTCACAGGCCTGTGAGTAGCATATTAGGGCTCTTGGCAGACTGATTTGGGGCCTATTGACTACAGTGGGCTATGGATCAAGCTCTTAAAGCCAAGACTGTGCCGCTTGGCGGCCAAACTGATTTGCTTGCATGAGCCTGGCAAAGGGGAAGGTTGTTTGGTAGCCAAAAAAGTGGTGGGGGCTGGAGAGGAATAACTGCCAGAGGAGTCATTAAGGGAAGACAGCTGTGCTAGATGCATCAGAACACTGTGTACCTTCCAGACACCGTGCTCTGGAGAGAGCCGACCTAGCAGCCGGGTTTTCTTAAAGGACCCTTGTATCGAACAGACCTCGGGACAAGGAGCTGAGCCAGCGGTGAGAACATTTCCACCCGAAGCGGGTGCACTGAGAGAGAGCTAGAGTTCAGCTACGCTCCTGCAAGTCTGCAGCTCCACTGGCTTCCCGGAGAGCAGGAAGTGGCTGGATGGGGGTGTCACATGAGCGAGGATGGAGTCGAAATTGCACAAGAACGTCAGGCTTCCGCGGAATCAGACGTGTGATGCTGGAAGGGACCTCGAGAGGTCAGCTAGTCCAGAGACAGGACCGTGTAAACCTTCACCAACCCCAGCAGGTGTTGGTCCCACCTGTTCTTAAAATCCTCCGCTGACGGGGATTCCACAACCTCCCTTGGAAGCCTGTTCCAGAGCTTCACTGCCCTTAGAGTTAGAAAGCTTTTCCTAATATCTCACCTACATCTCCCTTGCTGCAGATTAAGCCCAGTACTTCTTGTCTTGCCTTCAGTGGCCAGGGAGAACCATTGATCCCGTCCTCTTCAGACCAGCCCTTCGCTTATTTGGAGACTGTGATCAGGTCCCGCCTCAGTCTTTTCTCAACGCTAAACATGCCCCATTTTTTTAACCTTCCCTCACAGGTCAGGGTTTCTAAACCCTTTCTCATATTTGTTGCTCTCCTCTGGACTCTCTCCAATTTGTCCACATCTTTTCTAAAGGGTGGTGCCCAGAACTGGACGCAGTCCTGCAATGGAGGCCTCACCAGTGCCGCATAGAGCGGGACAAATTACACTCCTGTTAATACCCCCCAGAATGACCTTAGCCCTTTTCGCGATTGCATCCCATTGGAGACTCAGTCCGTGTGTGATCCACTATAGTACCCCATATCCTTTTCCGTAGTGCTACTACCTAGCCAGTTATTCCCTGTTTTGTAGTTGCGCCTTTGAGTTTTCCTTTCTAAGTGTAGCACTCTGCTTTACTGGATTTCATTTGGCTGGTTTCGGACCAATTCTCCAATTTGTCACAGTCATTTTAAAGTCTGATCCTGGCCTCCAAAGTGCTTGCAACCCCTCCCAAGCTTGGTGTCATCTGCAGATTTTAAAGTCACACTCTCCATTCCACTATCCAAGTCACTAAAGAAAATATTGACCAATGCCAATTGACCAGACCCAGGACTGACCCCTGCAGGACTCCACTAGGTATGTCCTCCCAGTCTGAGGGTGAACCATTGGGCATGGTCTTTCAGCCACTTGGACATCCATCTAGACCACATCGCCCTAG
This sequence comes from Caretta caretta, assembly GCF_965140235.1. Lineage (NCBI taxonomy): Eukaryota > Metazoa > Chordata > Testudines > Cheloniidae > Caretta > Caretta caretta. The sequence continues at coordinate 5,408,994 of NC_134214.1, forward strand.
TTTGCCTATGAGAATGTCATCTGGGACTGTGTCAAAAGCCTTACTATAGTTTCACTTAAGTCAAGATATATCATATCTATTATTTCCCCCCTATCCATCCACTAGATCAGCAAACCTTGGGCCTCTTGTTGTTAATATTTATTATTTCTCTCTTTTATTTTGCTGGATCAGGTCTTTATTTAGCATCAGTTTGCACCTGTCTTGTTAATAGCATCGATTAAAGCATTGGTTTTGAATGGCCATTTAAATTGCGACCCAGTTTGTCACTGAAACACAAGGGTCGGCCCTGCAGATCTAGAACACGTAAGACATGTAACCCGGGCCTGGTATTTTGGGGCCTTAGCGTAAGTGGGATGACACCCACCTACATGGACCACTGATAAGACTTGAGGCCTGGTGCTGTTCTCAGTGACACAGGAGCAAGGCCTGATTCAAGTCAACGGACTCCTTGCACACTTAAGGTTACACACAGGCTTAGCTGGATCAGAGCCTAACTTCTTCGAAATCAGCTGAGTTACATCAGTGCAGAACTGGTGCCAGAGAGATAGGGCTCAGCTTCCAGCATCAGCCCAGTAATATACAAAGTGCATTAGGAAACCTAATGCTTTTCCTTTGAGAGCTGCAAGAAAAGCAGTGATGTCTCTTGCGGGGAGAGAAGATGGCCACAGGTCTATGATGGGGGCAGAAGAAAGGATACTGGGTATAAGGGAGTCCATCCCATTAACTGAACCATGGGTCTTGGGATCAATTCAACTTCATCTACACAGGCATTGAATTCCAGCTTGACTTGCACAGCACGCTGATGGAAAAATCAGGGGTGGGGTCAAGTTCCATGGATCCCTCCATCCCAGCTCCTGGGTGGGGTGGGGATGGTGCAACTTGTTTTTGTTCTGTTTTGTTGCCAGCCTAGGCTAGAACCGAAGATCTTCCAATTCTGGGCGAGGTGCACTGGCAGTGGGACCCTTGCAGCCTTGTTTCAGTGTGTGTGTTGCGGGGGGGGGGACGGAGAGAGTTCAAACTCTCCCCCCCCTTCCCCTTCCCCATGAAGGTATTCTGGGCTTCAAAAGATGCAATGATGGATGGTGCTAGGCAGCATGCATCATTGCTGGTAGATTATGCCATGGGCCTATCTTTTCCGCCTAAGTAATGCTGATAATATGGCACATTGTAGGAAGGATGTGCTGTAGGAAGGCAATGTGTGATCAGAAATCCAAGAGGAAACACATGCATTGGTAATTCATTTAATTAAATACATCAATGACACAGGACCGAGGTCACCAAGGGAAAGCAGGATGACCTAGAGGAAGGACATAGGCAGAAGACCTGGTTCTAATTCTGGCTCTGCCACCAATTCACTGTCTAAATAGTGAAGACAGAAAAATAGGGGGAGGTGAAACTGAGGCACAAAGCGACTTGCCCAGGAGATCAATGGTAGAGGTAGGACTAGAACCCAGGTCTCCTGAGGCACATTCCAGTGCCCTGTCTACTGGACTGCTCAGACCTAGTGATGGAAGTAATCTGGCCCTAACTCCAAAGCCCACTGAAATCAATGGGCAGACCCAGCGTCTTCAGCAGACTCTGGGGCAACCCATATAGGCCCTGACTGACATTAACAGGAGCATAATAAGGCTAAGCAATTATGGTTATCACCACCACCCCTGCCACAACACTAGAGTAATGGACCATGGTACTCCATTAGGGGGTCCCTCCCAGCCCAAGCAATTCCACCAAGCTATGGAGCGAGTGACTATCTTTAGGGACTCCAAGAAGGTAGAAAAATGTATGTACCCATTTTCCAGACATAACAGAGAAGGCCCATTCAGGACATGGAATTGGGGTGCCCATGTCATTTAAAGATCAGCCTGCTCCATGCCCTGGTGTATATATTGTAGGAACCAAACCTGCAGAGGCAGACGGGGTTGGGTCTTTTCCAGCACAGATGTCCACGAGAACAAGGATTGGCCCCTGGGGACAGAAATAAGAGTATTTGGTTCTTAAGAGACCAATCCAAACTGGCATAATCTACTGGAGAATCGCCTTTCTGCTGTTTCCTGTGGAAGTGCTTGCCCCGTTAGATTAACTGTCCTGTCCTTTCTCTCACCAGTGTGTGGCCAGCCAGTTCGCCCTCTCCCCGGGATAATCAAGCGCATCATTGGAGGGCGGAACGCAGAGCCCGGCTTCTTCCCTTGGCAGGCCCTGATCGTAGTGGAGGACACGTCCAGGGTCCCCAACGACAAGTGGTTCGGCAGCGGGGCCCTCCTCTCTGACTCCTGGGTGCTAACGGCAGCTCACGTCCTCCGCTCCCAGCGCCGGGACAACACCATCATCCCAGTGTCCAAGGAACACGTCACAGTCTACCTGGGCCTACATGACGTGAGGAACAAGAAGGATGCCATCAACCGGACGGTGGAGGAGATCATCCTGCACGGGGGATTTGACATCCAGAACTACAACCATGACATCGCCCTGGTCAAGCTGAAGGAGAAGGTGATCATGGATGCCTACGTAATGCCAGTCTGCCTGCCCCAGTTTGAGCACGAGCTGGAAGGGCCTCACCCCAACACCTTGGGCCTGGTGGCTGGCTGGGGCATCTCCAACCCCAACATCACCGTGGACGAGATCATCAGCTCAGGGATGAGGACGCTGTCCGACATCCTGCAGTACGTCAAGCTGCCGGTGGTACTGCATGCCGAGTGCAAGACCAGCTACGAGTCCCGCTCGGGCAACTACAGCGTGACTGAGAATATGTTCTGTGCTGGCTATTATGAAGGGGGGAAGGACACCTGCCTGGGAGACAGCGGAGGAGCCTTCGTCATTCAGGACCCCAGGACCCAGAGGTGGGTGGCCCAAGGCCTGGTCTCGTGGGGTGGGCCAGAAGAGTGCGGAAGCAAGCAAGTGTACGGGGTGTACACCAAAGTGTCTAACTACGTGGACTGGGTGGGGGAGAAGATGGGATCCTCACACAGGTGGACATTCCTGGATCCTGAGCTGAAGAGATGAGCTCGCCCCAGCCAGCAGGCACGATTCTGGTCTTCTGCAACGCTCAGTCCCCTACAGCCTTATTTCACGAGGTTTGCTTGGCATCACGTTCCTTCATGTGCGGTCGTAGGAAACGTCCGCTCAGCGGCTCATGGGATGTGAGCTGGTGGACCTCAGCCAGGTTCCTTAGCGGGACAGGCATCCACGTCACCCAGAAGATACCTCCGCGGCTACCTGGCCCCTGTGCCGGCATCTGCGCAGAGGGGCCAAGGACTGGGTGGGGCTGTGGAGACTGACCTGCACCCTCACGCTTGCTGAGGGATGGTTCCTTCAGGTCAGGGTTGACGTACCCTCACGGGGGAAGCCGTGCCCTGCCGCTGCCTGACCTGCACCCCGCGCTGTGCAGAGAGGCCATCAGCACCCAGAGCTGTCAAGCCAGCACATTCCACCAGCACTACACCCACTTCTGAAATTCCCCCGGGGCGGGGAGAGGCAGGAAAGCCCAGCTGAAGTGACACAGGGCCCACAAAGCCCCTCACCCTGACTCCAGACAAAGAGCTCACCTCCTTGATAGCGATAACAGGGGAGGGGAGGGGGTTCTTGCTGATCTCTTTATCCTGCTTTATCTTCAAACCAAGCTCCCTTCAGCACCAGGCGGTCAGTGGTGTCCTAACATCAGTCCAGAATAAAGGCCATGGTTCCACCAGGGCTTCTGGCTAGGTCAAGGCACCAGAATCTGCCCTTAACTGACATGCATTTGGGGACGGGGGTCACTGACCAGAATTCAGAGTGAAACAAGATATCCCAGCTCTGTCCTCTGAGGCCAGATCCTGATATCGTTTACACTGGTGTAGATCCAGAGTCACTCCACTGACTTCAGCAACTCCTGGATTGATGTTCACCATCAGCTCCAAATCGAGCCCACCCAGTGCATGCTTTCCCTGCTGTTTCCGCCTCCATCTTCTCTGCGCTGAGACGCCACAGCTGCTAAACTCAGAGCTGGCTTTTCAGTGTGGACGCACAGGAGCAAAGGGTGTGAAATCCATCCTGCTCCCTTCCATTGGTGCCCTAGGCTGGAGTCTGGGTGGAGGTTTCCTTGCTCCCTTTCCTAGGATAGCATCAGTTCTTTAGCGATGATGAGGCTATGCCCACTACACCTGTGGCATGAGAAGCCTATAAGCACAGCACACAGAGGTTCAGTGATTGAGAGACCTCTGCACTGCACTACACCCAGGCTTTTCCGTCTTCCCCCTACAAAGCACAGACTGCCAAGCAATGGCCTGAGCTTCATCCCAGATGGGGAGAGTCCGGGTGCATTTCATGGCACTTACTACGCACGACCCTTTCCCTGTTCTAGAGTCCAGTGGGCCCCATTGTCCGCGCTGAGCGTGTGATGCTGTGACTTGCAGCGTGTGCGTTGGAGCTTAACACTATCAATGCCTGGTGAGAGGACGAATCCCTCTTGCTAGCAAACCCAGCTTGTTCTGAGAGCGAGATGGGCAGAGTATAAAGCAGAATAAAGCCAGGCAAAGGAGTTTCCACGCTACACGCACGCGCACTGCAATACAGTCTTCCCTCTCTTCCAGGGCTGTGTGGCTTGGCAGGCATTTGCAATCCTTTCCTTGCACTTCATTTCCAGTGGGGTATGCCCCATGTGAGTTCTGCTTTGAGTTGGAGGGTTCCCAAAGCCAAATCTCCCATGTTTCCCTTGGTTGCACATTGAAGCCACATAAAACTCCTGAGTTTGGATACCTTCAGCATGACTCCAAAAACTGACCCAGATTTGGGCAGAAGTCAACCCCAGGTTCACTGGAGACTTGTTTCTGGGTGTGGTGCATGTCACAGCTACTGGGCAAACGGCACTGCTGACCCCTCCTGGTCTCTGAGTGCCTCCCCCATCCTGAGCCTCAAGCCTCGAGTCGTCAGCTGGCATAGGGTGGAATCACGCGATTCTCCCTCTCTCAGACTGGGTCGGGACTACAGTCCCATTACGTTCAGCTCCTGCAATGGAGCGTGACGGTGGTACCCAGTGACCAGATGCCTCCTTAAAGCAAAGTGTTTATTTACAGCAAAAGCATTTCAGCGAAAGCGGCTCTTACAAACCAAAAAAACCACACTCTGTACATGTCTAGCTCGCCAGGTGTTTAAACTCTCTCCTCTGTGTACTTGTGAGCCCCCATGTACACTCACATAGCGATGCCGGTTAGTAAAACACGGAAGGGTAGCTGCTCTCTGATGGATACCTGCATATAGCTTCTGTTGGGCCAAACCTTACTATTCTGGCTTGTTTTTACTCAGACCTGGGGAGTTTTACCTGGGTATGGGGTGAGCAAACACTGAACTAGACCCTCAGGCTTTGACCCACAATCATTTAAGCAATGCAGATAGCAGCAAGAGGAGCGAGATCCTCCGGAGACCAAAGGAACATGTCTGTGGTACACACATGCTACGGCCTGTAATCCCGACTACGCCACGTAGTTAGAAGATATTATATTTTTTGTACTCTATTCTGTCAGCTGTCGAACGCTGCGTATGGACTGTCTGTATCATTCTTACCGGGAAGGAAATAAAGCCCTGGTATGAACAAAGCACGTGTCCTGGCAATCCACTGTTCTAACCAGGAGACTGCCGTCTGAGTGAAGTTCATGGGCATTCACCTGCAGTGTTGGGCTCCTCCCACTTCCACAACCTCAGGGCTTCTTCTTGATGTGCATCCCCTCCCAGTGCACTTGAGCCACGAGCTTTCTCCCTCCCAGTGCATTTGAGCCACGAGCTTTCTCCTCTTCTTAATCCAATCACAAAAATAATGCGCCAAAGCACGGGGAATAATGGGAAGGGTGAGGCTTACCAACGTCCAACCCCTGGGGCCACGGGCAACTAGCCATATGTGGATACACCTATTTGATCCCAGCAGACAATCCCTGCTCCCAAAGAGAAGCGAAACATCACTCCTGGGTCCTGCCAGCGTGCCCCTGGGTGGGGAATTCCTTCCTGACCCATGATCAGTTTAGCCCTGTGTGCATCAGTGGGATTCAACCTACCAATGACCAAGTGTCCTCTCCTTGCTGAGGACTGCAAAACAGGGAACGCGCTCCTCTGCATCGAGACCATCTTTGAGGTGTCTTCGGGCAGAGAGGAAGGAGCAGAGGAATGCATATGAAACAAGCAAATACCTCCATGCAAACATCCTTCTAATAAAGGAGAGAGAGGGACTATAGAGTATCAAACCTGGGGCTAACTAAAAGGCTGCTTTCAAAGTTTCTAAGTGGTCTGACAGCTTTTCATGCCATGCCGACCCATCCCCAGCTGCTGGCATGCACCGTGCCAATCCACCACCCCAGTCCTAGCTCTTGGAGTGCTGGTCCATCTTCCAGCATGGCTCATTCTTTGAGTGCAGTTCACCCCTCCTGCCCCCCCAGTGCCAGGCTGTAGCAGATCGAGCACTCACCACTACGGCGCCTCCTGCTGGTCAGTCCAGGAATTAGCTCTTTCCAGTCTCGGAGCGCCTCCTGCTGGCCGGTGTCTTGCCTGCCACTGGCTCCCCGTGTCCCTCCCAGACCCTGGTGCCCGTTCCTAGGAGTGCTGCCCCACAGTAGCACCCCCACACTCTGGGTCTCCCCTCCCAGGGGAACCCCCTCCCCCTAGGCCCACCTTACCTAAGTGGCTACTGCCAGTCATCATCTAGCCCCCTTTCCCTGGGGCAGACTGCAGTCTGTAATGGTCACTCATCATTGGCAAGGGGGTTGGACCAGCTGCCTCTGCTTTTCCCCAGGCTGTATCTCTGCAGCCCCAGTACCTCCTTAGGCCTTTAACAAGGCCTCAGCCTGGGGAGTTGCCAGGCTGGAGCTCCCCAGCTCCTCTTACCCTTCCCTAGCACTGGTCTGCTTCAGGTACCCTGTGCTCCCAGGCAGCCAGGTTCTTCTCACTCCAAAGCTAGGGAGAGACTAAGTGCCTTCTGGCCCTGCAGCTCTTTTATAGGGCCCGGCCTGGCCCTGATTGGCCACCTCTCAGCCTTTCCTTTTTGGCTTTCAGTCCCAGCCCGCTCCAAGGGCTGGCTTTTAACCCTTTCAGGGGCGGAGCGGGGTGACTACCCCACTACACAGGCCTTTGAGTCCCATCCCATCATTGCCAGTGAACAACACATACATGCTTCAGAGTCATACCATGGGAGACCATGGATCATGCACATACAGGATTTATGATCAGTGCGACACTGCATGGGCTAGGCTATAAGAACATAAGAACGGCCACACTGGGTCAGACAAAAGTCCATCCAACCCAGCGTCCTGTCTTCCTACAGTGGCCAGGGCCAGGTGCCCCAGAGGGAATGAACAGAACAGGTAATAAGCAAGTGATCCATCCCCTGTCGCCCATTCCCAGCCTCTGGCAAACAGAGGCTAGGGACACCATCCCTGCCCAGCCTGGCGAACAGCCATTGATGGACCTATCCTCCATAAATGTATCTAATTATTTTTTGAACCCTTTTATGGTCTTGGCCTTCACAACATCTTCTGGCAAAGAGTTCCACGGGTTGACTGGGCATTGTGTGAAGAAATACTTCCTTTTGCTTGTTTTAAACCTGCTGCCTGTTAATTTCATTGGGTGACCCCTAGTTCTTGTGTTATGAGAAGGAGTAAACAACACTTCCTTATTTACTTTCTCCACACCAGTCATGATTTTATAGACCTCTATCATATCCCCCCCTTATCATCTCTTTTCCAAGCTAAAAAGTCGCAGTCTTATTAATCTCGCCTCATACGGAAGCTTTTCCATACTCCTAATCATTGTTGTTGCCCTTTTCTGACCCTTTTCCAATTGCAATATACCTTTTTTGAGATGGGGCGGCCACATCTGCACGCAGTATTCAAGGTGTGGGCGTACCCTGGATTTATCTAGAGGCAACATGATATTTTCTGTCTTATTACCTATCCCTTTCTTAATGATTCCCAGCATTCTGTTTGCTTTTTTGACGGCCGCTGCACACGGAGTGGATGTTTTCAGAGAACTCTCCACAGTGACTCCAAGACTTTCAAGAGCTACTCAAGAGCTTTTTTAAGAGGGCCAGATCCTAAAGTCCTGTCTCAGTTTTGCTCATTCGAGGGGGGATTTTCCAGAGTATCTAAACTGCGCACTAAGTCCTGCCTGGCCTCTGGTTTGAGCCCAAGCCGCTCCTCTGTCCATACTCAAATCAGCCTGATTCAGGTCAACGAGCAAACAGGAGCGAGGCCCTAGATCCAGCTGCGGGGTGGGTCAGAACCCGAGTCATGCCGTGACTCTGGTCCTCGGCTGGTCATGCTGCAGGGCGGACGTAGGCCGAGCTGCAGGCCTGAGGCAGAAGGTCTGCATGGTGCAATAGAGACACGTTAGCATGGCTGTGAGACCCAGGTACGGCCATTGTAAACCCAGGTCTCCAGTGCAGCGTGGACACTCCAGCACAGTCTTGGAAACACCGAGTCCACAAGCCCGGGTCCCACAGCCCCTGGTGTACAACGCCATGTAAGACAAACTTTGAATGATTTACGAGTGTAAGTCCCCTTGACTTTCAGTGTTATTTGTGCTTCTAAGTCACTCGGTCACCTCTGGAACTCTCACCGCCTACTGCCATTGGCTTCCTTGGCAACGTGCCTGCATCAGAACCCAGCCAAGGGACTCAGGACTTGTCCCAAAGTGCAGCTACATTTTAAAAAAAACCCAAATCTATGGAATACGGGCTGCAAAGTGAGTTGCTCCATGAGCCTTTTCTCTCTGGAGGCCTGGGGTCCCCATTGGTTGCGTCTCAGGGATGCCAAGGGGCCATATTTTGCTCTGTGATAATCCAGTAACTCTCAGGTAACTCCATCACACTTACGCTGGATATATTTAGAGAAATGACATCAGATGCGGGGGAGGTGAACTGAGGGGGAAGGGGTCTTGGGAACTGTTTAGAATTCAACAGGAGATGATTTCTTGTTGATGTCTTGTAGTAACATCTGACTAAGCCGAATCCTGGGGTCCTGACGCAATCTTTACTCCGGTTTTACTCAAATTCCCAATAAAACCAGTGTAAACAACTGATCTGGGGATTTGCTTCCATCTATGCTAGAAAACTCGGTTTCTCAGGTGGGGTTTCACATATGTCTCTCTTGCGTCTGACCTTACTCCTTGCGGTTTCAGTGTGTGGGAAGCCAAAGTTTTCCAGGAGTTTGCTGGCTCGGATTTCCAACGGACGCTATGCCCAGCGGGGAGTATCTCCGTGGATCGCCATGCTGTATAGGGGATCGCAGCCCTTCTGCGGAGGCTCTCTGCTAGGTAAGAATCTCTTTGGTACTCGGCGTCATCTGGGCTGATGACTGGAGCGATAACGCTCTGATTCAACAGCTCGAAGAATTCAGAGGAAAATGAGCAAGCCCTGGTTGACTGGCGATTCGTATGGCACAGAGTAGAATCACATCTGGTTTGACACAATGCTATCCAGAGACCCTGGAGTGCATTGCATGAGTTAGACACTGACTGCTCAGTGTCCGTGGAGGGCTATGAAGCCATCACTATGTGCAATAGACCCCATGCAGCCTTGAAAAGTGGAGTTTGTTTTACCAGGAGAAGAAAATTCAGCTCAGACACAAGGGTTCTCCCCTGATCTCTTCAAACACGACATAGACGCCGGCTTCCTCCAGGCCCGGGGGGTGCTCAACCCCCCACTCCACCCCAGGCCCTGCCCCCACCCGACCCCTTCCCCCAAGCCCCCGCCCCCATCCCACCTCTTCCCTCCCCCGCTCCGCCCCAGACCCCATCCCCACCCCATCCCTTCCCCCAGCCCCCATCCTGCCCCATCTCTTCCTGCCCTGCCCTGCCCCTGCCCCGCCTCTTTCCCACCCAGTTCCGCCCCCTCCCCCCGGGGTGCCCCATCCCCACTCCTCCCCCTCCCTCCCAGAGCCTCCAGCACGCCAGGAAACAGCTGATCACGCCGGGCGATAGGTGCTGGGAGGCGGGGAGGCGCGGGGAGGTTCTGAGCGGTGTGGCAGCAAGTGGGCGGGAGGCGCTGGGGGGGCAAAAGGGGGAGCTGGCTGCCAGTGGGTGCTAAGCACCCACAAATCTTTTCCTGTGGGTGAAACACGACTTTAACTTCCAACCAGGCAGCCAGCAGAAGGGACAATTTAATACCTTATTCCAAAAAGGCATCTCTGGGACCCCCTCGTGCTGCCCTGGATCAGAAACGGGGGTGGTTTGGAGTCCACACATAAGACATGAACCCACCAATGACTGGCCCACTAGGCAAGAGTACTGTTAAGGAGCCATGCCCCTGGTATCTGATCACACACACTGCTGGGGGAATTGGCTATAAAGGAGACATAAGAACATAAGAACGGCCATAGTGGGTCAGACCAAAGGTCCATCTAGCCCAGTATCCTGTCCTCCGACAATGGCCAATGCCAGGTGCCCAAGCGGGACTGAACAGAACAGGGAATCATCAAGTGATCCATCCCCTGTCACCCATTCCCAGCCTCTGGCAAACAGAGGCTAGGGACACCATCCCTGCCCATTCTGGCCAATAGCAATTGATGGACCTATCCTCCATGAACTTACCAAGTTCTTTTTTGAACCCTGTTATAGTCTTGGCCTTCACAACATCCTCTGGCAAGGAGTTCCACAGGTTGACTGTGCGCTGTGTAAAAAAAATGCTACTTTTTAAGTAAAGATATGCTCTGCTTTAAACCTATGCTGCAGAGCCCGATCCTGCGTAGCACAGTCACTCCTACCGCCTGAAAGTGGGGAGGCCTAGGAGGGGAATGAGCACCTCCGAGCCGCATTAGCATGCGGAGGCCCAAGTGTCGGACCACGTCCGCTATGTCTAGTCCCTGTGCAGACCTTGCGCTCTTGCATGCCAAGGCCTGCGGATGGAGGGGGACTGAGCCCCTCTGTGCAGAAATCTCGGCCTCCTGCTTACCCTGCCTGGAGCTCACGCGTGGGCTCTGTCCCCAGTGGTGGGGGAGCACAATGACATAGTGCTGCCAGCTGGTTTCCTTGCAAAGACTCAAGGAACTCACCATCCCCCTACGAAATACCGACAGGAGTGGGGTGGCTGGGTTTGGTGGGTACCGCGGTGGGGCACAGGAGAGAGCCTCCTGCTGGGCAACGATGACTCCTGGGTTGTATTGATGGATCAGTGGCTCTCTGGCCACCTTCTTGCCATCGGTTTCTTTTGACCAGCCAGTAGTGGGTCTCAGGGCTCCCCTCCTGAAAGGCCCTGAGAGCTGGGACTCCCCTTAGGGTCAGTGGGCTTTGGCGGCCTCTCTCTTGTGCTCAGCCCCGGGCCCCAGGACTGTGGAGCAGCCCCTCTGGACATGGGGTGAAATTCAGCACGAGGTCTACCTCCCACATGAGCCCCAGTTCAACCAAGAGTCCAGCACATGGTTTCTTGGTCCCATTTGGACGTAAGCGGTGCCTGGCCCTGGTGCAGACCCCACGTACAGGTGTGAATGACCACCCCCGCCCCAGTGGAAGGAGTTCAGACGCCACAACCGCCCAGCCCTGGGGACCAAGAAACCTTTTGAAAGCAGCCGATGGCCTGGAGGACATCCAGTGTTTTCTCAGCATGGTGCTCCCCATGGAGCAGAGGTGTTGAGAGATGTAACTGATCTGTGTAAAGGGCCTGCAGACCCTTAGATAAAAGGTGCCGTGTACATTGTAAGCAGGGTTATTGTTAGAGAGGAGGTTGGGTGTTGTGAACTATCCCATGCGTGGGAACTGGGCTGGACGGGTGTTGTGAGCTATCCTGTGGGTGGGAACCGCTGTTCCCTCTAAGCTGTGCATGTGGGCGCACACACAGATCCTAAACCCTGCGTGCACGGCGAAACACCGCGTGCACAAAAATTTGCACAGAAGAAATTTTTTGCGCAGACGGCCTGTCATAAATAGAGGGAACACTGGTGGGAACTGGGCTGGGTGGGTGTTGTGAGCTATCCCGTGCGTGGGCACTGGGCTGGGTGGGTGTTGTGAGCTATCCCGTGCGTGAGCACTGGGCTGGGTGGGTGTTGTGAGCTATCCCGTGTGTGGGGACTGGGCTGGGTGGGTGTTGTGAGCTATCCCGTGCGTGGGGACTGGGCTGGGTGGGTGTTGTGAGCTATCCCGTGCGTGGGGACTGGGCTGGGTGGGTGTTGTGAGCTATCCCGTGTGTGGGGACTGGGCTGGGTGGGTGTTGTGAGCTATCCCGTTCGTGGGCACTGGGCTGGGTGAGTGTTGTGAGCTATCCCGTGCGTGGGCACTGGGCTGGGTGAGTGTTGTGAGCTATCCCGTGCGTGGGGACTGGGCTGGGTGGGTGTTCTGAGCTATCCCGTGCGTGGGCACTGGGCTGGGTGGGTGTTGTGAGCTATCCCGTGTGTGCGGACTGGGCTGGGTGGGTGTTGTGAGCTATCCCGTGCGTGGGGACTGGGCTGGGTGGGTGTTGTGAGCTATCCCGTGCGTGGGGACTGGGCTGGGTGGGTGTTGTGAGCTATCCCGTGTGTGGGGACTGGGCTGGGTGGGTGTTGTGAGCTATCCCATGCTTGGGGACTGGGCTGGACTGGACAGATGTTCTGACTCTTTTATGTTCTAGGAACCAAATGGATTGTCACTGCTGCTCACTGCCTCCACCAGGAACTGGAACTGGAGAACCCAGTTTTCCGCAGCTCGGATGCTGTCAGCCCTTCATCATTCAGCATAATCCTGGGTGAGTGACCAGCAATCAGCACTGCACACTGGCTCAAGGGGTGGCGATGGGGCAGAGACAGATCACTGACTACAAGTCCCTCCAGGCGGGCAGAAGTATGGTGCTCTCCCAAGATCCCATGGCCTGGGTAATTAAAGGCAAAGTGGACTCAGGCCAGCACCCTTTATGCCATTCCCCTGTGAAATTGCTGTGTGTGTCCTTGGTTCACACACTGGCTCACCACTTCCTCCAGGAACCTTTCAATATACAGTCTCTGATGTTCTCTGTGGCTCCTCTCTGCCCCTTCCTGCTGAACTGGGTTCCCTGCCATGGGAGCCCCACAAGCTAGCTGTGTCAGGATGATACATTATGTCTGCCAGGCACAAATTTGCTAGGACGTGTCCTGCTCTGAGCTATTTGCTTCTCCAAGCCCCCAAATGACTTTAATGGGAATTCACGCCCCTTTGGGAGGGTAGGGTGATGGCCTCTCATAACTGCACGTAGCCACCTCTCCCTGGCCCTTCTTCCTTCACAGGGAAACACCGGACTCTAAAGCAAGACGACACCGAGCAGCAGCTGCAGCCGAAGAACATCATCATCCACCCCTCCTACAGGGCGGCCACCTTTGAGTACGACATAGGCCTGGTGGAGCTGTCTGAGCAGGCGGTGCTGAATGACTACGTGATGCCGATTTGCTTTCCTGATGGTTCACACCACCAAGGCAAGAGCTGGCTCTTTCTCCTCGCCCACCCAGGGACAGTGCTGGGCCAGCTCCGAAACAGGCATCAAAACTTGCTACAGCTCTTGAGATTCAGGGACTGATCTTGCAGAGGTGCCAATCAGCTGGCAGCTCCCACTGCGAGCAGGCCATAAAGCCCAACTGCCGGGCTAAACACAGACCAAGGTGGATATGGTAACCAGAAGATATGTGCAAGACAGAGACCCCAAGGAGGGTGGAGAGGAAGTGCTTATGATGCCTCAAGGGGCTATTAGTGGGAGGCCACTGGGCAAAACTGATCCAAAGGCTAGAAAGATTTTCACGACAGCCAGCCTAGCTGTGAGGAGTTTGTTATGGGATGATGGCATTATCTCCCCAAGGAAGGTTTGGATGGTCCTTCATGTCAGTCACTGGACAAAGTGCTAGCAAATATGTGATAGGGACAATCTTGACTTGGGATCAGCACGGACTAAATGACCTAGAGGTGCCCAGCTCTGACCCATGTGATTCTTTGATCCAACCCCCAGAGTTTTTTCTCTCTCTCTGGTTCTCCTGGCTGCTGTGTTCTTTATCCCCTAGGCAAAGGAGACAGAGGACTGATCCAGCAGGCATCTCCTCTGCCTGAGACAGTCAGACACAGACTCTCTCAAGAACCGCTCGCCGTGTGTGTGAGCCTCACATCTCCCCAGGCAGCCTTCTCTCCCAAGACCTGCTTTGCTTGTGATCCTCACAGCACCTAGTTTCAGAAGAGGGGACTTACAAGCTAGGATCAGTGCCTCAGGCCAATATCAGAGCAGCTAAGTGGAAGGGCAATTACGGATGCAGCTGGCTGCATGAAAGGAATCTATACGCCTGCCCTGGACTCCTCTTGTACAACAAACCAGGCATGTTGGGTACAAAATCTGCTTCAAGGGAGATAACAGTTGCCTGGAGACAGGCCACTTCTGGGGTAGTGAAGGAATGGCTTAGAAAGATGCTAACACATAGACCGGTTTCAGAGTAGCAGCCATGTTAGTCTGTATCCACAAAAAGAACAGGAGGACTTAATTTGTTAGTCTCTAAGGTGCCACAAGTCCTCCTTTTCTTTTAACATGTAGACTGATTCACTGCCATGTTCAGCAGGGTCCAGTTAATAGCAGAATCCTCTTCCCACACCCGAGTATCTCTTTGCTAGCAAACTCTTCTTGATTTTGCTTTCAGATGCCATGGTCATTGTCAGCGGATGGGGGAAGCAATTCTTGCAAAAACGCCCTGAAGCCTTGATGGAGGTGAGAACTATTAACCTGAGAATAGCAGGATCTAGGGGCCTGAGCACAGGGGTGGGGTCCAGCGTCCTGCCTCTGACACAGGCCTCCTCTGTGACCTTGGGCATGTCACTTCCCCTCTTTGTGCCTCAGCTACCGCAGCTGTAAAATGAGGATGCTGGCGCTGGCCTCCTTCTCGGTAGCCAAGTGAGAGTTCAGGTTTGCCCAGTGCTGGGAGCTGAGCAGCACCACAGACACAGCAGGAAAGCCAGCAAGGGCTGCTGGAATCCTGGTAGTGCCTTGCCTGGAAAACTCTGCAGAAAAATGCACCTGTCTAAAGCCAGAGTGGGTCCAAACTCCATGCCTGTTGTGTACATTGCTGCCATCAAACAGCCACCAGGGCCTTGAACATGAGTAAACACACCACTCGGGCCTAGCATCATTTCTCCAAAATCACTGCATGCAGCCAGCGACCTGGGAGAAACCAACAGACACGTATGCAACCATTGAGCAACGAGCAAATAGGAGCGCTTTGCTCAACCGCTTCACTCGGCTACAAGGCATCGGGGGCTTTGATATATATCGATTGCGGACGACGCTGCCAGCAGCAGAGTCCAAAGGAGAAGCAGGTCAAACCTTCAGCATCAACTGGAGACGTGTAATATCAGCTGTGCTAATGGAATCCAAATGGCTTGGCTTTCTCTCCCTTTACAACAGGCTGTCCATGAACGCTGCATCCAATGGGAACATGGTATATTCTGCTAACCCTAGCCCCACCAGACCTCACCAAGGTTTCACCTCTTGCTTCAGTGTGATGTTAGTTTGCAGGTCAGCCCAGATGGCTCGTCCTTTTCCCAGTTATCCTTTTCCCAGACAAACCCCAACAGGAGGTGCTGGGGGACCTACAGGCAGATCTCATGGTGCCAGTTTAGCCCCGGAGCATAATTATTATTTGTCTGGATGATGATAGTGCCCACAATGTGGTCAAGGGCTCACCACACACACAGGAACATGTGGTCCTTGCCTTGAAGAGCTTAAAATTTAACGGCATGTCTCCACTGCAGTCGGAGGTCTGAGTGCAGTCATTGATTCGATTTCAAGGCCTGAAGGAACCCCTGTCATCACTTAGTCAGACCTCCTGTGTAACACGGGCCCTCGGACATCCCACAGATAACTCCAGTTTGAATTCAGCAATGTGAGCCTGTCCCCAGGGTTTCTGGCATGCTCACACAGCCCACGCTGTAGCCTACGCCGCTGCAGCTACACTGATATTCTTCACCAGGCTAGCAAGGGTAAAGCTAGCATGGGTCCGTCGACCTAATCTGGAGTCACACCTGGGATCGCAGTGTAGACATAACCTACAAAGTCAAGAAGAGCGCGGGAGACAATCAAGAATAGGTAGATTACACCTTTTGGCAAATACAGGGAGAGCCCATAATCATCCCCCTGGCAAGTAGGAGCCCCATTGTCCACCTCTTCACCTCACCACCTCTGCTTAGTAAGAGCAGCTGTGTCCTCGTGTCCCTTCCTGGTCCTAAGCTGTGTTTGCTCCCTGTTCCATCGTGCTTTGGGCCAGACTCTGTCGTCAAACACACGAGTGTGAATGGGAACTGCACACACGTGTCTGAGGGCAGGATTAGACCCTTTGCATGAAGGCATTCGGCGTGAACGCCCACTCCTGCCCTCTTCAAGTAGGACACGATAAGGAAGCTTTCAGTATACACAAGGAGCTGGGTCTTCTCCATCTCCAATTTCTATAGGTTAACTGCTACGGTTACAGGTGTATGCTCCACGCCGGCGTGTCGTGGTGGTCTGTCCCCCTCTGACAGTGGCTCGGCCACATAGCAATTAAGAAACCTGCTGCAGTGCTGAGTACGGGGGGAAGGCTCCTTTGGCTCAAGCAGCAGGCACCTTCACTTGGGGGTCCAGATGTTCCAGGTTCAATCCCTGTTTCCAACCCCCAGCCAAGGGTGTGTATCATAGAATCATAGAATCATAGAATATCAGGGTTGGAAGGGACCCCAGAAGGTCATCTAGTCCAACCCCCTGCTCAAAGCAGGACCAATTCCCAGTTAAATCATCCCAGCCAGGGCTTTGTCAAGCCTGACCTTAAAAACCTCTAAGGAAGGAGATTCTACCACCTCCCTAGGTAACGCATTCCAGTGTTTCACCACCCTCTTAGTGAAAAAGTTTTTCCTAATATCCAATCTAAACCTCCCCCACTGCAACTTGAGACTATTACTCCTCGTTCTGTCATCTGCTACAATTGAGAACAGTCTAGAGCCATCCTCTTTGGAACCCCCTCTCAGGTAGTTGAAAGCAGCTATCAAATCCCCCCTCATTCTTCTCTTCTGCAGGCTAAACAATCCCAGCTCCCTCAGCCTCTCCTCATAACTCATGTGTTCCAGTCCCCTAATCATTTTTGTTGCCCTTCGCTGGACTCTCTCCAATTTATCCACATCCTTCTTGAAGTGTGGGGCCCAAAACTGGACACAGTACTCCAGATGAGGCCTCACCAATGTCGAATAGAGGGGGACGATCACGTCCCTCGATCTGCTCGCTATGCCCCTACTTATACATCCCAAAATGCCATTGGCCTTCTTGGCAACAAGGGCACACTGCTGACTCATATCCAGCTTCTCGTCCACTGTCACCCCTAGGTCCTTTTCCGCAGAACTGCTGCCTAGCCATTCGGTCCCTAGTCTGTAGCTGTGCATTGGGTTCTTCCGTCCTAAGTGCAGGACCCTGCACTTATCCTTATTGAACCTCATCAGATTTCTTTTGGCCCAATCCTCCAATTTGTCTAGGTCTTTCTGTATCCTATCCCTCCCCTCCAGCGTATCTACCACTCCTCCCAGTTTAGTATCATCCGCAAATTTGCTGAGAGTGCAATCCACACCATCCTCCAGATCATTTATGAAGATATTGAACAAAACCGGCCCCAGGACCGACCCTTGGGGTACTCCACTTGATACCGGCTGCCAACTAGATATGGAGCCATTTATCACTACCCGTTGAGCCCGACAATCTAGCCAGCTTTCTACCCACCTTGTAGTGCATTCATCCAGCCCATACTTCCTTAACTTGCTGACAAGAATACCGTGGGAGACCGTGTCAAAAGCTTTGCTAAAGTCAAGAAACAATACATCCACTGCTTTCCCTTCATCCACAGAACCAGTAATCTCATCATAGAAGGCGATTAGATTAGTCAGGCATGACCTTCCCTTGGTGAATCCATGCTGGCTGTTCCTGATCACTTTCCTCTCATGCAAGTGCTTCAGGACTGATTCTTTGAGGACCTGCTCCATGTTATTGTATAACATAAAGCAATAGGGTGCTGCTAGACTAAAGGATGTTTGGGCTTATGTAGTTGTAGCTGTGTCAGTCCCAGCATATTAGAAAAAGAAGGCGGGCAAGGTGTTTGCAGAACTCAATTTTAATTTTTTTTATCATTTCAGTGGATAACATCGGTGTTTATTTACACGCTTTTTTTTCTCAATTTTTAGCCATTTAAATATTCACAGGTGGGAGAAATCATGGGGGCTTCAGGCAAAGGTGGAGATTAGACGATTATTTCTCGCCAGTTGAGGCTGAGATTCAAAAAGTTAAAGCTTTATAAACCATTACGATGCAAACTGTGACTATCAGGTGTCAACATTTTAGCCTCGACTCAAACGCTCACAGGTTCTCAAGCAGCATTCTTCTGACTTGGGCAATGTGTGAATTTCAGTTGCTCTCGACGGAAATATTTTTCCGTTGGTTTGCGTGTGTGCGGTTTGTGTGCCTACAGGGTGCGGTGTGTGACATTTAGTGACATTTACCACTACGAATCGGATCCTTCCAAGCCTGCGTAGATACAGCAGGGGCCCCCGCGAGCCAATGGGCACCTGGTAACGAAGTGTTTTTCCTGTCTTGCAGATTGAGATCCCGCTCACTGACCATGCGTTATGCCAGGAAGCCTATGCGAGGCTGCAGAAAAAGGTGACGGATGATATGATCTGCGCTGGAGAGAAAGAAGGTGCAGCTCCCTTCTATCCACAGCAGCTTTGGTGCAAGTGTGTCCTTCCATCCGCCCCAGTGGGCAGGTCTCACCCTCATGCTGGTAGACACCTGGCTAGGGGGTGAACTCTAAGGGGGACACAGGTCTTTACCAACTCCTCGTCCGAAGAGGGGGCAAGGGGCACGTCACCCTGTGGAGAGGCCAGCACGAGGCTTACGCGCCGCCCAGCAGAGCTTACGGTGGATT
The DNA here is from genome assembly GCF_965140235.1 of Caretta caretta. NCBI lineage: Eukaryota > Metazoa > Chordata > Testudines > Cheloniidae > Caretta > Caretta caretta. The sequence goes on from NC_134214.1 coordinate 5,427,845, forward strand.
GAAGAGATGCACAGCCCTTGTGCTGACCCGCCGCGGGGTGTGACCCTTCAGCATGGCCCTGTCTGCTTCCCCCGAACAGGCTGTATCCATTAGGGGACGTGGATGGGGCTCTGTGCCCTCAGGCTGTGCTGAAGGGCTGGGGCCAGCAGGGGTCTCTGTCTCTCAGGGAAAGGGCAGTATTCCCAGGGTGCAGCCTGCAGCCCCCCACTCAGAGTCCGTGTCTGCCTCCCCAGAAGAGGAGGGAGACTGCAGCAGTGGGGGGAGGGAGCCAGATCCTGGCAGCCGAGACTGCCTCCACAGAGCCCCTCCTGCTTCCCATCCGGACAGATCCCGCTGCTGACTCTGGCCCTTCAGCTCAGCCGTGTCCAGTCCTTACACGCACCACAGGGTCATGCCCCACGCTTTGAAAATCTCTGACTAATGCAACCAAAAGTTATTGGGTTGTTGTCAGGAATCCCTGGGTGAGCTTCTCTGGCCTGCGTTGGATGAGACATCAGAACGGATGCTCACTGTCTGGCCTTACAGCCATGAACTCTGGGAAATTCTGCAGTGGGGATGGGCTTATGGACAGAGGTTCACGCCGCACAACTAGTGCAGGGGATTCAAAGGGGACGCAGCTTCCAGTTTGGTTCCGGACAGATAGATTCGCCCATACCATGCCAGGCCCGGTTTCCTGATAAGATGTGGTGACATCTTAACATCTGGTTTTCACATCTCCTTGAAACCAGTTTGAGAAGTTAACCCATCTTTTCTCCTGTGCTGGATGTCTTTGGATTGGGGTGACCAGATACCAAGTGTAAAAAATCGGGACGGTGGTGGGAAGTAATAAGTGTCTATATAAGACAAAGCCCCAAATATCGGGACTGTCCCTATAAATTCGGGACATCTGGTCACCCTGCTTTGCAGGAAACATCAAACCGAGGTCCTGGCCACATGTGGTCACTAAAGGATCTACGCTGGGGGGAGGGATAGCTCAGTGGTTTGAGCATTGGCCTGCTAAACCCAGGGTTGTGAGTCCAATCCTTGAGGAGGCCGTTTAGGGATCTGGAGCAAAAATTGGGGATTGGTCCTGCTTTGAGCAGGGGGTTGGACTAGATGACCTCTTGAGGTCCCTTCCAACCCTGATATTCTATGATCACTTTCCAGGGTGTTAACTCTGGTGTCCTGGCCAAATTTTAGGTTGGGTCATTCTGCCTCCCTCTAGTTCTCCTTTAGTTTCAACTAGGTCCAGAATTCTTCCTCCCTTCCCACCTTAAATCGCTTCTCAGCCTTGCTGTGCACTGCTAAAGAGTTGCCACATTCTCCACTCAGAGGTAGCTGCATTTTAGTGGGGGCACGTGGCTAACCCTGTCCGTAAAGTTGGAGTAGCAATTTGCAAAGTCTGCGGCGCGTTTGGGTCCCTTGGGCGCCACGGAAATGACCACCCTTCTCTTCTACCCACAGGAGGAAAAGATGCTTGTAGCGGAGATTCAGGGGGGCCCATGGTCACCTTAACCAACCAGAATAACCACTGGCAGCTGATTGGCACAGTGTCCTGGGGAGATGGATGCGGGCAGAATGATCGGTATGGAGTGTATTCCAATGTGTCCAAGAGCTTGGCCTGGATTAAGCAGGTCACTGGGGTGGAATATTGAATTCTCTGGCCTGCTCACAACCCTGGCTAGGTGAGAACAGCTGGGAGGAGTACCAAGTTTGCCAGTTCTGCAGCAGACAATTAAGTCGATGACACATCAATGGGTCGTTCCAATTTCTGCCAAAAAAGCCACCTCAGGGAGATGCCTTGCCTGCCTCAGAGTGTAAATTCCCTCAGGATATAGTGGTAGGAAAGGCTTAGACTGGATTCCTGCACCCACCTGAACTGACCTGTGACCTGAGCCCATCTCTGCAGCCAATCCTGCGGGGATAAGCCAATTTCCCCTTGGTTTCCAGGCACCAAGAGCCACGGACGGACCACTCTGCAATTCCATTGTAACTTCATTGACCAGGAAAGCACAGGATAAACCTGATGCCATAATCAATACTGCTGATTTAGACTGGGGGGGGGGGCCCGCCAGAGTTTGGGGTTTTACAAAACCCATGAGACTTTAAAAAAAAAATGGGGTTTCACAAACCGTCTCTGTTATGAAACACGGCAAAGGAAACTTTGCTCCTTAAACCAAATCATTATTTTTTAGACCATTGAATGTTTGTAAAAGTGCTTTGAATTAATTGTAGCCTATGCTATGCAAACAAAGGGCCCAATGCTGCAAATACTTAAGTATTCTCGACTGTGATGCTAATGGGAGCATTCAAAGTACGACGCCCAGTAATATTTCCAGGATCAACTCTGAGAAAGATGTATCAGAGGGGCCGCCGTGTTAGTCTGTATCCACAAAAACAACGAGGAGTCTGGTGGCACCTTAAAGACTAAGAGATTTATTTGGGCATAAGCTTTCGTGGGTAAAAAAAAACACTTCTTCAGATGCATGGAGTGAAAATTACAGATACAAGCCTGAGAAAGATACTCCTTCTCTGCCTCTGGGAATAGAGTGGTTGAAATTCACCCCTCTGTGTAAAGCCAGCACAAGATCTATGTCACATTTAAGTCATAAGTGGGACTTAGGTGGCATGTCCGGCTCTGCCCAGGGGTGAATTTCACCTAGGCAGAAGAATGTCTTTCAAAACATGCAGCCGCTCCGAATTCAGGATCTGCCAGACCAAAGGGTCCTGGACCCTTGGAAGTTTCAAGTTCTTCCTTCAGCGTACAACCAATGATCGCCGTGTGACTTCTCCATTCCCTCTCCCAGTGCCTTTGTTGTCTCTAGTAGGCAGCTGCGTCTTAGTAACCCACAGGTTAAACAGTGTTATCCTTTCAACACCCAGTATTCATACCAAAGGAAAGGTGAGGAGGGGTTTACAGCAAGCGGAACTTGGTCCAAATCCATGCCCTGATTCTGCCCCCCCTTCCCCCCGAAATCAGTAACAAAACTCCCCCTGAGCAGAGCAGCAGCCAGGTCAGACCCAGGCCTGCTGGAACACATAGGCCTGCTGGTGGCACCTAGCATTTGCACTTGAGGCGTTCCATGTCTGATACTCTAATTAAAGCCTCTTAAAATAAGGTGAGGCTGAGACAACCGGTGCCCACAGGACTGATCCAAAGCCCACTGAACTCAATAGACAGACGCCCATTTCCGTGGGCTTTGAACAGGCCCTAGGTCACCATTGCTCCTGCTGGGGGACGCTCACCAGTCAGGTACCAAAAGGCTGCAATGGTGACGATGTGCATAATAAAGCTCGCCACTCTGTCAGCTCTGCCAGCTTCCACATCTGCTTTTCCTGGCTTCATTTGCGCGGTCTGAAAGGTCCACCAGACCCAGGCGACTCAGTCCACAGCATGCAACCCAAACACTCAATGCTCCTTGCAAGATGCAACATGTAACGTGCAAAAACCACATCATGCACACAGACGATGTATGCAACATAGAGGGAACACAGTGCCTTGTGCAGCACTCCCATGCAACCTGTGTAATACTTGGGCTCGTATTCTCTCTTGCCTTTGAACTACCGTAAGGGTGGCCGTTTAGCTATTGCTCTTCTAGCATCGCTCAGGAAGGAAGATCGGAAGCAGGTCTCTACGATTGCACGTGAATAGGGTTTGTTAAAAATGACTCTGGCTTACGCCTTGCAGGTCGATTATTTAGAACCTTGAAACAGCCTTAAAGAAGCACTCGGCAGCCAGCCGGGAGGTAGCTGCAGGTAGGCTGCGAACAGAGAGAATAACAGAAATTAACAATGTGGCTGGGCAAGTAGCAAGCAGCTACCATCCCAGAAAAGTACATTTCACATCAAACTAGCTGAAAACCAGTCAGTCCCTCTACTTTCCTGCTAAGTCTTGAGTTGAGGGGTCAGCTCTCTGCCATAGAATGGGGAGTGGGCTGGACATTGACCTCTGGGAGACCCTGGTGATACAACCTTTCTGGCTGTCTTTCTCCCCTGAAGAAGGCAGGATGGGGGAGATAGCGGGGTGGGGGCTGGGGGGGAATTGCAGGTAGAAGGTTATTGGGTCACTTCCCAGAAAAGACAGTGGAAGGGAAGAATGGGGTGACCTGTTGTGGGGTGAGAGATCCCAGCTCAGCCAGGCAAAACCCCAAGCCAGGTGAGACTCACCCCCCACCTGCCCCTTTACAACACTCCACTCGGGTCTGTGATGCAGGGAGAGATGCATCTGAGTCTGAGCTCTGAGACGGGCACCACATGTCCCAGCCCTGACTCTGATCTCACTGGCACTGGCTTTCCCCTGGGGTGACCAAGAGCAGAATCGGGCCCCATATCTCCCCAAATCCCTGCAGCAAAGGCTCCTGAGGACCCTGAGGAGTGTTCAAAATCCAGATCTGCACCCAAACCTTGCCATATTTCAGGCTGGGTGGATTCGGCCTGCTGAGAGAGGTTCGAGCTGCAAAAACGGGATCCAAACACAGGCCTGGATCCAGGGGGCCAGACCTGGGGTGTTGATCCAGATTCATCTCTAGCAAAAGGAGTCCAGATTTTATTCAGAGGTACAGATCTGAAATAAACGCACTGATTTCAGTGGAGTCACTTCAGATTCACACCAGGGCAGAGGAGAGCCGGTGGCCTATAGCCCCATAGAGTGTATTTCACAGGCCTGAAAATCCTAGTTTGGAGGCCACAGGAAAGGGAACACTTTTTTTCTTAGGAAAGGGCAAAATGAAAGTCTGGCTCCTATAGCATCAACCACTGGGCTCTAGGATCTGCACTTCAACAGCTCCAGGGCAGCTCTCACCCAGCCAGAGCTGATGAATTGCTGCTACAAGAAAGAAAAGGAGGACTTGTGGCACCTTAGAGACTAACCAATTTATTTGAGCATAAGCTTTCATGAGCTACAGCTCACTTCATCGGATGCATACTGTGGAAAATACAGAAGATGTTCTTATACATACAAACCATGAAAAAATGGGTGTTTACCACTACGAAAGGTTTTCTCTCCCCCCACCCCACTCTCCTGCTGGTAATAGCTTATCTAAAGTGACCACTCTCTTTACAATGTGTATGATAATCAAGCTGGGCCATTTCCAGCACAAATCCATCCCGCCCCCACAAACCCACTCCTTTTCTTTTTGCGAATACAGACTAACACGGCTGTTACTCTGAAACCTGCTACAAGAAACGTTTCTTCCTCTCTCCTTTCATAGCTCTGCAGTTAATCACTGATGCTGGACACGGAGCCCATCTGGCCCACTTCCCTTTGTTCATTAAATGCACGGAGGTGCTGTCCTGGGCTTTGGTCCCTCTGTGCTCACCCAGCAGCTGATCATTGCAGGGCTAGAAAACAGGGCACAGAAGAGAAAAGGAAAAGCAGTGACAGACGCCACCTTTGCTGGCACCTCTTGACCTGTTGGCGGCACAAGACCTGTTCTGCAGCCAGAGGCCAGCTGATTCTGCGGAGAGCACTAGGCAGGCAGAGTCTGGCTGCTCCGTCCAGGGACGAGGACAAGGTCACTGGGATGGAGCATGTCCACTCGCTGACCCTGTGACCAACAAGGGTCAGGCACCCGCAGCTGTATGCTCCTTACGCACGGTGCGTACCACGGGCCGGCCCCTGTGTTCTGCCCACTGGACTCACTCAGTGACAGCCTCCAGACCTGCTACAACAAGGACAAGGAAGGGAGAATGGGTCAGCTGTGCGTACCACGCAGAAACTGCCGGGGGGCACCCCTGCTTGCTAGAGAGATATTGGCCCAGAGAAGCTGGGATACAGGGCACTACGCTGGGCTACTCCAGACCTAGCCTCAGGAGGAGAACCTGAGTGTGCGCTTGCTATCCCACCCTGCCATGCTGCTGGCCTAGGGGGAATAGCCAGCTGATCCCCGGGGCAGTAACTGACCCTTGCGTGCGAACACACACACAAGCTGTAACTGTGTTCCTCGACCATAGCAGAGGAGCTGGGTAACGGCATGGCTCTGCTGCAAAATTCAGCTCTGGATCTCCACCTCTATTATCGTGTAAACTCAGTCAAGGAAGAAGAAAGGGAATGACTATGGGAGATTTTTGAGCAGGAGGGGATGAAAGCTTTACTTCAAAAGAAACCAAATTCCTTTCCTGGGACATTTGCCAAAGGGAGTTGAATCTTAAAAGGGGGAGTTGGAAGGACTTAGAGCCAGATTCTGATCTCATGGACACCAGGGTAAAACCAGAGTTACTCAGATGAAGTCAATGGCACAAAGATACTGCCCTAAAAATGCCTACAGACAGACCGATTAAATTAGACAGAAAACCACTGCAAGGGTTGATTAGGTTTCCGCTGTTGCCGCTGAGTTCAGAATTGAATCATCTGTATTCCAGTTTGTGCTGGGAACTGTCCAAACACGTAGCAAGAGCCAGGCCCTGTGCTGAAGAGCTTGCAGTCTAGACAAAGAGTGGGACAAAGCAACGATCTTCATCCTTTCCCCAGAGAGAGTAAGTGACATGCCAAGGTCACACCAGGAGTCTGTGGCAGAGAAGCTACAACAACAGGAGGTTTTTTAAAATCTCCTTTTTATCTGAAGAAACATTTTTTTAGCAAAGAAAATGAGGGTCGGTACGTTTTGATAGCACCCATCCCAGGAATGCCACTGGGCACGGTGTGATTAGACTCGAGGCTGGTGCACACTGGAAGCCAACAGTCGGGGTGTTTCTTTGGAACAGACAGGGCGTTCCAAGCGGAGTCAAGGGGCATCACAACTAGCGCTAAGCAATGCTGTCATTACCAAACTCCCCCCCCCCCCGCCCCCTCAGAAGGTGGGGACGGGATGCAGCACAAACCCCACGACATCGGAGCTGGAGCAAAACCCTGGGCGGTCTGCTTTGCCTGGGGACTGTGGACGTCCCTCTCCTATTGACTGGAATGGAGAATCTGAGGCACAGCACCCGGTATTGTTCTGGGCGAGGGGGCTGGCCGGGCCTAGCCCCCCGAGCCGTTTAGTCCCAGACATTGTTCCAGCAGCCAAACCTCTGGACTGGGGAGTGGGGCTTTCCTGGCCTTTCCCCGCCAGTGGGAATGAACACTGGAGCACAAGTGGTGGGGCGTTTGGTCACCCTCTGTGCCTGGTGCAGCAAAGGAGGGGATGGAAGGTGAGCGTGGCTGAAATCAGCATCTGCTCCAAGCCCCTTCTTCCACTGAGGAACTCCGGGGAGTCTCCTAAAGCCAGAGGGGCCTCAGGTGCCAGGGGCCTACGTCAGAGCTCTTAGTGTGTCATTTCATTTCTGTCTCATCTGCACATACATGAGCAATCGGCCCATGTGCGAGAGAGAGTGTAGTGTCTGTGTGAGTGTGCATGTGTACCGGGACGGGCTCAGGAGACATCGATTCACACCCACAAACGCAACGGGAAACACGTTATTCATGGAAACGAGGAACACAGCTGCTCCTCCCCAACAAAAAAACCTCAGAAAAGTCCCCACTGCCAACATGGAGCTGGCTTGTGCTCTTGGTTGCAGTGGAATAGCTGAAATCATTGGCGCCAGTGGCCTTTCATCAGGGGTTACTTTTGCCCATTATGTTTCACTGGATGTGTATTTTTGACGCTCAATAGCTAAGAAACAGCGTCAACAAACACAGGAATCGTGGGAAGTCCCTGGCCACTTTTTAGCAGCCAAAAGGCCACTTTGGCTTGAAAGACAGAGTCACAGAAGAATTCAGCTTAGTTTGAATGCCCAACGGTGTGCACTGGGTTTAGTATAAAGCAAGCAGGATAATTAACTCTCAGTCACAGTAACTTTCTCACAGCTGAAAGAGTCCAGCAGAAATTTTCAAATACCTTGGCTGGCTAGTAGGTAAAATACAGAGGAGCACGGAGCTCGGGACTCTACCCTGGTTGCCCCAATGAGATTTCGGTAGCCTTTAAGTTAGGCCAGCCATATGTTTGACTAACTGCAGACTCGGTTGCTTCAGGCTGGATTCTGTGCAAGGCCCGAGGAATATTTCTGAGGATCTAGCTATCTAATTGAGTTTTGTACTACTGCCCACCATCGCAGCATGCGATCACTTTCCAAGTACCATCAATAGCAATAGCAAAGTCCAAAGTGGATTTTATGGCACTTCTCCCTTTTCAGGGCAAAAACTCAGGGATAGGGTTAACATTTGTTTCGATTTTACTAATTTCTATTTGGCTTTGGTTGGTAGGGGTCAGTTAGGCAGAAGGGGCAAAACTGAGATGAGAGAAGTAACATTCATTGCCTTGCACTTCAACAGCACAGACCCCGGGTGGAGATTTAACTGAACCAGGCTTCTCTAGGTTAAGTCTCAGAGTAGCAGTCGTGTTAGTCTGTATCCGCAAAAAGAAAAGGAGGGCTTGTGGCACCTTAGAGACTAACCCATTTATTTGAGCATAAGTGAATGCATCCGATGAAGTGAGATGTAGCGCACGAAAGCTTATGCTCAAATCCATTTGTGAGTCTCTAAGGTGCCACAAGTCCTGTTTTTAGGTTAAGTCTGTCCCTGCAGGGGGTTGGACTAGATGATCTCCTGAGGTCCCTTCCAACCCAGATATTCTATGATATGTGATTGAGTCAGTCGTAACCCAAAGGCAATGGGTGGTTTAAAGTGTTGTCTGGGAGGAATAAAATCTCAGGCTAAGGGTGCTGGGCGCCATCTGCAGGCACAGGCTCAGGGCAACACTTTGTTTGATAGGTTTCAGAGTGGCAGCCGTGTTAGTCTGTATAAGCAAAAAAACCAAGGAGTCCTTGTGGCACCTTAGAGACTAAGGCATAAGCTTTAGTTTTAAGGTTTGGCCCACGAAAGCTTATGCCCAAATAAATGTATTCGTCTCTAAGGTGCCACAAGGACTCCTCGTTTTTTTTTTACTTTGCTTGATGCCTCTCTCCTCTGGGTTCAGGACAGAGATTACTTTTCAGACCCAGCCTAACAGGGGGGGTGGGAGGGTGGGAATGGGGGCCTGCCAGGGGGAGGGCAGGAAACTCACCAGAAGAGCGCGTTGTGGGAGCGCCGCACAGTTGCACTAAGCAAGGCCATGCAGCAGCATCTCTGATTGCCTGTAGCAGGGAACGGTTACAAGCGAGGATTATCTATGCCCACCTCCTTGAGCCGAGTCAGCGCTGCACTTGGGATACAAGAGAGATGGCCAGAGCGGGAGCTTCAAAACATTGATTGCAACATCCTGAACTCCGGAAATGCCAGCGCTAAGGTCGCCCGTGCAGCTTTAATTCAGCTCCCTTGTGCCTATGAATTATGATAATGTAATTTACATGATTGGGCACTATATTTTCCCCAGGACCTCTGCTTCTTTCAGTGCACAAGACAGGTGGTTCTTGGAGAACGAAGCAGGCCTGAGAAGCGAATGAGGCTAGATAGCCCCTGCCTCATTTGGTAAAGAAGTTGGTGATGGGTGCGCCGATGCCCGCCCCCCTCAGCCAAGGGAGTGGAACCACTGAACCCAGGCCACAAAAGAAGCCTTAGAACTGTGGGTAAATTGTCTAGTCAGTCGCTTCACCACCCTTTGGTTCATTATGAAATCTACTCAAGAGACTAAACCATCAATGTCACTCAGGTTTATTAAGATGGTCTAGAGAAAGGTTCTATATGATTCCAGTCTCCGCAGAGCAGCCCCGTGCCATGTGTGCGCCCCAAAGTGACATCCCTAAATCCATCTTTTTATACCCTACTTATTTACCAGTGAAAGCTAGTATGTACATCACCTGAAACTGGATATCACTAATCAGCTTTTCACCTTGTTTGTTCCTGGTACCATAGTGTATCTTTTGTTCTTCTGACCACATGCATTCCAGGTATTAAGGGGCATGAGGACACCCTTTAGGCCTGTACCAGGATAAACAGGCTTGTCAGGGTAACTCCCTCTCGTTAGCTATGAGGCAATGCTCACATGTCCTGATCCCGACAGTTTGCACATCTACTTAAGCTAGGGTTAATTTCAGCTAATGAGAGGTGTTATTGGACACTTAGCATAAGTGAACAGGATCATAATAAAGTTACAGGCCAATCTGGGCTATATAACTGCTGTATTAATGCTTAATAATATATAGAAGCTTAAAGGCTTGGAACATGTATTGCGGGTGGTATTACCAGCATCTAATGTAAGTATGCTAGTCAGCATATATTAGTCAACAGGAACAACCTGTCTCAAGGGCAAACCGAAGAGTTGCTTCACTGTTAACCACAACATTACACATGTGGCTTTGTGACTACCCAACCTGCATTATGGCGTTTAAAGAGACAGCAACGGAGCTTCCCATCACCTTGGCTGTTTCAGTTACTCACTTTTTTTGAAAGAGACACAAAATTATTGATGGAACAATTCATTTCCTGCACAAGAGGAAAGAAGGGTGAGCAACACAGAAGGTAATTGACTGCATCGCAGCGAAGCCGTTGGTGTTATGAGTTGCACTGGGGGTCCGTATCATCTTTGTAAAAGTTGCATCCACAATTTTGGGCATGTTTAGTCTAGAGAAGAGGAGGCTGAGGGCGGATGTGATAACTCTCTTTAACTATGTCAAAGGCAAGAGGACGGTGATCAGTTGTTCTCCATGTTCACCGAGGGTAGGACAACAAGTAATAGGTTTTGTTGGCAGCAATGGTGATTTAGGTTGGATATCAGGAAAAACTTTAGGGACAGCTGGGCACTGGAACAGGTTACCAAGTGAGGCTGTGGAATCTCCATCACTGAAGGGTTTTAAAAGTAGGGTAGACAAACATCTATCCAAGATGGTCTAGGTTTACTTTATCCTGCCTTAGCATGGAGGGGGTGGGGGTAGACTAGATGACCTCTTGACTTCCCCTCCAGCATGACATTGCTATGATTCTCTTTTGAATTAGCTCATCTCCTTTGGCCCATCTTTCCTCAAATAGTTCAGTTGCTAAATCCAGTCTCTCTCCTGTTGTTCAGTTTTCAACGTCAAATGCCTTAAAAAACGGGAAGGTAACAGATAGAGCCAGCTGAACCAGTCGTCAAAAATCGTGTTCATTATTAAAGTAGCTCCTTTCTGGGTTCACGGATCCAACGTGTTGGTTATTTGGATTTGCCAAAGAGTCCAGACAAATAATTTCAGTCTCTGGGGCTGTTCACAAACCTCGTTTTAGCCATTTGTTACTCCTGGTGTGTGGCTGGCACCTGAGTCAGGTGGTAGTGTTTCTGCTCCTTGATTAGCCAACTGGAAGTTTTCAAACCAGAGAACAATAACGAGAGAAAAGAGAGGGATGAATGATGTAGTTCTGGTTGGAATTTTCAGACGCAGAATCACTCCCACCAGAATTCATGAAGTTTTTGGGGACTTTCAAAAATGTTCTTGAATACCCAGCAATTATTTACACACTCAGGTAAAATAAGTAATACAAATGCACCAATCAGAGCAAACCAAACTAGCTGACTATATTTGCAATTATTCATGAATCGGGGGGGGGGGGGGGTTACCCCCACTATTTGACTAGCTGTGGTATCCAACTGCTCATATAAATAAAAATCAAAATGCAAATAGTACAGAAAACGCAGCAAATCGTGTCTTGGGGTAAATTGTGTGATGGTAGCTGAACTGGTGGCATTGTGTCTTTGGATGTCCCATGGTACACTGTGTCTTTGGGTCTTCCATAATACATTGAGCGTTTGGGCCTCTGATGTATTCCCAACCGACAAGCCTCACAATGGTCACTCTGATGTGGTCCATAGTGCTGTCCTATCACTGTAACCTCGGATAACTGGGTGTGGTCCACGTACTCTCCATAGCATTTCTCTCTAATGCTGATGACCAAGTTCTCCAAGACCCTCTGGACGCTTTCCTCCTTGAAATCTGGCTCTTCTAACTTACCCTTGGAGCACTCATAACATTCTTGTCTAAAGACTCTCATCTTCACGCAACCTTTTCTCCTGTGCAGGTCCCGGTACATGTGGAACAGAATAACCACTTGAACTGATGCCCAGAAATGCTGGCACCATGAGCACTGGAAGCTAAAAAGAGGAAAGAGATATATCATGCATAGCGTGACCAGATGTCCCACTATTATCAGGACCATCCTGATATTAGAGGGTTTGTCTTATATAGGCAACTATTACCTCCCCCACCCCCCAAAAAAGTGTCTCCATGATTGGCAGCTCCAGCAGCTGCCTGTAGGTGTGGTCGAGCTGCTTGCCTGCAGACAGGAGGGGGTCCACTCCCCACCCTGCCTAAGCTCAGTATGGGGTTTGTAGATCCCATTACAGCAACCAACCAGCAGCGCCTGCTGGCAAACTCAAGGCTAATCAAAGCCATGGGGCCAACCTCGGATCTGGTGTAAGCAGGTGTAATGCTCACTGGGCTGTGTCCGCCACTGCTTTGCCTTATTTTTAATGCATTTCAGTGTAATTACAGATTCATAGATTCTCAGGCCAAAAGGGACCATTGTGATCATCTCGTCTGGCCTCCTGGGTAACTCAGGCCAGAGAACTGCCCTAAAATAATTCCTAGAGCAGAGCTTTTAGAAAAACATCCTGTCCTGATTTTAAAATGGCCACTGAGGAAGAATCCACCACGACCCTTGGTAAATTGTTCCAATGGTTAATTACTCCCAGTGTTAAAATTTTACGCCTTATTTCTAGTCTGAATTTCTCTAGCTTCAACTTCTAGCCATTGAGTCCTCTTAGACCTTTCTCTTCTAGATTGAAAGCCCATTATTAAATATTTGTTCCCCATGTAGATAGTTATAGACTGTAATCAAGTCACCTCTTAGCCTTCTCTCTGTTAAGCTAAATAGATTCATAGATACTAAGGTCAGAAGGGACCATTATGATCATCTAGTCTGACCTCCTGCACAACGCAGGCCACAGAATTTCACCCACCCACTCCTGCGAAAAACCTCTCACCTATGTCTGAGCTACTGAAGTCCTCAAATGGTGGTTTAAAGACTTCAATGAGCAGAGAATCCTCCAGCAAGTGACCCGTGCCCCATGCTACAGAGGAAGGCGAAAAACCTCCAGGGCCTCTTCCAATCTGCCCTGGAGGAAAATTCCTTCCCGACCCCAAATATGGTGATCAGCTAAACCCTGAGCATATGGGCAAGATTCACCAGCCAGATACTACAGAAAATTCTTTCCTGGGTAACTCAGATCCCACCCCGTCTAACATCACATCCCAGGCCATTAGGCCTATTTACTATGAAGATTTAATTACCAAAACCATGTTATCCCATCATACCATCTCCTCCATAAACTTATCGAGTTTAATCTTAAAGCCAGATAGATCTTTTGCCCCCACTGCTTCCCTTGGAAGGCTATTCCAAAACTTCACTCCTCTGATGGTTAGAAACCTTCATCTAATTTCAAGTCTAAACTTCCTGGTGGCCAGTTTATATCCATTTGTTCTTGTGTCCACATTGGTACTGAGCTTAAATAATTCCTCTTCCTCTCCGGTATTTATCCCTCTGATATATTTATAGAGAGCAATCATATCTCCCCTCAACCTTCTTTTAGTTAGGCTAAACAAGCCAAGCTCCTTGAGTCTCCTTTCATAAGAGAGGTTTTCCATTCCTCGGATCATCCTAGTAGCCCTTCTCTGTACCTGTTCCAGTTTGAATTCATCCTTCTTAAACATGGGAGACCAGAACTGCACACAGTATTCCAGGTGAGGTCTCACCAGTGCCTTGTATAATGGTACTAAAACCTCCTTATCTCTACTGGAAATACCTCGCCTGATCATCCCAAGACCACATTGCTCCCAAATCTTTTTACAATGAGGTAAAACCGAAGAAGCGCCTTGTATCAGGCACCATCGATGTCAGTCCAGCACCTTCCACCAGCACTAAGTGTACCAGAGGCTTTCACAACAATACATACCCTTGGGGCGGTACTGACCTGACTGCCAGCCAACTGGATATACAGCTATCCATATTCATACCATATCTACTTGATCAGCGAATCCTCAGCTGGTGGAAATTGACCTAGCTCCAGGACACCCAAAGGAGCCGAGGATCTGGTGGTCTTTGTTTTGCTATATATGACGAGAGAATTGCCCCCGGGTTCTATGAAATGTATTTGTCTTGGAGGCGTTTAAGCCATAACTTCAACATTGCACCAAGGGTTTGACAGTCAGTCAGTGCTGCCCATGGTGTCTAGCAGCGCTAAATGCTGCATAGGCAGGAATCAGACCTGACTGTGTTTGGAATTATTGATTTCTGTCTAAGGCAATGGTTTTCAAACCGCGGTGCCAGGACAGGCAGGAAGCCTGCCTTAGGCCGCTGCCCTGCTGACCAGGAGCCGCCCGAAGTAAGTCCGTGCCCCATCCTGCGCCCCAATCCTCTGCCCTAGCCCTGAGCCCCCCCCGAACCAGAAGCCCCTTCCTGCACCCCAAACCCGTCATCCCCGACCCCAGCCTGAAGCCTGCACCCCCATCCCAGAGCCCTGACCCCCTCCCACACCCCAACCCTCTGCCCCAGCCCTGAGCCCCCCCAAACCCAGAGCCCCCTCCTGCACCCCAAACCCCTCATCCCCAGCCCCAGCCTGAAGCCTGCACCCCCAGCCCAGAGCCCTGACCCCCTCCCGCAGCCCTGCCCCAATCCTGAGCCCTCCCCAAACCCAGAGTCCCCTCCTGCACCCCAAACCCCTCATCCCCAGCCCCATCTCGCAGCCCTCACCGCTGCATTCCAACCCTTTGCCCCAGCCCTGAGCCCTTCCACACCCCAAACCCCTCATCCCCAGCTCCGCTGGGTCACAGGCATCAACAATTTTCTTCAACTGGGTAGCCAGAAAAAAAGTTTGAAAACCACTGGCCCAAGGTACTTATCTGGCTCTCGTCACCATAGTAACTGGGCACCTCACAAGCTTTAAAGCATTTACACTCACAAGACCCCTGTGAGGCAGGGCAATGCTCTCACCCCCATTTTACAGATGGGAAACTGAGGCACAGAGTGACTAAGGCCCAGATCCTCAGACCTATTTAGCCAGGCAGGGGCTTGAACCCGGGTCCCCCAAACCTTTTGATAGTGCCATAACTACTGGAGCATTAGAAGGAGCGCCTCATCACTAGGCCCTGGGGACAGTCCTTAATTTGTGCCGGGCCTTGCTGCGGTTGAGCCCCAGCGCTTCTAGGCTCGGCAATCCATAGCCCCTGCGCCGCGGGGCTCCCGGCCACAGGCTCCAGCCACCCAGCTCCGAAGGCAGCCCCGTCGCCCGCAGCAGCGCAGAAGTCTGGGTGGCAACACACCGTGCCAGGCCATCCTTGTTCTGCACTGCTGCTGGCGACACCGCTGCCTTCAGAGCTGGGGGCCTGGCCGGCAGCCTCCGCTCTCCAACCGCCCAGCCAGTGCTTAACCTACGCTGGGGCTTGCCGAGGCTGGGCCCCAGCGCCTCTTTCATTGCAAATTAAGCCCTGCCGTGGGTTGCTGTCCTGGTGCTCTCTCTGTGTCCAGCAACTTTCAAGTAGCGTCAGAGAGAGAGACTGTAAAACCCAAACGAAAAACTACACTTCTAAAACAGGAGGAGTAGCAGCAGCTTTTGCAGAAACCGGGGGCGGGGGGAGGCAGGGGCGTGTGGTGGCTGAAACGGCAAACGCCTCTAAAAAAAGGAAACATTTTTGAAAGCGGGGGATGCATTTAAAGGCATAGTTCAGTCCATAGTTCATTACACGGATGCTACTGCGCCCCCATACACACACTGCATCCCTCACAAAAAATAGATCATTTGTCAATGACTAAGGAGGCGGTTGTATCAGTTGCTGTATCGGCCCCTATCAGCTGCTGCTCCTCACCTGGCAAATGCACGTTCTTGCAGTGATTTTTTCCAGCCAGGTCCCAAGTCATTGTAATCAAGGTTCTGTTGCACCTTTAAGTCCCAGTTGTCTTGTGGCTTCACCTCCTCTATCTTCTCATAAAACATTTCTCTCCAGGAATCCATGTTCAGCTTCTTCATCTCTCCTGATGTTCGTGTGGGGACACTCTAACGTGCGCTGAGTTACAAATGGAGTTGCAATTGTTTACTTCCCACTTCTATCTCATCACCTGCTGAGCGGCAGGGTGGGGATTTGAGTTCCTTCCCTGCTAGAGATACCGGATAACTTCTGTATGTGTGAGAAATGAAACTGAAAGGAGTTTTGTTTCCAAAGCCAATCTGGTTCTCCAGTTTCTGCCTGGGGTATATGATAAGGACTGTATTTCCGAGATGGGTGAATGCCTCCAAACGATGTGTGTGAGTAGTCACACAACAATGCAACCGATGAAGTGAGCTGTAGCTCACGAAAGCTTATGCTCAAATAAATTGGTTAGTCTCTAAGGTGCCACAAGTCCTCCTGTTCTTTTTGCAAATACAGACGAACACGGCTGCTACTCTGAAACCTGTCAAATAAAAAGCTGGATTGGCTTTGTTTTCCACATTGGCATTCAGATTCAGCTGAGCTGCGGCCATGTGAATACTGAGACAGACAGAAATGAAAACGGGACACAGACGTCAACCCAGGGCCTAGGTTTTTCCCATGTCATTGTGTCAGCATGCAAATGTCATGACATCTGGATTAAAGGTGGGCTCCTTCACTGCCCATGGCTGCTGACATGGGACAGACATGGGACAGACCCATGGAAGCAGGACCAGTCAGCCAGTCCCTGGTCAAGAACTCCTCCCGGGAAGTCTTTCTCCAGCACTCAGCCCTGCAGGACTGGGCCATTCTGTCACTTAGTCCTCCGGTTCTGAGCTGCTGCTACTAACTTTGTTCTATGGTTGTTCCTCAGCATCTCCTCTGGCGGTTCCTCCTCCCTCAACTCAATAAGTTGCCTCCACTTACATCAGCTCTGCATCTGAACGCCCACGTGTTGTATCGAGCCCAGAGCACTATCTGGGCTGATATCTCTTACTCCATCAAACCAAGACACTCCTAGCTAACCTTGGAAGGCATCGTGATCCCACCAACAGCCATCGTGGTTGCTATGTCAAGAACTTACACCTGGTCAAATGTAATCAGGCGGTTAACGCATTGAGAATACAGCCCTATGGGCAGATACTGGGAATGACGGTTCCCTGTGCTGGTGGCGCGTGATGGGGCAGACACATGCTATGCACAGTGGGGAGCCTTCACTTGTTCTCCAGTAGCTGAGAGGTTAATAGACCTTAGCGTGCTGTTAAGCGAATAGCTTTAGTTCCAGACTTTAGCCATTACGGTGTAGATGTGCCACGGATCTGTGGAGTCCCCACACCCCAGATCAGCAGCAGTGCTGTGAAGGCCAACCCTGCCCCCGGAGCCGTGACTGGCTAAAGGACGGGCAAGCAGGAGAAGCATCTCCTGACACCCCCAGCCTTGGCTGGCTAGAGAGCTGCCAGGACATCCTTCCCCTCTGATTGGAGGGTGGGTGTGACAGTCGTCTGTCGCAGTGGGTCTGCCATTCCAGGCTGCAGGAGAGGGCGTCTGCTGGCTGGACAAACCCAGCCCAACCAGAGCTGGGAGGGATGGTGGGGCAAGCCCAGGGCGTGTGGCCCCGTCAGCCTGCCCTGCACCTCAGAATGTGCCCGAACCCGGGACTGAGGCGCTGAGGCTGGAGGGATTGTGGAGGCTTTGAGTGTTGGATGGACATAGAGCTTCCTCTCAGGCATCTGGGATTTCTGTTACACTCCCACTGAATGGCTACGGTTTGCAATGACCCTGGGGTGCTGCCCCTGCTAATGAAGGTACTAGGATAGATCTGTGCACCAGGGCAATTGCTGGGTGAACGCCTGCCTCCCCAAAGGGTGTAGGGGTCACTCCACACTTCAGCAGAGAGGGAAGCTCCCCTGCTTCCACTGATATTTCAATTTAAATGTGATGCTTTATTGAACTGATACAATCAGGACAAAATACCAAAGCTAAGTATTGGTCTATTAACATGGAAAATACAGGAAGCAGGAGGAGGAACTGCTCTATCCAGAACAGGCCCTTCTATTGCAGACGCACTAAAATTCAGCGGGGGCCGTATTTCAACAGCGACGCAGACGGAGTTGCCTTTTCCGTGTTACGTATAAACCAAGCCAAGAAACTCCTTCATCTTCAGGCCACGGCTCTGCCCAGGATTCTGTTCGAGAGAAGGAAAAGCACGCTGCAAAGCAGGATGGGACCAATGATTGATAAGCAACCCCTCGTTTCCTGCCATGCAAACACCCAGGTATGTAATGCCCAAGAGGGCTGTAATTAAGGATCTAAACTCGCTGTCCTGTGAACATGGTCCATGCTTCTGGCCTGCTTTAGTGCCAAGCTCCTCCACTGGGGACTCTACTCAAATCTAGACCTACATCAGCCCCACTCCCATGGAAGGGGACAAGTTATCAGGGGATAGATTAACTCCTCGGGCCAGATGCTCAGCTGGTGAAATCAGCATAGCTTCACTGCAGCCAATGGAGCTACATGGCTCCTCTGGCTCCTGGCGTTTACCCCTCCCGCCACCCCAGAAGGGATCGGGGAGTGGTCCTCCAGTTCTGCAGATGATCCAGGATGCATCTTGCACACAAGAGCAGCTACTCTCAAGTCCAGCCTCCCCTGGGGCAGCAAAGCCCCCTCTGGGGTCCTACCCTTCCCCTCTCAGGGGGTACAAGGCATAGAGAGTATCTGACAGGGGCACAGGGCCCGATCTAATGCCCACTGGAGTCAGTGGGAGTCTTTCCATTCATTCCACTGGGCACTGGATCAGACCCACAGAGGGGGGCACAGGTGTCAACAAGAGGGGGCATAATGTGCCCTCCTGCTTTTGAGGAGGCCAGTTTTTTTTACAGTCCCTGTTTATTACCCTGGTGCATTACAAATGGACATTATCAGTCTCTCTAGAGCATTTCATGGTAACATTAAGCATATGGTGATTTCCCAGGCAAACGGCTTGAGCCAGATTTTTTTTTCTCCGTGAAAAAGGGAAGGTGCATTAGCAACCCATGTGGATAATATTAGGGAACCATTCTGAGCACTGAATTTCCTACTTCCCACCAAAAAGCACAGCAAGGATGAGCAAAGCAACCAGAACTGGTAACATATAACACAAGAGCTTCCAGTCGCTCTCTGTGTCTGTTCCCCGCCAAGCCAGCTGGCCAGGCTGAGAAGTTGCAGGCAGAGAAGCAGGGATAACGAATCTGTAGGTAAACAGATAACAGATCCCCAGAGCACATGCCTCACAATGGGTCGTGTCATGTGGCCCTTCCACATCTTCTTCGACTATGGGGCCAGCTAAATCACGGTTTTTGATGAACTCTTGGTAGCATTTCTCACGGATCTTCAGCACCAAGTCGTCCAGGATCCTCTCAATGTTCTCCTGGCTGAACGTGGGTGTCTCAAACTTCGCTCCATGGCACTTCTTAACTTCTGCCCACAGACCCTCATCTTTACCTGGCCCTGGCCCTGGCTCCAGTCCAGGTGCATGTGGAAGAGAATGAGCACTTGAGCCGATGGCCAGTGATGGGCACAGCTTGAGCACTGAAACCTACAGGGGGAAAGGAAAGGACATTTAACCCGCCGCCCACGCCAGCCCCCAAACTTAATGCTGAGAAAGACTCATCCACTGACATTGGGCTTGATCCTGCAAGGTGCTGAGCACCCCCAAACCCTGTTGCTGTCCATGCAAGCACCTCCCAGCAGCGCTCAGCACTCTGCAGGATCAAGTCCCTGTATGGCATAGTCATAACAGCATTCACTCACATTCACCTGCCCCTCTGAAGGATCATGCAGCAAAGTGTTGGACAAATTCATAGGGTTGCCAGCTTGGTAATAGTTAATAACTGAACACTCCAGCAGACGTGCCAGAGCCTCCCCTTCCCCGCCTCTTCCCCCTGAGGCCCCACCCCTGCCCCACTTATTCCCCCCCAAAGCCCTGCCTCCATCCACTCCTCTTCCCCCCCCCACACCCCCCAGATCAGGAGGGACTCGCTTGTGGAGCCGGGGCTGGGAGCTGCAGCTGCCCGATGAAGGGAGGAGGTGGCACCAGCTGAGCAGGGGCTGGAGAGGGTGATGACCCAGCGCCTCCCCGCCTCCCCTGCTCGCAGCAACGGGATTTGGGGTGTCTGGTCAGTAGATCTGACCAGACACTGTCAGGTCCCCTTTTTGACCGGACTGTCCGGTCGAAAACCCTACAAATTCAACATATTGGGTTTCAAAGCCGGCTCCAGTTGGACTGAATGGGAGTTTTGCCCATAATATCCAGACCTTTCTACAAACATTGCCAACTCAAAGAACTTCCCCAGAGGAAAGCTCCAATGCAATTAAGTTTCCGCCCCTAGTTCTAGATGGGCAAAGACTCCACTTACTAAACAATCAGAGTAAAACCCAGCCCCCGTTCCGCCTCGGGTTTCGCTGGGGAGAATAGTCCCTTCCTCTACATGGGTTCAGCATGCCCGGGGGTCACATTTCATGCAGCACACCCCCTGCAGCTTTCCAACTGGTTTCTAATGAACCCTTCCGAGCAGGACTGAGCCTAGAACTGAGGCACCTTCCAATTTACAGCTGAAGTCTAGGCTCATTAAGGAGCAGCCTCCAATCAGAATTTGTTTGCATCTGTGGATCAGTCTCTCGCCCATAACGAGAGATGAGCAAAAAATTCATTTGGAATCATTTATTCCACAGTTTTCCTCTCTCCTTCTCTTCATAGCCAGCAAGCAGAGCACGGTTGTCTTGACCGCTGCCTATCACACTGACCAATACTGGCTAAATTTTTCCTGATGCTGTCTGTATCCATCTGTTGTCTCTTGTCTTATACTTAGACTGTAAACTCTTTGGGGCAAGGACTGTCTTTGTTCTGTGGTCAGTTATGAAATTGAAGGCTGCATATATCCTGCAACAGTAAATTCACTGCTTCCGCCAGCTTTCTGCTTGTTTGCTAAACTACGGATGGAAATTCAAGGGAATTTGTTTAAATATGCCGTCTTGCTCTAACCACGACATCATTTCCACTTGTGAGAGGGGGGAGTCACAATTTCCTGCTCTACAGACTTTGACAGTGGTGGAAAATGCTAATTAACAGGAGGCAAATATTTAGTGCCCTCACGGTGACTCATCAACACTAATAGCTAGGTGCCGTACAGCTAAATCCCTTTTACACGTGTGTGCAGCGAACACAAGGACTAGCCCAATCGATCGTTCAATCGCAGCTAGTCCCAAATCTCTCACCTGCCCTCCCTGCTTCGCTCCCCACTAAAACTAATGCCGGGAGAAATTCACCTTAGAGCATGGGTGGCTGGTATGATAGGCCGGGGGAGACGACCTAAACCCAGGCTGTGGCATCACCCACGCTCCACCCCAAGGCCCCGTCCTCACTCCCCATCTCCCCCAAAGCCAGCGGCGGCTCAGCTCGGGCCGGTGGCCAGGGCTCAGGATGGTTTGCCCGGGGCTCCTCCTGCCACAGTGGGCGGGGAGGGGGCTCAGGGCTCTGGCAGGCAAGGGAGGAGAAAGGGACAGGAACGGGGGGCTAGCCTCCCCAAAGGCGGGGTTCCCGCGTCACCCATGCCTTTGCGCCTCATTCACGGCCCAGTTTGTCTGCTCCCCCTCACCTGGCGAATGCTTTTCTCTGCTAGTATAGGCGCCATCCGCGTTCTGGGTTTCGAGGACGGAGGTTATCCTCCACAGTGAGAGACCAGGTGTCGTCTGGCTTCTCCCATGCCATCTTCTGATCAAACATCCGCTGCCAGGCCTTCATCTTCTCACCTTCCCCTTTACAGCCTCTCTTGAGCAGCAGCATTTACTGTCTGAACCAGGAATGTGACTTATTTAAGGGGGGATGGGGGGGCTCCCGGGTCTGCAACCTTCCCCTCCTGCTCTGAGGAACAGCCTCGCACAGGCAGGCTCCTTTGCCTCCTTGCTACAGACTCAGGACCCTGGGTGTGGAACCAAGCTCAGGGCTTGTGAGAAACGAAACTGAAAGGGGAGCTGACGTGCTGCCGGTCTGCAGGACTGCCCTGCCCACAGGGATCAACTCCAGATTCAGCCCGGGGACCACACATCCCTGCTGGAAGTCCGCAGCTTTCTCGCCCCCTCGTACACACACAGCCACCCCACGTGGACAGGGCTCCGCAGATTGGGACAGGGCTCCCCACGTGGACAGGGCTCTGCGTCCCGCTGTATCCCAGCTGGCTTTGCCGCACTGACTCCCTCCGGCAGGCATCTATCTCCCTTTCCATAGGGTGGTGCTGCCACGTTGCTGCCACCAGGGGGTGCTGCTTCAGGGAGAAAGGGGAGGGACTTGCAGCCGGGGCAGATGGTCTCTGGATCAACGTTTGGTGGAGCGTGATGGGACAGACACATGCTATGCATGTGGGGTCTTGGGGCGCAGTGCAAGAGGAGCAGGCCGGGGCCCCTTCTGAGCATGGGCCCGGCTCCATGGAGCCACTGGAGCCATTGTAAACCCGGCACTGAGCAAAACTCTACAAACTGGGAGTCATCAGTGGAGAGGGAAAAGCCCAGCGGAGGGATCTGCTGTCAGGTCCCTAGAGGCCAGTTCTCAGGGGGGAACCCTGCATGCAGGCCTGGGACTCACCAGCTCCCCACACAGCCAGTCCTGCCCTTGCCCTGGCTGGCTCCAGACTGCCTCAAAAATGGCCTCTCCCCTTTCCTGAGCTCCCTGGGAAGGGCTTCTCACTCCCTATTGGTGCCAGGCAGACTCTGAGTCTGCCTTGGCTCCCCCTCCCTACCAGGGACAGTGCACCTCCCCCTGAGCTGCCAGCAGACCGAGCCCCAGGAATCTAGGTCATCTCCTTGGGGGTTACACTTGTAACACCGCCCTTTAAAGAAAAGGGTGCGGAGGAGAACTTGCCAGGGGGTTGCAGCAGACTTTCCAGCTGGCCCGTGGGACGGGGAGGTTTCCAGGACGTTTCATGGGAGTGCATCAGACCCTCGTTGAATTGAAAGGGCTCAAGGCCGGGCCAAGCAGCCTGACAGACAAAAGGCCTGAAGTTGTGAAACAGCTCCCAAGTGCGGGTGGGAAACGTTGTGTCGACAGTCACTGAAGTTACAGGCACCACGGAGGGTACCTAGACTCCTCGCGACTCGATTGCAGCCACATAGATATTTAACCTCAGGCAGCTTAGAAAATCATGCCCAAGGGGCAGGGGTTCCGCCGGCTCAAGAATCAATGAAGCCCTAAACGCTCCTTTGAACTCCTGAGGATCAGGTGAGCTAATTCAAAGGTCTTTTGCCTGACGTACCTTTTTCTGTTCTATTGCTCGGCTTCTCCAGGGCTGGATCCTGGGAAAGATTATGCGATAATTAAAGGGCAGTTCTACTCTGAAAAATGACCACGTAAAAAGGCCACTTAGAGGTCCTTAGCTACCATCCCTCAATGGCTCCTAGAGGAAATCTGCTCAGCTGGCCAATAAAAATATTTTTTCTAGCTCTCAGCCCAGTGCACACATTCCGCCCTACATAGACAGGTACATTATCTATTATTACTAGGCTTGGCAGAATTTGATTATTTATATAATTTTGGCAGGAAATAGCCACGGTTATTTTTAAGCATTTTTTTTTATTTTATTTTTATCTCTGTAAATTTTCACAGCTGCAAAACATAATGGCTTAGGCTTTTTCCCCCCCAAACATTTATTGATTTAAATTTTCATAGTTGTGGGAAATTATGAGGCAGGTGCGGGGTGGGGGGTCAGACAATAATTACTTCATGATAGACAATGCTGCAATTCAAAAAATTAACGCTTTTTAACCTTTAAAGCGCAAACTGTCAACATTGCCTGTCAAAATATACCAAGTAAATATCCTGAAATCAAATGCTAACAAGGCCCCAAGCAACATTTGTCTTACTTTGCCGATCGGTAAATTTCAATTACTGATGGAAATATTTTTGTATTGGTTTATGTGTGTGTGGTGGAAATTGACATTCACTGACATTTACAGAAAAAAATGTAATCTTTCCAAGCCCAATTATTACTCAGGTTATTACAGTTCAGTTATATTAGGGACAAGTATGAGTGTCGAATTTCCACTAGGTTTTGAGATAAAGCAGAACAAAAATGAGCACAGCCAAAAAAATGACCAAACAACAAATGTAGCAACAGCAGCGCCGCCCGTCACAGCTGCTCCCCGTGTTGCGGCTGCTCCCCATCTCTGCTTCGCTCCATTCCTCATGGGCAGGAGAGCTGCGTGGAAAAAGAGAAACAGCCCTAAAGAAGGTGTTGGCTGGTGCTTGGGCTTCATATTTCACGTAACAGATGCCCAGCTGGCAGGCTTCACAGTGGGAGCTTTCATGTGGCCCCATTATCTGAGCTTCCACGATGTTCTTGGACAGGCTGTTGGGACTGATGGCCTCTCTGTAGCATTTCCCGCGAATCTTCAGCATCAGGTTCTCCAGGACTCTCTCGATGTTCTCCTGGCTGAATTCAGGCAGTTCCAGTTTCGGCACGAGACACTTCTTGCACTCCTGTCTGAAGATTTTCATCTTCACCTGGCCCCGTCTCTGCTTCCGGTCCAGGTGCATGTGGAAGAGAATGTTCACCTGAGCTGAGTGCCACATATGCCAGCACTGTGAACACTGAAACCTAACAGGAGAAAGCAGGAGACAAAACTTAACCCAGATTCAAAGCCCTGAACCAGCTGCAGCTGCTAATCTGAGAACTCAGCCTCTGTCCCGCAGGAGGGATTCTGGAGCACTGTACACAGGAGGGGTCTATCGAGCGGTGTAGGAGCGCTATCTACTAGCACTGAGGATTGTACAGCACCGTTTATTAGTAGGTTCAATACAGCTGTCGTCGTTATGCCTTGCAGACGGTTTCCAGCATGAGTCCACTCTAAACAGGATGCTTCTGCTCCTCTGTACGATGGATATTGAGACCTGGTTTTGGCTACAGATGTTTGACGTTCAAATAGCTATGGGCTCTGGTGACCTCCAGGCCATCTCTCATGCTTCCCCGATTCCTAGAATTCCTTCCTGATCTGGAGCAGCAGCTATCGGATGCTGACGCAACACACAGCTTTTTGTAACGGCGACCCATGTGTGGTGACTAGGGCCAGGAAATAAAGAGCAGTCCGTTACCAGCCCCGCTGCATGTCATGCCCTCACTGCATCTTAGACCACAGCTCCCCTTGGCCACCTTCACACCCCTCCTCCAAACCTACTGCTTCAAGAAGGCTTTGGAGCTGTAGCCCCTCAGAGGTTTAAAAATAATAATGGTCGTGGTCATAAAAATCCCCTTTAGCCCCGTCTATTGAGAGTTTAAGCTTTCTAGGGGCAGAGATTCGTTGCTATATGGCTGAGAGTGCCTAGCCCAAGGGAGTGCAAGCTGACAGAGGCCTTTGGGTCCTATCACCATACAAATAACTGTACATCGCATGCGTTAGTGTCCTAAGTGACCACACGCTCATACTGTCCTCTCCCTCCTCTCTCCCTTTCCCGGCTCCTCCTTCTCCTCCTTAATTGAGATTGTAAGCTCTTTGGGGCAGGAATCTCACTTTCATTGTATTGTACAGCCCCATAGTGCTACCTAAGTAACATATAACTATCATCCAAGTGTTCAGTAGAACGAGGTATAGATTTAGCTGCTCCTGCATCCATATTTGCTCCCAGAATTCCTTCTGCAAGCCACTCCTTGGCGGCTGCCTGCCCACAGCAACCAGCCCCTGGCTCCAGCTGATCTTTCCATTGTTATATGGATCCAGGCTGACCCTTAGAATCTTCCTCTCCTTCTCAAGCCAGGATGGGCCCCACTGCCTGGAAATGCAGGCAAGGAACACAGAGGTGACGCTAGAGAAGTAAAGCGCCAGCAGCAAAGCCGACCCAGTCTGGGCTTGGTGGCTCCATAGGCGCCTACGAGGAGAGCAAGCTCAGCATAATTCAGCAGCAATAAAGCTTCAGGCCTGAAGCCCTGGGGATGGGGAAATAAACACAGCGGATGAAAATCAGCAGAATGAGTGGGCGGCGGCACTGGGTCAGATTTTGAGATGACACTGACGATGTCTAGAAGAGTCGAGGTGGGTGTAATTCACTGCTTCCTCCAGCCCCGTCCATGTGCATGACCCAGCCCTCCGCTGCCATCCCTGCATTGCCTGGCCTCACTCACCCACCCCCATTCTACCCCTCGGCCTTCTCATCTCCCTCCTTCCAGGCCAACCTCTTGGTCTCTCCCCACCCCCTCTTCCTCTGCCCCTTCTTAGCCCTCCCCTCTGTCACCTTCTCCCTCCCTGCTGGTACTTTCCAGCCGCTTCTCCCTCCCCGCCCATGGCTTTCTGTGGTCTGTGACGGGTCTAGCATGCTCCAGAGCACTAGATTATGATGATAAAAATCCAGCACCCAGATACTGCAATGATGGTCACACTGAAAATATTCAGGTAACTAGACATTGTTAGAACTGGTCAAATTATTCCTTAAGATTATTTGCAATGATTGAGCCCTATTTTCTGGTTAAAAGAAAAGGAGGACTTTTGGCACCTTAGAGACTAACCAATTTATTTGAGCATGAGCTTTCATGAGCTACACGAAGTGAGCTGTAGCTCACGAAAGCTTATGCTCAAATAAATTGGTTAGTCTCTAAGGTGCCACAAGTCCTCCTGTTCTTTTTGCGAATACAGACTAACACGGCTGCTACTCTGAAACCTGTCATTTTCTGGTTAGTGAATCATTCATAAACTGATCCTGCATTTGTTCATGGGCTTGCTATTTGTAAGGATTCACCAAATGCTTTGGGCTAATAGCCTTCAGCTTCTTCCGTTGTTGCCAAGCTGGCTCTTTAACTGGTCACCTGAGCCACATGGTATTGCTTCTCCTCCCTGATTGGATGACAAGCTTTCTAAAGCGGAGGATAACAAACGATGGAGTTCAGGTGTGAATTTTCAGGCAATGAATCAATTCACTGCTGCTACATTTCGTGCAACTCCTGGGTTTCGCAAACATTTTGATAAATGCCCACTAGTTGTGCAGACATGGACAAATATAGAATAATATGATCTCCCTTATCACAGGAAACGGAACTTGGAGCCTGTATTCACAAGAATATTAGCGAATAGAGCTTGCCGGAAAGTTCAAAAATGTCACCAAAAATAGTGCAAAAAATCCACAAAATTTGTCAGTAAACATCTCTTTGTTAGAGCCGATAAGTGATTCCTCCTGTCCTCCCTCCCCATGAAAAATTTTGAGGGAATGTCGAAAAACCAAAACATTTTCCGTTTGGGGCTTTGGGGGAAAACCCCCAAAGTTTTTTGAAAAACCAGCTGTTTTTCATGAAAATTTCCATTTGATCCAAAAAGCCGTTTCCCTTTGAATAATCATTTAGGGGGAAGATTTGTCACCAGCCCAAGTCTTTGTGAATTAATTCTTCCTTTACTATTCAACCAGCTCTTAACAGCCTATGGTAGTGCTATAGAAGGAAGATGCAGCTGCTCACAAAGCCCTTTGCTAACCGTGTTCTCCTGCTACCTACCCCTCACCTGGCAAACGCATATTGTTGCAGGAATTGCTTCCATCCAGGATCCCGGTCGTTGGACTGAAGGTTATAATCCGCCTTCAGAGTCCATGTGTCTCCTGGTTTCATCTGCCCAATCTTCTGAGAAAATATTTGCTGCCATATCTCCATGGTCCCAACTCATCTGCCTTTAGAGCTGGTTTTGTTTCTGGACTGTGACCGTGATCTGTTGAAGGGATCTGGACTGAAATTTAAGTCTCCTGGCTTGTGACTTCCACGGCTGTGGTGGGGGAAGAGACCTTTGCGGGTTGTTTTTCCTTTCCCCATGGCACAGAACCAAGTTTTGTGTTGCAAAGGTGGACCTTTGCTTCCAGACAAAGTCCCTGTGCTGAGTCACACCCAGAATGACTTTGCTCACACTGCTGGCACTCCGTGGCACAATTTGGCCAGGGCACAATTTGGCCACAACACAATATGGAGCAGCTCTCCCAAAGGAGCCTGCTGTTTTTGCACCTGTAGGACGGTAAATTAGTGGTGGTGCACACTGGTGGCTCTCTCTGTCAGTGTCTCTGTGCATCTCCCATGCCAACCCAGCACTCCGGCAAGTCTGGGTGTGCTTAGGAAGTGTCCTAGGGAGTGTTATCATTTGTGGAGTTCAAATGATAATGATTAAGCTAGTATCAGGATGTTTCTAATATCAGGATGTTTCTAGCCGCCCCCCCCCCCACATACATACAAAGGAGCTGGCTGCCTCCCAAATATATAGCAAGGACAGTTCTCTGCTCCAAAGCGGTATAAATAGACAACACACAGGGGAGGATTCAGGAAACGCAATTCACCTCATTCCTTGCTATTTTCATTTTGCTTTAACCCAGTTCCTATGTATTTGTTCACCCCAAACTAGGGTTTATAGTGTGTGTCCATAGGCAAATACTAGCCATTTGGTCCATCTCTCACCACTTCCCCCTATGACCTCCGCTCCCTATATCCACAGTCTTCCTCCCACAGCTTCTTAGGATCTTGTCCCATGCCCGCCAAAAATGCATTGCAAAGTTTCTTATAAGAATGTTGTTTGCATCTCGTGTTCATTTCCCCAGCCCCTCTTCTCCCCATGCCACAGTTTTGATCTTGCCCATCTCCTAGCCAGCCAAGGCAGCTTAAAGCAAAGCAGTAAACAAAGCAATGCCTCATTTAGTTACAGAGGAGAGAATTGCCTTACCCCAGCTCAGTTATGGCCATCGTGAGCCAAATTGTTTCTTAGGTTGTAAACTCTTCATAGAATCCTAGAATCCTAGAATATCAGGGTTGGAAGGGATCTCAGGAGGTCATCTAGTCCCACCCCCTGCTCAAAGCAGGACCAACCCCAACTAAATCATCCCAGCCAGGGCTTTGTCAAGCCTGACCTTAAAAACCTCTAAGGAAGGAGATTCCACCACCTCCCTAGGTAACGGATTCCAGTGTTTCACCACCCTCCTAGTGAAAAAGTTTTTCCTAATATCCAACCTAAACCTCCCCCACTGCAACTTGTGACCAGCAGCGGATTTACCATGTAACAAACCGTGCAGTGGCATGGGTCCCCGAATGACAGGGGGGCCCCCAAAATGCAGGACAAATCTCATCTGACAACCTGCCCCTGAGTCCCGGCTGGCGGTGCAGCAGGGCTCTGTGGCTGGTGGCCCCACGCTGCTCCCAGAAGCGGCCGGCTGCTGGAATGTCTCTGCGTACCCAAAGTGGCGGGGGAGGCAGCTCCATGCGCTGTCCCTGCCTCAGACAGCTTACGGAGACCCACTGTCCCCCTCCCCACAAGGGGCGCACAGAGATGGGCCAGCAGCAGGACTAAGGCAGCTCCCTGCCCACGTTGCCTCCCTCCCTCCACACCGCTCCCGGAAGCAGCCGGCATGTTCCTTCAGCCTCAGGGGGGGTGTGTATGTGTGTGTGTGTCTCCATGTGTTGCCCCCTCCCCGACTCCGCAGCTCCCATTGGCCGGGAACTCCGCAGCTCCCATTGGCCGGGAACTCCCTCCCCATGAAAAATTTTGAGGGAATGTCGAAAAACCAAAACATTTTCCGTTTGGGGCTTTGGGGGAAAATCCCAAAGTTTTTTGAAAAATCAGCTGTTTTTCATGAAAATTTCCATTTGATCCAAAGAGCCGTTTCCCTTCGAATAATCATTTAGGGGGAAGATTTGCCACCAGCCCGAGTCTTTGTGAATTAATTCTTCCTTTATTATTCAACCAGCTCTTAACAGCCTATGGTAGTGCTATGGAAGGAAGATGCAGCTGCTCACAAAGCTAACCCTGTTCTGGGAACTGGCTGGGAACTGCAGCCAATGGGAGCTGCGGGGTGATGCCTGTGGGCAGCAGCGTGCAGAGACCCGTGTGTCCCCCCCGCCCCACCTAGCCACTGCCAGAGGGGTGTGCCGGTCGCTTTGGGAGCTGTGCCCCCCAAGATAAATGCCAACCCCCTGCCCCAGCCCAAAGCTTGCACCCAGCACCCAAACTCCCTCCCAGAGCCTGACCCGCGCACTCCCTCCTGCACCCCAACCCCCTGCCCCAATCAAGGTACCTCACTTTATTGTCATTTACTTCCTATTACTTATAATATAGGAGGAGGATGAAGAAAAAAAGAATGAAAAATGGGTGGGGAGGGGAGATAAGAGAGAATGTTCTTTTTCTTGGCTGGGTCACCGGGGTGCGGGGGGCAAAAATGAAGCTGCGCACAGGGGCCCACTAACACTACATCTGCCACTGCTTGTGACTTCACATCTCAGCAGTGTTTTCCCCAGGGATTGAAATTAGCAGGGGTGTTCAAATTTACAGGGGGGGAGGTCAGGGCCAATGAGGGGTGAGACCGTGAGGGTGAAGGGGGGCTGTATGGCACCATAGTAAAACTGAAAAATGTTTCATGACTATTTTATTAGATTTAACTCATGTTTTAAAATCATCACACAAATTAAAGTTGGCGACTCAAGACTTCTATGAAGCACTAAGTCTACATCCTTCTTGGTTTCTTGTTATAATTTTGCACCCTCTGTTAATGAACTTCTTGACTGCAATGTGTTCATTTTTGGTGGCTTCTCATGTGTCCGGTACTTCCATTCCTTCCATTGTGTTAAGGAAAAGTTAGCACATGTGACTCCATTTTGGTTTGGGGCCCACCATTGTTTAAATGCCAGCACATCATACACCAGGAGGAGTGATCCTTAGATACTGAATCCCTGTGAAAATCCTCCTCCTTGTCTCCAACCTGCCTTGACTCCCAGTATCTGGTTTTTGTCAGTCTCTAACTCCCTGTCTCTTGGCCTTGATGTGAGGCCTCCCATCCTGATAATAAAGGTTACTGATGCATGGCTTTAGGACCATGCTGTGTAATTAACATACTGGTATAGCACGAGGAATGCACCAAGCAGGGATAGGTGGTAGATAAGACAAGGGTTTGTTTATTGGCTAAGGTTTCCGATGCACGAGGGCAACATGCTTTGCTAAAAAGTATATAACCTTTGTATAATCTGTGTTCAGGGGGGCACTACGCTCGAGCGTAATAAACTTAGTGTCTTTTGGGAACTCTGCAGTTGTGGACTTTGTTTATGTGCCTCAGCCTAGATTCGAACTGTGCGTGTCCTATCAGGTATAATTCGCAGCATTAGTGTGCGTGTCCTACCAGGTATAATTCACAGCAGTTGTGTGCGTGTCCTCTCAGGTGTAATTCGTAACAATTTTTGTTGAAGAATTGCCACTTTTAGGTCTGTAATCGAGTGACCAGAGTGATTGACATGTTCTCCTACTGATTTTTGAATGTTATAATTCTTGACATCTGATTTGTGTCCATTTATTCTTTTACGTAGAGACTGTCTGGTTTGGCCAATGTACATAGCAGAGGGGCATTGCTGGCACATGATGGCATCTATCACATTGGTAGATGTGCAGGTGAACGAGCCTCTGATAATGTGGCTGATGTGATTAGGCTCTATGATGGTGTCCCCTGAATAGATGTGTGGACACAGTTGGCAATGGGCTTTGTTGCAAGGATAGAGAAGCTGGATATGAGTCAGCAGTGTGCCCTTGTTGCCAAGAAGGCCAATGGCATTTTGGGATGTATAAGTAGGGGCATAGCGAGCAGATCGAGGGACGTGATCGTTCCCCTCTATTCAACATTGGTGAGGCCTCATCTGGAGTACTGTGTCCAGTTTTGGGCCCCACACTACAAGAAGGATGTGGATAAATTGGAAAAAGTCCAGCGAAGGGCAGCAAAAATGATTAGGGGTCTGGAACACATGACTTATGAGGAGAGGCTGAGGGAACTGGGATTGTTTAGTCTGCAGAAGAGAAGAATGAGGGGGGATTTGATAGCTGCTTTCAACTACCTGAGAGGTGGTTCCAGAGAGGATGGTTCTAGACTATTCTCAGTGGTAGAAGAGAACAGGACAAGGAGTAATGGTCTCAAGTTGCAGTGGGGGAGGTTTAGGTTGGATATTAGGAAAAACTTTTTCACTAGGAGAGTGGTGAAACACTGGAATACATTACCTAGGGAGGTGGTAGAATCTCCTTCCTTAGAAGTTTTTAAGGTCAGGCTTGACAAAGCCCTGGCTGGGATGATTTAATTGGGGATTGGTCCTGCTTTGAGCAGGGGGTTGGACTAGATGACCTCCTGAGGTCCCTTCCAACCCTGATATTCTATGATTCTATGATTCTATGATAGGTTCCTGGGTTAGTGGTTCTGTTCTGTGGTGTGTGGTTGCTGGTGAGTATTTGCTTCAGGTTGGGGGGCTGTTTGTAGGCAAGGACTGGCCTGTCTCCCAAGATCTGTGAGAGTGGTGGGTCGTCCTTCAGGATAGGTTGTAGATCCTTGATAACGCGTTGGAGAGGTTTTAGTTGGGGGCTGAAGGTGACGGCTAGTGGCATTCTGTTATTTTATTTGTTGGGCCTGTCCTGTAGTAGGTGACTTCTGGGTACTCTTCTGGCTCTGTCAATCTGGTTCTTCACTTCAGCAGGTGGGTATTATAGTTGTAAGAACGCTTGATAGAGATCTTGTAGGTGTTTGTCTGAGGGGTTGGAGCAAATGCGGTTGTATCGTAGAGCTTGGCTGTAGACAATGGATCGTGTGGTGTGGTCTGGATGAAAGCTGGAGGCATGTAGGTAGGAATAGCGGTCAGTAGGTTTCCGGTATAGGGTGATGTTTATGTGACCATCGCTTATTAGCACTGTAGTGTCCAGGAAGTGGATTTCTTGTGTGGACTGGTCCAGGCTGAGGTTGATGGTGGGATGGAAATTGTTGAAATCATCGTGGAATTCCTCAAGGGCTTCTTTTCCATGGGTCCAGATGATGAAGATGTCATCAATATAGCGCAAGTAGAGTAGGGGCATTAGGGGACAAGAGCTAAGGAAGCGTTGTTCTAAGTCAGCCATAAAAATGTTGACATACTGTGGGGCCATGTGGGTACCCATAGCAGTGCCACTGATTTGAAGGTATACATTGTCCCCAGTTTGAAATAGTTATGGGTGAGGACAAAGTCACA
Source organism: Caretta caretta (assembly GCF_965140235.1). NCBI lineage: Eukaryota > Metazoa > Chordata > Testudines > Cheloniidae > Caretta > Caretta caretta. The sequence continues at coordinate 5,460,658 of NC_134214.1, forward strand.
AAGTTCAGCCACCAGGTTTGCCGTGACATTATCAGGGATACTGTTCCTGACGGCTTGTAGTCCATCTTTTGTGTGGAATGTTGGTGTAGAGGGCTTCTACATCCATAGTGGCCAGGATGGTGTTTTCAGGAAGATCACCGATGGATTGTAGTTTCCTCAGGAAGTCAGTGGTGTCTCGAAGATGGCTGGGAGTGCTGGTAGCGTAGGGCCTGAGGAGGGAGTCTACATAGCCAGACAATCCTGCTGTCAGGGTGCCAATGCCTGAGATGATGGGGCGCCCAGGATTTCCAGGTTTATGGATCTTGGGTAGCAGATAGAATATTCCAGGTCGGGGTTCCAGGGGTGTGTCTGTGCAGATTTGATCTTGTGCTTTTTCAGGGAGTTTCTTGAGCAGATGATGTAGTTTCTTTTGGTAACTCTCAGTGGGATCAGAGGGTAATGGCCTGTAGAATCTGGTGTTGGAGAGCTGCCGAGCAGCCTCTTGTTCACATTCCGACCTATTCATGATGACAACAGCACCTCCTTTGTCAGCCTTTTTGATTATGATGTCAGAGTTGTTTCTGAGGCTGTGGATGGCATTGTGTTCTGCATGGCTGAGGTTATGGGGCAAGTGATGCTGCTTTTCCACAATTTCAGCCCATGCACGTCGGCGGAAGCACTCTATGTAGAAGTCCAGTCTGTTGTTTCAACCTTCAGGAGGAGTCCACCCAGAATCCTTCTTTTTGTAGTATTGGTAGGAAGGTCTCTGTGGGTTAGTGTGCTGTTCAGAGGTGTGTTGGAAATATTCCTTGAGTTGGACATGTCGAAAATAGGATTCTAGATCACCACAGAACTGTATCATGTTCAGCTGTAGTGGTCACTGAACAGAACAAAAGGCTCTTTATGGAGACTAATCAGCTCTGTCTTTAAACAGTGGAGAGGGGCAGGTCAAATGGTACTTGTGACTCAGGCCAACCATCAAGCAAAACACCTGTCCCCTGCCTCTCTCTTGATACCCTCAGTCAGCACAGGTCGAGTACAGTTCTGCTGCCCTTTACTCAGACAATAAGAACAATAACATTTCATTCCCCCACCCCCCCACATTCAGGTAATTTGTAAACCAACCCCAGCCAAAATCTATCACTTGGGCAAGGCAGCTCTGTTTGCTGGATACCTAGGTAGATTAGGTGTGAATGTAAATACAGTCTGGTCGTGAAGCCTTTCCCCCCAGCCCCCAGCTAATCACTAGCTGTCAGGGAGAGCTCATTTAGATTTTGCTTACACATCATCATTTGAAATTATTAGTTTGGCCAACATCACCTAAATGAATGCACTGACATTGTCATAAAAAACAACAGCTGTATAAGGAAGCTAGTCTATGTTCATACTTTTCAAATCTATTATACTTTTTCAGATACACGTATTTTTTTCATACACTTTATATGCTTTTAAAGTGTGTTTATGTTTCAATTTCAATTCAAATTTCCAAACAATCACTAAATTGGCAACACTGCATGTAACTAGTTCACAAAACTGGGGAGGTTGGGGAAATTCAGGGGGGTGCAGGGAAATCCCTGCATCTCAGTCAGACTCAGAACCATAAAGATCTAGGGACACAGGACTGGAAGAGATCCTCCTGTGTCATCGAGTCCAGCACCCGGCTACCACAGGCAGCCCTGTTATATAATCCCATTCATAAATGTACCAAGCTCCATCTTCAAACTAGCCAGGTGGTCCCCACCCCGCACTGGGGGCTGGTCCCAATCCTCACTCTTCAGCTGGTTAGAAACTTTGTTCTCATTTCCAGTCTAAATTTACTCAGAGCTGGGAAGGGGGACGTGGGGCAAATGCTCCGGGGCGTGGAAGCTGGGAAGGGAACATTGGGGAACAGACTCTATTGGCTGAGATAAGCTTTTAGAGATAAGCCCGACTGGTGTGAAGGGCTTCGAAATATGCTTGCTTGGAAACTAACCCAAATAAACATTGCATTGTCTCCGCTTCAGACTTCTGGTCTTTTGCTGCTTGCTCTCTGTGTGACAAGAACCAGGGAAGTGGGAGGGTTGAGGAAAGCCCTCTAACACACAGGCCTTCTCTTTCAGCAGCTTCTCCTTCCATATCAGCTATTTTTTGCTTTTGTTCAAGTTCTAGCTGCTGGTTTCCCACAATCCCACTGCAGGCATTTTCCCTGGGCCTGCTTCCTTATCACCGGCAATTAACAGATTTTTCAGTTCCTGCTCTGCAGTCTTTTGCTTAAAATACAACCCTCTCTGTAAGCACAATTCTTCCAGGCTTTTTCTGTCATGGGCCACTCACTGTAACTGATTTTTAACCCTTAAACTCTCCAATATCAAAATTAAATTTTGACAAGTGTGTGGTTCTGATCCAAAAACCCAATTAACCTGTGATAATGTGTATCCAAACACAACAACGCCACTGTGACCGGGGTCCTAGTGGGGGCCAGCTATGGTCACTCAATTAGGATGAACTGCAAAGAATGGGGCAGCCGAACCCCCAAAAGCTGGTGGATATTCCAATACTTAGATTCACCAAGCCAGCATAAAACAGCTTCTTTATTACCTTACTGGTTATTCAGACGTCCAAATAACACAGTTCCCTTAAAGTGATCCAGCCTCAGGCCTCCATCATATCCACGTCAAATATGATGAAAATTTTTGTAAATCTTATTTCATCATATAAAAGAAAAGGTTCTCCCAATCCCACATGATTGGACACGTTACCTCCCAGGTGAACAAATGTTTCAGATCTTACCCAAATACACGCTACAGCCAGTTCTTATTAACTAAATTAAAATTTATTAAAAAAACAAAAGAGAGTACGGTTAAAAGATCAATGTACATACAGACATGAGTTCAATTCATTGAGGTTCAGATTCACAGCAGAGATGGTGAGCTTTGTAGTTGCAAAGTGTTCCTTTAGAATTCAGTTCATAGGTTATAGTCCAATGTCCAAATCTCATATTCAAGGCCTACCAGCATAACTGGGACCTCAGTCTTCCGACTCAAACTTCCCCTGAGGAAGTCTAAGCAGATCTGAGATGACAGAATCAGGACCCAAGGATCTTTTATACAATTTCATGTCCTCTTTGACAAGTTGGGATTTGCTCAGGGAACAAAAGGTAATTAGGATGACTTTGAAGGAGGTCCATCGCCAGGGTACTTAGCTATACGAATTAACATAAGGCCATTTGCTTTTTCCTCCAGTACATTTCAAAGAGAGATGATGCTTTTTCCTCCACCATTCCCAGTACAGGTTTCAGTGTATTAGCTGTGTTAGTCTGTATTCGCAAAAAGAAAAGGAGTACTTGTGGCACCCTAGAGACTAACAAATTTATTTGAGCATAAGCTTTCGTGAGCTACAGCTCACTTCATCAGATGCATTCAGTGGAAAATATAGTGGGGAGATTTATATACATAGAGAAACCTTTTGTTGTGATAATCAAGGTGGGCCATTTCCCAGTACATTTCAAAGAGAGATGAATACCAAGATATCCCACGTTTACAATTCATTTAAATGCTAGGATCTTCTTTTGACCCCTGAATTATCAGAATTGTCGACCCTACTCATACATATGTAGATACACAAAAACACAAACATTATCTGCCCATGTGTCTTTTAAGGGTTATTTATTTTGCAGGATGTGTAACCCTTTCTAGCCATGCATCACAACAACAAATAATATTTAACAATCCTCAGTGGAAAAACTGTAACCAGTAATTATTGACTCAAACTGGTGGAAGGAATTTGTCCAGTAAACTATCTGACCAATCCTGCCTAATGCTCAGCTTTGGGATAGCTATAGCCACCTCCAATGAATGATACAGGGGCACCTACATCCCCTCCCCTCTCTGACTCTCTCTTGAGAGCTCCATGTTGGGAAATGCTGTTCTTGGGGGGAAAGAAAAGGAGGTTGGAGATTTTGTTTTGAGGGCTGGAGGCCTGGGAGAAGACAAAATTGCTGCATCTGGCAGCGTGGGAGCTGTTGTGGGACATAGAAGTAGGGCTTCTTTGGAGGATCTCCCAGGTGAAGGTGAGGGAAGCGGTACAAGACTGCTTCCTTCAGGGCATTTCCCAACTGCTATGGGGCAAAAGCTAACCACAGTAGGGATCAGTAACCAGCTCCACTTGTGCCTACCCCAGTCTCCCTGGCCCAGCGATCAGCCTAGCAATCTCCATAGCAGGGGCAGGGAGCTGCAGTGTTTTCTCTGCTCAGGGAGAGGCTGTTAACCCCTCGTGTGTCAATTACCTGCTGCTGCCAGCTCCCCATGCTCTGACTCATTTGCTACCAGAGCCTTTTCATGTGGTTACATCTAGTTCCTGAGCTGTTTTTGGAGGGAGCTGCACTGAAACAGACTTTCCATGTTTATAGCAGGGGCAGAGCCGTTTGTGGGCTGCTTTCTTTCTCCCTTTGTTTCCACTAAAGGCCAGACAAAACACACACACTCCTCCCTCCCCACCCCCGCTGCTCAGCCTGTTCCTTGAATTCACAATGACATAGGGTGACATTCCCATCTTCCACCCCACCCTGAGGCCCCCGCCGCAGTCTGGAGAGACTCCATGGATCACTCTGGAGTTATCGGGACATCCGTGTCACTGAGATGAGAACTTGGCCCAGACAGTGGAGTGTAAAATACCAGATGGGCGGGTGACAGGTCATTTTCACGAGCCCCCAGAGGACTCTTCCATTGGAGCTCAGACCCCACTACCAAATGGTAAACAGGGTGCAAAGATGGGCTGTGTCTTTCTTAGTGAGCGCTTACCCACTGGATCCACGGCTGATAAGCAAAGCACCGTGACCTTTGCAGCCGAGCTGTGAGCTCTAGACAGACGCTTCTTCCTCCTACAGTGGAAACTGATGTTCTCTTGAAGTTAAAACTCCTTGTGTCTGGGTGAGAACTTTAGTCACCTCTCACTCTCAAGCTGCCTGAGCTTAGCCAGGCAATACCCAGGCCATAGTGTTAATGCTGAGAACATATCAGAGAAGCAGATACTGAATGGGCTTGCCTTTGCAGGTGGATGGGTTTATCTAGCTCAAAGGCATTTGGATGTGGGGTCTGGGGGTCCCAGGTTACAATAATAAGAATATTAATAGTAATTTGCATGAGGAGAAGGGAGAGTGCTGGCCGTTTATCCATGGTCTATGTGGAAGCCCCACACAGAGCCACTCTCCTAGGGAACAGAGCCTGCCTTCAGCTGTGCCCAGAGCAGAACCCACAACTCAGCAAGGGTCAAGCCCGGGACATGAATTTCCACCCCTGATCCCAGCAGCAGAATCATGGGCCAATGGTCTCCTAGTGAACCATGAAGCGATCCCATCATGGGGAATGAAAGCCCCGGCCCCATAAGGATGAGAAGAGAAAACTGGCAACATTAAAGCACCAGTCACCTGTTCTTTGAATTTCTCTCACTGATCAGTCACATACAGGATTTTAGACTGCCATAGATTAGCATTAGTATTTATTTATATAACGTGTATATGGTGCTTTATAGTGTGCTGGACACTGCTGAACAAAGACATAGTCCCTGCCCCAGAGTGCTTGCAGGCTAACTTTATACACGACATTATTTATTAATTATTATTCATTATTAATTATTATTGTTGTTGTTAATTAATATTATTATTATTGTTATTATTATGTTAGCAGTGCACCTGGGAACCCCGATTACGGCTCGGGGCCCCATTGTGTCGGATGCAGATGTGAGTTGGTGTCATTAACGGGAGGAGAGGATGGATAAGGACATGGGGTCCAGCACTCAGAGCATGTGGTCACTTGGTTATGGTACCTGCCCATCTTCCTTCAGCGTTACTGGTTGAGATTTTCAGAGAAGGCTAGGGGATTTAGACACATACCTTCCATTTATTTTAATGGCAGATGTGCCCAAATCCTCTAGGATGGACTAAAAATCTCAGTCCAGTTTGAATGGTAGTAAAACATCTGTGAAGTTAGCCTGTCATGAGTGCATTGTAACTTTTCTTCCTTGTGCCCATACAAACCAGCCCCTTCAGCAGGAGCAATTGTGGTACAAGCAGAATAGCTTTTCCTCCTACCATCTGCTACAGCCATGGAGGAAGGAGCCCTGGTAATCAAGTCTATTATTTTCCCCCTCGGGTAGCTAGCTGGTCCCGAATGCCCTCTCATCTCCAAACCGATTATGAGAAATGTGCCTGTAGCAGATGTAAAGTAAACCAGCATCTCTTTCTAGCCCCTGCATGTGAAATGCGCCCCGCCTTAGAAAAACTGGTGTCATGGAAATCAGCCCTCACTGTATCACAGTAACAATACTCAGATCACAACTCCTCAAGTTCTGAGACTCCGGAGTCATCGCTGGGCTCTGCTCCCTTTATTAAAGTCTCTGATTTGCTATTACTAAAGGGGACTTTCCCATTACCTCCCCTGAGGCTGAAAGTGTGCTGACGTTCTAGTCCAATGCATACACACACCTACCAGCCCTGCCCGGGCACCCTGCCTCTTCCCGGCAGTCACTGTGGAAACAAAAGCGTGCTCTGCAGTACCAGCGCCTTGGTTGGTAGGATGCCACGCCAACACCTCCCTGATGGCTGCTCATCAGAATAAAGAGATTTTTAAGGCAGCAAACACCAGGCACAGCCCAGTGTGTAGCTCCCCTGCCTCATTCACACCCCCTGGAGCTGTTTGTGCTTAAACCAAGCGTCCACGTTAATCTAACCTCAGCTCTATTAATGAGGCAGGCTTCCTAGCTGACTGGGTGGAGCTGGGCCTCTCTTCTTCAGCTCACCCCACCATCTCTTCCTTCTCTCTTATCTGTCCTCCCCTTGGCTGCGGGGCAGAGCAGCCCACGGCCTCCAACAATCTTCCCCTCTCCGGGTCACCTTCGGCTCCCTCTCTCTCAGTGACCCGCCTCCTGCCCTGCAGCACCCAGTCATTCTCTGTTCCCTGTCCCAGACAAACAGATCACACCGCCCATCCTCTCGGGGGCTGCGGTATGAACTGCAGGCTCCCTGCATACACCCTCTGCCCCGGCTACCCCTCACGTCCAGTTTTCAAGGATCCCCCCTCTATGTCTCCATTTGAAGCGATGTCTACACTTATGGTGGGGATGTAGAGAGCAGGCCGTATTCATGTAGCTACATGCTACAGTGAAAGGCTCCGGTAGCGGGGAAAGGCTCCGGCAGAGGGGAGGCAACCACCGGACAATACGCTGCTAAAAATAGCAGCGTAGACATGAGAAGCACGGCTTGGGCATGTAGAGAGCTGGGTAGGGTACATACCCTGGCGTTCAGGCAGGTAGGGCACTCTATCCACTTATGCAGTGCCTCCCCGTCTACACTGCTATTTCCACCCACGCTGGCTGGGCGGGCAGTGTCTGTACTCTGCATGCTGCCCTAATCGTAGCTGTACTTGAGAGGAAGGCTGGTCGAGTGGTGATGGCACTGGGCTGGGGTGCAGGAGGCCTGGGCTCAATTTCCTGCTCTGCCACTGATGCCTGTGTGACCTTGGGCAAGTCCCTTAGTCTCTCTGTGCCTTGGTTCCCGCCCCCTGCCTCCCAGGGGCATCGGGAGGGTGAGTATGTTAGTGAAGAGCCCAGAGGGGGCCCATTAAGTAGCTAGATCTGCATGGTCCTTCAGTCCTCCTTGGTAAGGTACTGGGATGTAGACGCCAGAACAGGAACGCCGGCCTCATGTAACATAGGGCAGTGAACAGCTACCAGCTTACCCCCAAGCTAGGCTAAATTCATATTTGTGACCATGGAGGAAGGTTCTGCCAACCCTGTAAGCCATCCACTTCCCCCAAACTGTGTGGGATTTGAACTCTAAAGGAGGTAGGGGATGGGAATTAGGCCCAGACACTCACTGAACTGCAGAGATGAAATGTCAGCCCAGGGATCCTTGAGGTTTTAGAAGGGAAACAGAAGTGGGGGGAAAAGGGGGAACTGACGTGGTAGATACGCTGGAGGGGAGGGATAGGATACAGAAAGACCTAGACAAATTGGAGGATTGGGCCAAAAGAAATCTGATGAGGTTCAATAAGGATAAGTGCAGGGTCCTGCACTTAGGACGGAAGAACCCAATGCACAGCTACAGACTAGGGACCGAATGGCTAGGCAGCAGTTCTGCGGAAAAGGACCTAGGGGTGACAGTGGACGAGAAGCTGAATATGAGTCAGCAGTGTGCCCTTGTTGCCAAGAAGGCCAATGGCATTTTGGGATGTATAAGTAGGGGCATAGCGAGCAGATCGAGGGACGTGATCGTTCCCCTCTATTCGACATTGGTGAGGCCTCATCTGGAGTACTGTGTCCAGTTTTGGGCCCCACACTTCAAGAAGGATGTGGATAAATTGGAGAGAGTCCAGCGAAGGGCAACAAAAATGATTAGGGGACTGGAACACATGAGTTATGAGGAGAGGCTGAGGGAGCTGGGATTGTTTAGCCTGCAGAAGAGAAGAATGAGGGGGGATTTGATAGCTGCTTTCAACTACCTGAAAGGGGGTTCCAAAGAGGATGGCTCTAGACTGTTCTCAATGGTAGCAGATGACAGAACGAGGAGTAATGGTCTCAAGTTGCAGTGGGGGAGGTTTAGATTGGATATTAGGAAAAACTTTTTCATTAAGAGGGTGGTGAAACACTGGAATGCGTTACCTAGGGAGGTGGTAGAATCTCCTTCCTTAGAGGTTTTTAAGGTCAGGCTTGACAAAGCCCTGGCTGGGATGATTTAACTGGGAATTGGTCCTGCTTTGAGCAGGGGGTTGGACTAGATGACCTTCTGGGGTCCCTTCCAACCCTGATATTCTATGATTCTATGACGTAAAGGGGGGACAGAAAGCTGTGTATTGCTGGTATGGAAACCCTAAAAGCGATACCCACAAAGACAAACATCGGCGCCTCCTCTAGGAAAGTAGGGATCTGGCTGTTCCCTCAATGGCAGCACCCCAATGAGATGCTCCCTCCCTGGGGGACACCCCACTGAGACGTGCTTCCTTTCCAACCCCTGGAAGCTGGTGTATTTCCAGGACAGGATACTGCTGAGCCAGTTCAATCCAGCCACGTGCAGGGCTGATTCCTCAGTACTTAGGAAGGAAGGAAGGAAGCCACAGAACAATGAGATGCCAGAGCAAACTCAAAGCAAAACTAGAGAAAGCAAAACTAGTCAACAGGGAGGAAATGCAGACTGAATATAGCCCTGAAGCTTGCTCAGTGAAAGGCAGCCAAAGATCTCAAGTGGGGGAAAGATGGAGAAGACTTTCTGACAGAGGGAAATTTGAGAGAGAGAAACTGGTTAGGACAGGGGTCGGCAACCTTTCAGAAGTGGTGTGCCGAGTCTTCATTTATTCACTTTAATTTAAGGTTTCGCGTGCCTGTAATACATTTTAACATTTTTTAGAAGGTCTCTCTGTATAAGTCTATATATTATATAACTAAACTATTGTTGTATGTAAAGTAAACAAGGTTTTCAAAATGTTTAAGAAGCTTCATTTAAAATTAAATTAAAATGTTGATCTTACGCCGCCGGCCCACTCAGCCCGCTGCCAGCCCAGGGTTCCGTTCACCTAAACTGGCAGCAGGCTGAGTGGGGCCTGCGACCAGGACCCGGGCTGGCAAGGGGCCAGCAGCCAGAACCCCAGACCGGCCGTGGGCTGAGCGGGGCCGGCAGCTGGGACCGCAGACCGGCAGTGGGCTGAGCGGAGCCGGCGGCTGGGACCCCAGACCGGCAGTGAGCTGAGCAGCTCTCGGGTTCCATCCGCCGGCTCCTGCCAGCCAGGGTCCCAGCTGCCGGCCCCACTCAGCCTGCTGCTGGTCTGGGATCCCGGCCCTGCCCACATAGAGTGGATACCTACCTTCTCCCTGGTTCTAGCCCATTCTCTTCCTCTCTCTGCACTGAGCTGAGGGTGGGAGAGCACTGAGCACAGGGCTGAGGGTGAAGGAGCAGGCTGGGGGTTGCGGTGTAGGGTCTGGCCAGGAGGTAGAATGAGGGAGGGGGCTCAGGGTTGGGGCAGGAGGTTTGGGTGTGGAGGGCTTACCTGGGCAGCTCCCATTTGGTGCGAGGGGTGCAGGCAGGAATGGGGGGGGGGTGCAGAAGCTCCTGTTTGGTGCTCAGGGTGGGGGTGAGAATGTGGGGGGTGCAAGAGTCAGGGCAAGGGGTGTGGGGGGTGCTGGAGTCAAGGCTGGGGTTGTGGGGGAGTGCAGGGGTCAGGGCAGAGGGCTGGGGGTGTATGAGGGGGGTCCAGGAGTCAGGGCAGAGGGCCGGGGTGTGGGGGGGGGTGCAGAAGTCAGGGCATGAGAGCTGGGGGTGTGCGGGGGGGTCAGGGCAGAGGGCTGGGGATGTGGTGTGGGCTAGGGTCGTGGGGGTGCTCCCAGCCCCCTGCCCAGAGCGGCTCACGGCAGGGGGCTGGAGGGGATATGCCCTGATTCCCCCCTCCCCCCTTCCCCACGGCCCCATTCCCACCTCTTCTCCGCCTCCCCCCCAGAGCAGCGAGGAGCGCGCTGTGGCTCCGCTTCTCTCTCCCCCTCCCTCGCCAGGGCCGTCAGCTGATGGGCGGCAGGGAGGGAGAGGAGGAGGGGCAGGAACAGTATGGGGGGGGAAGGGGGGAGCCTTGCCTGCCCTGCAGCAGCAGCCGGCAGGACCAAGCTTCTTCACCCTGCCCCCACAGGGGTGGGGGGGTGAAGAGGCGGAGAAGAGCAGGCCAGGGCGGGCAGGATTTTTAATGGCTCGCTGCTGCCTGCCGGGGTCCCGGCCTGGGTTCGGCAGCGGGCTGAGCGGGGCCGGCAGCTGGGACCCGGCAGGCAGAAGCGTGCCATTAAAAATCGGCTCGTGTGCCGTGTTTGGCACGCGTGCCATAGGTTGCTGACCCCTGGGTTAGGAGGTGCCAGCTGACAGCATGCAGGTGAACGTATCCATAGATCCACTGATTATTACTGCATAGGACCTTCCAGTTTACTGCTTGTCCAGATGCAGGGATGGGAGCCTTATTTCTCAACTTTAGGTCATCATCATAAGCCCCAGAGTGGCCATCAGCCATTATCCCAGTGAGAGCTTCCAGTCCATGGCTCATGCTTAGCCACCTAGGGACAGGCCCAGCTCTGGATCCCAATGGTCCCAGGATGCCTGCTTTGTCCTTCCGTAGCAGAACCTTCCATCCACGGATCTCAAAGCCCTTTAGAAACATTAATGAAGGCTCACAGTACCCACTTGAGCAGGGACGTCTGTTCACCAGCACACGGCAGCATATTCCCAATCAGGATGAAAGCAAATTTGGAAAACACGGAAACTTCTAAACAAACCAAAATCCCCTAGTGTCAGACCTCTAATCAGGAGTAACTCCACTGAAGTCAGAGACGGGTCACCCATCCAAACAAGAGCCAGAGGAGGGGAGCAGGCAATTTGGTCACCCCTGGAGGAGACCCTCTATGCTGGAGATGGGTGTGATGGCTCCTCCTGAGACCTACCAATGTAGGCAAAACTGAAGGTAGGGGAAATGGGGGGAGGAGACTGGGGTCATGTTGAGAAGGTTGGCGGCGAGGGGCGGGAGTCTCTTAACAAAGTCTCAGCTCATGTTTGGCCAAGGAGTAGAGGGAGGTTCAAGGCAGGGCTTTGGAGCTGTGCTCCGGCTCCGCTCCAGCTCCAGGCAAAAACCTGCCGTTCCACTGCTCCAGAGCTGCTCCATGCTTCAGCTCCAGGCTCTGCTCCAAAGCCCTGGTTCAAGGGGACTTCATTGCAGTGAACCAGTGAGCTCAGCCCTAGCTGGGGGAAAGTGTTTATCCCAGCTGGTGGGAGAATGACGCAGCAAGACTGAGTGTGCCTGGACCTGGCCCAGTTGTCAGAGCAGCGCCAGGTATTGGTGGTCGGAAGTGGTTGCTCTAACTGACAGCCCAAGGTACACAGGAAAAGGAGAGCTGCTCTGGAGACCACACTTACCACACTGATGCAAACCATTCACTTGTAGCAGGCCTGTTTGGCAATCAGCAAGAGGAAGACCCAAGCCTGTCATGGCCATATGTGGAGTACTGGGAGTAGCCACAGATAGCTCCAGTGGCCCGCTGTCCAGCACAGGGACACCAGCAGCTTTCTCTCCACTCAGTTTGTCTGTGAGAGTTTCAGAGAAGCGTGTGTGTGTGTGAGATCTACTGTGTTATTAGACTATGCCATGGTCTCTCTTGGGAAGTGGTGGAATCCCAACTGCTCCTCTGCCAAGCACTGGAGAACATACTGTCAGGAGCAGTGCTTAATTTGTAATGAAAGAGGTGCCAGGGCTCAAGCAATTGTTTCACTTTCATAACTGACACAACGAGCCCAGAGGTGCCGGGGCTCTGAACTGCCAGGCCCAGAGGTGCCGGGGCTCAGCTCTGGCATGCCCTGGCACAAATTAAGCACTGGTCAGGCGCAATTTTGCTTAAACTACTGGCATAGGCTGGAGCGAATTCAGTGGGCCTGATTCCTCACTGATGTACCCAGTGCTTAATTTGTGCCAGGGCATTCCAGAGCTGAGCCCCAGCACCTCTGGGCCTGGCAGCTCATAGCCCCGGCACCTCTGGGCCTGGCAGTTCAGAGCCCCGGCACCTCTGGGCCTGGCAGTTCAGAGCCCCGGCACCTCTGGACCTGGCAGTTCATAGCCCCGGCACCTCTGGTCCTGGCAGTTCAGCGCCCCGGCACCTCTGGGCCCAGGAGTTCATAGCCCCAGCACCTCTGGGCTCGCCGTGTCAGTTATGCAAGTAAAAAAATTGCTTGAGCCCTGACACCTCTTACATTACAAATTAAGCGCTGGATGTCCCTTGTCTGTAGACACTAGACTGTGCCAGGTATAAATGTTGACCCAAGGCACCAGTGGCAGCAGTTCTCAAACTGTGGCTCAGGACCTCAAAGTGGGTCACAACCCCATTTTAATGGGGTTGCCAGGGCTACTATTAGACTTGCTGGGGCCTGGCGCTGAAGCCCAACCCCCACCGCCCAGGGCCAAAGCTGAATCCTAGAATACCAGGGTTGGAAGGGACCTCAGGAGGTCATCTAGTCCAACCCCCTGCTCAAAGCAGGGCCAATCCCCAATTTTTGCCTCCAATCCCTAAATGGCCCCCTCAAGGATTGAACTCACAACTCTGGGTTTAGCAGGCCAATGCTCAAAGCACCGAGCTATCCCTCCCCACCAAGAGCGTCAACTCTGGGTGGCGGGCTCAGGTTAGAGGCCCCTTGCCTGGGGCCAAAGCCCTTAGGCTTCAGCTTTGGCCCCCCCTACCCGGGGCAGAGAGGCTCAAGCGTTGGCCTGGGCCCCCCTACCCAGGGCGGCAGGGCTTGGGTTGCCTCAGGCGCGCCGTGATTTTTGTTATCAGAAGCGGGTTGCGGAGCAATGAACTCTGAGAACTCTTATGCTAGCACAATGGACAGTCAAATCCACTGCGTTATCGCTCCCTGTCATTTAATGTCGGTGGGCCCGAGTCTCCTCTCACGGACAGCAGCGTGAACCGGGCGTAACTCCTCCGGAGGCAGTGCGGCGACACTGCAGTGAAGCCGTAGTGAGGCCAGCCTCAGGCCCGGCTCTAACGCCGCTGCAATCCAAACGGTGACACCTCACAGAGCTGGAGGGCGGTGCAGTGGTGACTCAGGTTAGTCATTCTAGATGCAAAACTCTTTCTCCACAGCCGAAACCTAATCCCACCAAAACCACAGAGCCCACCCTGTCTTATCTCTGTTCCTAGAAAGACCAACCAGCCAGTTTAGCAAAGTGAACGTTCCTGAAAGGCCAGAGGTCTCCCTGCTACCAAACTGCAGCCTGCTGGCATCTTCGACCTTTGCATGGCCTGTAGGCAACTTCTGTCCGCTGGGAAAGCCAAGCTGATAAACGGGGGTGGGGAGGTGACCTTGCAGCATTAGCCTTTCCCCTCTGGAGGATCCACGACCAAGCTTGCCTTAGGATCATAAGTGAAAATGAGTTTGCTGGGGCTCAGCTTAGTGCAGGGTGGACACAGCAACTCTTACCCGGCCATTCAATACTGTTGCCAGCCTGTCCTCTAAAGACCTGCAGAACTGGAGCAGCAGGGGGCGCTGAAGGTCAGGAGTGAGGGCGTCAGCAGAGCTGTGTGCAGGGGACCACAGGACTGCGATAGCACTGGGGGCTGCCCGCCCATCGTGCCAGGGCAGAGCTGGAGAGGGCCAGGATTAGACCAGCAGGGGGTGCTGAGGAGCATCAGCAGAGTTCTGTGTGAGGGAGGCCGAGCTCCTTGTCTTTCGGGTGCCCCACCTGTGCAGCAGTTGCAGGCTCTCCAGAGAGATGTTTGGTGTGGAACCTCCTGCTGAACGGCCAGCAGCTCTGCAGGCGAACGGCCCCTGGCCCTGGGGAGCCCGCGTGGAAAATGACAATGTGCCTGAACCTCCCGTACTGATTTTCTCGGTTTCGTGTGAAGTGGAACTGGAGCTGCCTGCACGAACATCCTCTCCATGATCTCCTGCTGGAGGGGGAGCCAACGAGGGGGCCTGCTCCTGTTCTGAGAATGAGCAAAGCCCCGTCCCCACAACCCCCTTCCACCCCCTCGGCCCTTCCTTCCCTTCCTCTTTCTCGTTTCCTTCACAGCCTCAATGCCCAACGGCAGTCGCAGCCCATGGCCTGGGAAGGAAGATTATGAGCTCAACGCACGCCCGTGCTCAGCCTGAGCGGAGAGCAAGACTGGGTGAAAGAAGAGGGTCAGATTGTGGCCTGCATCGGGTGCAGAGCCGCACCGGCCCAGGGGAGCTCTAGGAAAGATTACCCCGCTGGTGTCCCTCCTGACATGCCATGAGCTCGCCCACCGACGCACCTTGAGGAGGACCCCACCTGCTCTCCACGGCACATCCTATAGGCTCTGCTGGCTGGTGCGAATGGGAATGGCCCATGGTCTTGCCTCTTCCCTGCCCTTTCCTTAACGTTTTCCTATTTCTATGACTGTGGGGCTTCTGGGTGCCAGTTGGGATGGGAGGCCATGTTATGCCGGGTGCTGGACAGACCTGGCTCCTTCCCCCACTAAGAAGGACCATTCCCTGAGCTCAGGGCTGCAATTGTACCTGGCTCTGGTATTGGGGGCACAAGAGGGGAAGGTTCTTTGTGCCCTCCCCACGCACGGTCTGTCCCCTCCTCTCTGCTTCCCCTCTCTGTTCATTGCTTTGCAGCCTCACGGGGGGCTCCCTCCTCTCCACACCACACCCCGCTGGGCCAGGCACGCTGGGAGCTGTCTCAGAGGCACTGCTGGGACATGCATCGTTTGCTGACACCTGGCTCCCAATGCCGCTGCCTGCCATGCCCCCACCCCAGCTGCATCCGCCCTTCCTCAGCAAGAAGGTGGTGCCCAGCTGATGGGCAAAATCCTGGCCAGCCTCCTACAGGTGTGATGGGGCAGAAATGGGGGGAAAGACCCTTCCCCATCCCTACCCAGTGCAACGGCACAGGAGCAGGGACAACGAAGGACCCACGGGTTTAACCCCCATGCTCCCTGTGACGTCACTGGGAGTTATACCATTGGCTTTGGGGGAGCAGAATCATGGGGTGGGGTGGGGTATCCGGCTATGCACCTCCCAATGCTCCATTTATCCATAGCCAGAAGGTGGGAGGCCAGAGCCAGACCTCCAGCAAAGATGCTGTTACCGGCAGCAGGTTCCGGAAAGGAGCGAACGCTGCTCTGAACGACAGCAAGGAGCAGTGCAGGACTTTACCTCCCTGGCTGTCCTATGACATCCTGCCCTGTGCAAGCAGGTTGGCTAAGGAATCCTCTGTTCAGCTACTGCTGAAAGCCACACTAGCCCAGTGTCTGTGTCCTGTCCCACGCTAGTGGCTTGTCTGTAAAGAGGATAAGAGCCTACTACTGCTGTTACTAATGGAGTTTCTCCTTTAGCTGAAGTGGTTGAGACTTGTGCTTTTAGTGCCAGGGGAGCCATGATACTAGCACTTCATTCCGTGTGTCCAGAATATGTCTCAAACTTCCTTAAACTACCCTTGGCAAACACCCTTGTTTTCCAGGAGGCCATTTATTCCTGGCCCCTGCCCCCCCACACTACAGCCCCAAACTGTGTTTCCTTGGCTGGTGGAAAGCACAGGGAGAAGTAAACCAGCACCTGGCAGGGTCCATCCACAAACACGTGTGTGCGCTCAGCAGACCGCAGCACATGACTGCAATCGCGCGGCCAGCAACGCCCTGAAGTTCCGATTCCTCTCTCTGCTCTGGAGGCAGAGTGGAAAAAGTGAACCGGTCCCGGGGCTGCATCTAGAAAGTGTCAGGTCTTACGGGAAAGCGAAAAACAAAACTGCTGACTGAGTTAGCACTCCACCCCCGTGGCCTCCACGTCTTCTGTGCTTTCTGATGCACTCAGCAAATATCGCCTGGGCTCACTATTAAAAGCAAATGGCTGATGCTTATCAGAACTCTTTCAGTTTGGTGACTTGTCCCCAGCCCACTTGCTGTACAGTCTTCGGGTCTGAGGCGACAGAGCTTAGCTCATGCAAGAAGCCCTTCACGACTTGGCTCCAGGGAGGTTGTTCACACACACGCAGGGGTCCTCAGTCCGGTTTGAGACCAGACCGCACAATGTTGCAAGCACTTTGGAAGACAGGCTTAGGAGTCAAAATGATCTTGACAAATTAGAGAATTGGTCTGAATTCAACCAGATGGAATTCAGTGGAGACAAGTGCAAAGGACTGCACTTAGGAAGGAAAAAGCAAATGCACAGCTAAAAATGTGGAATAACTGGCTAGGTGATAGTGCAGAAGAGGATCTGGGGTTCTGGTGGATCATAGATTGGATATGAGTCAACAGTGTGATGCATTAATGAAAAAGGCTAATGTCATTCTGAGGTGTATTAACAGGAGTGTTGTATTTAAGACACAGGAAGTAATTGTCCTGCTCTACTCAGCACTGGGGAGGTCCCAGCTGAGGTACTGTTTCCATTTCTGGGTGCCCCACTTTCAGAAAGATGTGGATAAATTGGAGAGTCCAGAGAAGACCAAGAAAAACTATAAAAGATTTAGAAAAGCTGACCTATGAGGAAAGGTTAAGAAAACAGGGCATATTTAGTCTTGAGAAAAGAAGACTCATGGGGGACCTGGTAACAGTCTTCAAATATACTAAGGGCTGTTTTAAAGAGGACTGTGATCAATGGTTCTCCATGTCCACTGAAGGTCGGATAAGACATAATGGGCTTAATCTACATCAAGAGAGATGTAGGTTAGATATTAGGAAAAGCCTTCTAACCCTCAGGGTAGTTAAGCTCCGGAACAAGCTTCCAAGGGAAGTTGTGGAATCCCCATCGTTGGAGGCGTTTATGAACAGGTCGGACAAACACCTGTCAGGGACGGTCTAGGGTTACTTGGTCCTGCCTCGGCACAGGGAGCTGGATTTGATGACTTCTCGAGAGCCCTTCCAGCCAACATTTCTATGATTCGATGAATGTCCAAGTGGGCTCTGTGGCCCTAATCCTACCAGCTGACCAGTTCTGATAGACCTCACATCCACAGATACCCCGCACTGGTTGGATCCCAAAACCTGCCCTCCAGGGCCACTCATGTGAGCGAAGGATTTGTAGGATGTAACCCTCTCTGGGAATTTGAGATTTCATGAGGTAATTCAGTCAGTGGTAAGAAAAAGAAACCAATGGGCAGCACTCAATATGCATGAGAGATTGGTTATTACTGATCCTTTCCTAGGCAGGGGCGGCGAGTTATATGGGCCCGTGGTGCCTGGGGTCCAGCAAATTCAGGGCCCAGGGGGCCCGGCTCCACCAATGTTCAGGATCTGGTCTCTCCCCGGCCCCGCCTGCCGCCCCCGCGTGCCTCCCCTGAGCGTCCCTGCCTGCCCTGGGCAGCGAGCAGCTGCCCCCTGCAGCTCTGCACTGCGCTCCCTCGCTGGCCGCTACAAGGGAATGGCGCTGGGGGCAGGCTGAGGTGGCTGCTGCGCCTTCAGAGGGAGGAGGGGAGCAGGTGCATGGCAGCCCCCCCCCCCCGCCCCGGGCAGCAAGCAACTCCGAGTTGACTCCAAGGTGGGGGGGGGGGCTTAGCCTGACTGGACCTCCTGAGCAGCAGCTTAGGAGGGCTTGGGTGAGTGTCGTGCTGGGGAGGGGGCCCCCTGTCCCCCTCTCCTCCAGAGCTTGCTGCTGCTGGCAGGGAGAGGACTGGGGGGAGTTCTCCTCTCTGGCCCCCTGCCCCAGCCCCAGGGCAGCCTTCCTGCTGCACTCCAAACTCCTCATCCCTGCCCCAGCCCAGAGCCTGCACCCAACACCCAAACTCCATCCCAGAGCCCGAACCCCTCCCACACCCACACTTCGTCCCAGAGCCTGCACCCCAAACCCCCTTCCGCATCCAAACTCCCTCCCAGAGCCTTGGGCAGCTGTGGAGGGAGCAGGGCGGGACTTGGACCATTCTGGGCATCACCAAAAATTATACAAACCTGCCGCCCCTGTTCTTAGCGATGTGTAGTCAGTTTAGATCACAGGCATGTCCATTCCCTGGTATGTCTTTTGTCTTCCAGTGTTGGTTTCTGTGCCCTTTTTGCAGACTCCCTTGCCCTAAGTGCTGTACAGACACAGGACAAAAAGACAGCCCCAGCCCCAGCCCAATCTCCAGCCTTTTCCTCACCACATATTAGTCCAGAAGCAAGGAACAAAACTGAAGGTAAAGTTAAAGCTTCTTTTTATTCACAAAGACCTTCAACCACTTCAGTGTAAATTCCTGGGTCCTGGTCTCCCTGTAGCCGAAGCTAAGGGCAAAGCACCCACTCAACAGGATCAAGCCCCCAGGTTGACTGTGAACCCCAGGAGTGACACCTTACTGTTCTAACAGCCCCATTGAGTCCGGCAGGGCTGGTCAAGAAGTAAGGCATTCCTAAGAGTTTCACAGTCTCTGTGCCTCACTAGAATCACTCGGCGTTCTTGCCATCTCCTCTGCCTGTGCACTGGTCAGATTTCTACCTGATTTGGTGCCAATCCAGCTCCATCCACCTGGAGCTCTTAAATTTCAAGTGCAAATATGTGACAAAAACTACAGAAAAGAAAAAACACATTACAGTACATTTCCCACTAGTCTTTTTAAATAAACAGTTACATGCAACGCAGCTTCTCACACAAAGCTAGGAGAAGCCCCTAGCTCGGTACAATACAGAAGGAGCAACCTGCTCCAGTCCGCTGCACCCAAGAAGACCCACTGACTTCAGCTGGGTGCTGCAGCCCCTGTGGTGATGAGAACCCATCAGAGCTGCAATCTGTTTCATAGTATCCTTTTACACTGCAGCCAGTGGCATGCATTCACGAATTTCTCCCAATGTTAAGATTTCTTAGTCGGGTCAAACCCAGCAGGAAGTCAAAAGAGGCAGGTTTGCGCTCCGTTTGGCATGACTGGGGAGCCCAAGGACTGAAATATCAGAGCTGCAGGTCAGCGTTAGTTTATCTGTGAGGTGGCAGCTTGTATCCCTAGACCATAAGCAAGGCAGAATTGGGCTCTAACGGTTTATGGTAGCATCTTCCAGCAGGTTCCCCTGCATCCACCTTCCAGCCCTAAAGATCCCACGCTTTTCCACCGGTTTACCCTCTCCCATCCTTTAGACCCAGCTTTGCCACCACCATCCTAATGAACGAGGAGGACTGGCAAGGCTTCTCTTTGGAGCCCAGCATCACTGACCAATAGGGTAACTGCTGAGTGACACATGACTCTACCTCTTTCTCCCCCACCCCCAGGGCTGGATCATGCCGCCTCCACGATACACCCCTGCAGCGCAAGAAACCAAGGACCGGGATTGAACATGGCTCTCCGCCACGGCAGCACAGGGCTCGAACCACATGTCCATTAGTCCAGACCCTGAAGCGTGTTCTGACCACATGTCTTCCTTAGCAGCAAACAATTGCTTGCGACCTGCTGGAGGAGGGAAGGATCCCGATGACGGCTGCCGTAAAATGTCAGTCATCCGAGCGGCTGTCCAAATCGGGGAAGAAGGAGAGTCAGGGGCTGACGTACAACCGGGCGCAGCGTGCACAAATAGTGCAGATGCTGCCGCCAGGCCTTCCTGTCCGAAAGCCTCCGAGAAAGCTGTAAAGAGAGGACAAAGGAGAAGGAGAAGCACGGTCGGGCTCCTGACCCATCAGCAGGGCTGGGCTCAGATTTGACAGGTCCTCTGGTGTTTCGTTTTCTTCCCCCTTTCCGGGGTGACAGGCTTCTCTTCAGGGAACACGATGACGGCATATTCTGTGTTGTCGGGTGGGTAACTCTCCACCGGAGCCTCTGTGTGCTCCTCCTGCTGGAATTCCAACACGCCATAATCCACTGTGTAGGTCGTCACCTGTTCTTTCTTCTGCACAACAACAAGAGGGGGCATGCTTACGAAGAGTCACATCCACACACGCCTGGCTTCTCTATGTACCCCACACACAGGCACACGCAGGCATGCTCCCACAGATTCAGACCTTTTAGGGCCAGAACAGACGACAGTGACCGGCCATTCTGACCTCCCATATAGCACAAGCCAGAGGACCTCAGCCAATAATTCCTGCCTCAAGCCCAGAACTTCTCTTTGAGCAGGAGGGT
Source organism: Caretta caretta (assembly GCF_965140235.1). NCBI lineage: Eukaryota > Metazoa > Chordata > Testudines > Cheloniidae > Caretta > Caretta caretta. The sequence continues at coordinate 5,481,150 of NC_134214.1, forward strand.
ACCTTTTTAAAAGCCTCTATGTACAGATTCTACAAGATGGAGAATCCACCACCTCCCCAGGTAGGTGGCTCCAGTGGTTAATGACCCTGAATTAAAAACATGCACTAGGCTTCTAGTCTGAATTGGTCTAGCTTCAGCTTCCAGTCATGCCTTTTTCTGCCAGATTCAATCTCTTCCCTGGGTAGATACTTACAGACTGTGATCAAGTTATCTCTTAACCTCCTCTTGGATAAACTAAATAGATTGAGCTTCTTTAGTCTCTCACTATAAGGCATTATTAGAGAGCAACCAACTCTATGAACTCAGCAAGGCTGCAGTCAAAGCACCTTGCACTGTAATCCCATCAGCTCTCACAAACTCAGAGGACTGGACTTGGCTAGTAACTGGACAGGACGTCTGCAAAGGACAGGAGGTGCTAGTGATTTTGCAGGGAGCACTCCTCTCTGCGTCAAGGCTGGCCCAGGTGTCCCAGCGTGGCAGTCGGACACACTGAGCTGCGGGTGCCACCTTTGGGGGCTGACATATAATCAAGGTCCACACACCCATGGCCCTTTTATCAAGAGGAGGGACGTTAATCCAATTGTCCCAGTCCAACTGCAGCTCAGAGAATTGCATTCTCCCCCTGGCTATTTCCAATGCAATATTCTTCGCTGTGCCATGGGGCTGCTGAACACCGACACACACCACATTAGCAATCCTTATCAGAAGTGTTTGTGTTGCTGCTCAGAATGCTGGGGGCTATTTGGAGATAAAAGGGGCCATATAAATAGATAGTCAATCCATTATGATTATTGATAATAATGATACATTGGCTGCAAACCAAAGTACTTTGGCTGCATCTAAGAGTCTTTCATTCTGTTTCTTTTCTCTCTCTCGTTTCTCCTCATTTGCTGGAAGGTGCCTGGTTGCACTGGCCCTTGAAGGACTCGGACTGGGCTGTGGGGACGGGTGAGAAGCTATGGCATTGTGCAGTTCTGCCTGCGGTCCTGGCGTAAATCTGGGCACTTGCTACTAAAGACCTGGCAAGTCCAGGTTCTTTCCCGCCTGGCGACACTCCACAGCAGTGCAGCCGCACGTGAGTGACAGGGAACTTACCAAGAGTGCGTTTTCACGATGTGGTTTCTGCTGCCCTGCAAAGTAACACATTTGGTTAGACCATGCACAGGAGCTGGGCTGCAGCGAACATCACAGGGGGGAGTGGGCGTCAGACTTAGCTCAGCTTCCCGCAGCATTACAGCTCCCTGCAAACGACTCTGGGGCTGCACAGACTCCACCCCACACCAGCCCCTTCCCTGTGCAAGATCCCACTGGAGGGTGTGCCGGCATCCACCAATCCAGACATACGTCCCCTAGGCTCTCCTGAAAGTCAGCAGGAGAGTCACCAGCGCACGAACTGCAGGGCTGGGCCCAGCATTCTGGAGCAGAGACCCATTGTGCGGAGAATCGTGCCCTGTTTGTCTACTCTAACGCCCTGATCATGAGCAATTGATCACTAGGGCCAGACCCTATTCTGCTCTGTTCAGGTTCTTATGCCATGAGCATGTGTGAGGAGCTGAGCTCCTGGATCCAAGCCACTAGCCCAGGTATCAAGGCTGAAGAGCCCTGCTGGGACTGGTGGGCTGGAATCTCCTCACAGGTCTCTGGGCAGCCGCCGGGCGTCTCCCTGGCCACGCTGCGCCCTCAGTTTCTGGTAGCCAGCAGCCAACGTTCAGCCTGCCTAGTGGAGAGACCAGCCGATGGATACACAGTCAATACGCCCCAGCTCTGCTAGCCGAGGCTGCAGCAGGCTCATCGAGTCCAGCCGCCGCTGGACGGGGACAGAGCGCTGCACTGAGTGGCTGTGGGGCTGACGGACCAGACAAGCTGAACAGCTGGGGACCCTGCACTCAGACAGCCCTGCCCACTGTGGGCTCACTAAGGCCCAGGCCTGAGGAAGGGGCAGCGTGGAGGAGAGCTCTGGGGGAGGCACAACCCCACTCCCGTGGAAGGGCACCCACCACGCCTTCCCTTGGGACCGCAGAGCCAGCTCCACAGGCCACAGCCCTGCCCAACCCAGACAGGGAGCCAGCCACACGCCTGCAGGGCTGGGGGCTAGCTGCCCTTTACACAGGGGCTCCAGGCAGGGGGTAGGCTCCTTGTCCCGTCCCCCACACTGGCCCTACAATGGGCTGAGCCAGTCTAATGCGGGGTTGGGGGAATGTCAGAGAGTGGGGGCCCAATCCTGGGAGGCGCTGAGCACTGTCCACTCCCAGTGAAGCCAAGGGGAATTTTGCCCGCGTTAACACCCCGGAAGGGCCTCAGCGTTCGGCCCACCAAGCTCCACGGCACTCAGCACCTCTCGGGATGGAGGCAGAATGGCTGAGCTAGCCCTCCCATCCACAGTGGTCCTGTCGGGTCCGTCTATACAAGCCTCTGCTCACCACAGTCCCTAAGCACCCCTCCTGTCCTGCACCCTTTTTTCTCCAGCTAGCCCTGGCTTTCCCCCAGCAGAGGCACCAGCTGGGAAGGGCAGCAGACTGCCGGGGCCGCGCTCGCCCTGCCACGACGCACCTCCCGTCCGGCGCGTGGTGATGAAGAGCACATAGGTGATCGGCCCCAGCAGCATGGCCGCAGCGATGCTCACGCCAATGATGACTGGCACTTTAAAGTCGCCCGCCTGGTTGTCCTCGGTCACGTTGGGAATGGTGGTGGGCCCTCCTTCTAGGGAATTGCAAATAAAAAAGGAGAACCACTGCAGTCTCTGTGAAATACAAAGCAAACCAAGTCCTCTCCTCCAGCACGACAAGCCGCCCCCTCTGCCTCCTCACAGAGGGGCCACGGCCCAGCCTCAGCGCCACTGATCTGTCGTTTGCACCCCATGGCTGGAGTTCACAACTCTTAAGGGAGCCCTACACCCATTGAGTTTCAACCTGTGGCATAAGCAGGACTTAACTGGTGTTCCCGGCTTGCGCCAGCCCGCTGGACAGAGGTGAATTTCACACCGTTTGTCAGACCTAGCACTGGTGCTGTCGTCACACCGTGGGGTCGTATGACGGGACTGCCCGTGACAGCCGGGGAATGGACTCAATGACCCAGAGTGTCTCTTCCAGCCCTGTCTTCCTAGATCTTCCTAGTGCCACCCAATCAGTCCAGGCCCCTGCTTAGCTCCATCTTCTATTTCATTTGATCAAAACAAAGGCAAGATGAAACATTTGTACTCAAAGTAACCCCGTGTCCCCCTGCCTCCATTCGATTCGGCGGTTCTGGGTAATAAGGTGAGCTGGAAGAGGCTCTGGCCCAGTGTAAGACTGTGTAACGAACTGGTGGCCACATATGTGCAGGCACCATCCATCAATATTAGCAGCCAAACCCAGAACCTTTGCACCCAGCACACATCTGTATCAGCTGAGATAAGAACATAAGAATGGCCATAGTGGGTCAGACCAATGGTCCATCTAGCCCAGTATCCTGTGTTCTGACCATGGCCAATGCCAGGTGCTTCAGAGGAAATGAACAGAACAGGGCAATTATCAAGTGATCCATCCCCTGTTGTCCAGTTTCTGGCAGTCAGAGGCTTAGGACACCCAGAGCATGGGGTTGTATCCCTGACCCTCTTGACTAATAGCCATTGAGGGACCTGGGAGATACAGGTGTAATCCCATTAGCTCTGTGTAAGTAGGAGGCTGTCAGAGTCACTTGAGTTGTTTGCCAGAGGGACACATAGTCACACGGACTAAGGCAATTAGAGCTGCTAGATTGGTGGGGGGGGCAATTTAATTCACAGAACAAATTGAAATATTTCCATTTCACAGGCTGCAAATGGCCCTTTTTCTCTCTCTTTTTTTTTTTTTCAAAAACTTTCATGACATTTTCAAATCAAAAAGATTCCTGAAGTGGTCGATGTTGTTTACTGACAAACGTGCTTTTGGTGAGCATAAAAGCCCCCTCCCCCCTGTGTTTGGCAAACGAAAGAATGCCGATAGCCATTTCAATGACCGTTTCTATGTCTTCGATCAAAACCATCACCAAAAACGGTTTTTCACAACATTTTTCCTTTCTAAAAAGGCCACTTTTGACCCCAAAAAATGGGATTGAAAAGTTTCATCCAGCTCTAAAGGGCAGGTATTGCACTCTGACACGTCAGGGGTGCTGGAACATTTTGTATAGCGGGGGTGCTGAGAGCCACTGAACCAAACTGTAAGCCCTGGATATAATGGAAACCACTTCAAGCCAGGGGATGTGGTGGGGCTGCACACCCCCCACGCATCCCGAGTTCCAGCACCTATGTTACACTGTGAGCTCTGTGGGGCAGGGATCGGCTTTTTGATCTGTGTCTGTACAGCGCCTAGCACCATGGGGTCCTGGCCCATGATGGGGCCTCACTGGTGCTTCCATAAAAGATAATAATAATAATAATAGTCCCTGCTCGTCCCATGCATCTTAGATCTACAGGAGTTCAAACTCCACCTGCAGCACCCTTTTCTAATACGCGACAGCTGCATAAATACAGACAACAGGGTTGTCAGGGGCGTGAGCCTTCAGCATCTAAAACATGCAACGTAAAGGAGCTGGGCTTTAGCGGAAGGACAAGAGATGCTTATGGACTTGGGCTTCCACCTCCCTGTTGACTGTGGTGTCAGGAAGCATGTGGCCATGGGTGAGAGGTCCTTATAGTGGCAGCAGATAATTAGCTGGGCTGGGACAGTAAAATAAGAAAATATCCATGGCGGAGTGACTGCTGCCAGGTAAAATGCCACGGTTTATTATTTCTGAAGTATCACAACTGTGCACCGGGTGCTTGATGTGGGTCAAGCTCTCCCCCCACCAACTTGCTTTCAGTTACCCGCAGTAAGCCCAGTGGGGCCTGCCCCAGCACAGATCTGGCCTTGATTCAGGTCAGCTGCTGGAAATGTGGCCGTGTGGTTTATAAACATCACACCAGAGACCATTACTACTTTCACTCTGGCCAGGAAATCACACGTAACAGTGTCTAACCCTGGGGTCCGTGGTCCCGGAGTGGTGCCTTTGGGTGCTACCGTAATATATTGGTTGGAAAGAGGAGCCCCGACATACACCCTGCAGAGCAGCAAGCGAAGGCTCTGGCTGACCACCAGCAGACACGAACTCCACAGCCAGAGATGCTGATTGATTTGAGCAGCTGGGAACTGCACATTCTAACCTAGCTCGTTAGGGCATCACGGGGTGGGGGGAATTCTGGACTGGAAATATCACTCAGCCCACAGGCCAACAGAGCATTGTAGCAAATCTTCAGCCTCACTGCGTCGCATGGATGCCTGGAACTTCCCCGCAGCAAGGAGGACAGAGCTCAGCCTCTCCCGCTCCAAAAGCACAAGCCCCTACCACTAACGCAGGGTCTCTGGCACACAGCTGGGCTGCTCTGAGCCCCTCCAGCAGAGGGCTGCGGTAGACACGCATACAGGCTTGCTCGTTATACTGTCTTTGAAACAAACCTGTAACTATGAGCTGGGACACGTTGCTTTCCACCACTTTACTGGGCGAGGAGAAAGCGATCAGCCCGCAGTAGTACTTGCCACTGTCATTCTCAGTTAGGTGCAGAATCCTTATCTCAACAGACGAGGTATGGTTGATAAGGGTGAATTTCTCCTTCGGGAATTTATTTGCATTCCCATTAAACTCAGCAATTTTTTGTGTGTAAGTGGAATTGATCTTTTTGTACCAGTTTAAACTATAATCAAACTGAGGGAAGTTCGCCGTGGTAATATTGCAGAAGAAGCTGGCTGTGTCGCCCACAGGCAAGGATAGCTTCTCCGGGGAAAACGTCACTGTTTCTGAGAAAGGAAAGACACAAAGAACAGGACACCGTGATCAGCAGGAGCCGATACACTGATGGGCCTCGCAGGCACATTGCACAAACCATTATTCTTTATTTATTCTTTGTATTACCAGCGCACCCAGCAGCCCTCGTGCTGCATCAGGACCCCCCTGCGCTGGGTGCTCTACAAACGCAGAACAGACAATGGTTATTATTGATAGGGTGGTAGCACCTAGAGGCTTCAGTCAAAGATCAGGGCCCTATCGTACAAGGTGCTGTATGAATGAGTAGAACAAAGGCAGTCCCTAGCCTGGAGTGTTTGGATCTTTGGCCTTTCCCAATCCCCCCACCACTAAAAGCAGAGGGAGGATCCAGCCGCAATGTATGTGCTGACAGCCTGAGAAATGGTTAACCATGGGTATGCGTCAGCGCAGCAAACATTGCTCCCCTTAGACAAAAGGAAATTCAACCCCTGTCCCTGTTGTGGCTGTCTCACAGGCATTGGGAAGCTCTGTGCAGTCCTTGCGAGGGATGCTGCATTCTCAGTCTATGCCTGAGCCTCCTACCTCAAAGGTGCACAGAGAGGCAGTGTGATGCAGTGGGTAGAGCACTAGACTGGGACTCAGAAGAGCTGGGTTACATTCCTGGATCAGTCACTGGCAAGTTGGGTGACCTTGGACAAGTCACTTGCCTCAGTTTCCCCCTCTATAAAATGGGACTAACGATCCCTCTTTTTTAAAGTGCTTTAAGAGCAACTGATAGAAGAGTGTTGTAAAGCCAGGGGAAGATGAAAAGTGCTGCACATCTGTAATTAATTGGTTAATTTATTACTGACTCATTATTGTCAGACAAAAAGGTGTCATGAGTCTAAGTGGTGATTAACGCTCTGTCTCCTCCATGGTATGTATGCAGAGCAGCGACCAGAATTTAAAGCTAAAACATTTAGCATTGGTTCTTTTCCTTGTTCGTCAGCAATATGGGGCCCACCCAGAGTCTAGGAAATTTACAAGAGCTTCACCTTCCCCTGCCTCATTGGCAGCTGGCTGTTCTGAAAACCTCTGGGCACTGAGGGTTTGGAAATCTCCCGGAGAGCTCTATGTACTGCGGAGTTCCCGATGAGTGGGGCGCACTTGGGTGTCTCAAGCCAGGTCTTCAAAATCTCTAGTCACTTTTGCAGATTTTTGCCGGAATTAAAAGATATGTATTAACTGTTTGTTGTGTCTACCTTCTCAAGCGGAAGCTCTTTATCTGTATGTGCCACACGGCACTGAATACAAAGCCCTGCTGGCCTAACTCCATTGAAATCAATGGGATCTTGACAACAAAGGGTCTGGTATTGGTGCTAAATAACTAGCTAACGTTTAATCATTGGTAATAACTGTTCTATTAAATGTTTATACGGGGCCAAATTCGGCTCTCGGTTGCACCCACTTGACCGCAGAGGAACTTCCAGCTGTTTCATATGAAAATTAGGATCTATTTTTATACCATGTTAGTCATCCTTTCTGTGGCTGATTTTGCCTCTGAAAGCCAGCAGGTGAAACTGACGCAGAGTTGATTTACAGGGTGGGGTGGGGGCATAACTGATTGTGTACCTGATTCCAATCAGGGTGCGTGAAGCTACCCTGCCTACCCTGAGAAGCCCACATGGCTAGTTGGAAAGGTACGCGTGATGCCTCATTTGTCGCTCTCTGTCACCTCTTCTCTCAGCCGGGTGTTGAAGGGGTAACAACACAATCAACTCTGTAGCAACAGACTGATGCCCTAAGCTCCGAATTCTGGGTCATATCATACCTGTGCTCGGCCTATGGAACTCCCGTTGACGTCAGCTGCGTGGACTGGGCCAACGACTGAGGGTAGAGAATGGCCTATGGCATCACCACAGGACTGAGGCAAGTGATGATTCAAGGGTGCAAAGAGGGAGACAGTGGACTCTAGATCATACACAGAGACCCCCCGAGGGCCAAGGCTTTCCAAAATGAATAGTTATTTTAGGCGCCCAACTAGACACCGCAAGGGACCTGATCTTCAAGTACTGAGCAGGCTGACCCAGAGAATTCCCATGCGGCAGGCCACAGCATGTCAGGCATACATGCCTCAGTTCCCCCCTCTGGTAACCCATGGGTTCTACGCCAGGCTCTCTTGCTTCAATAATATCCCTCCTTGGGGACAGTTCATTAAGAAAACATGATGCAAATAAGTCCATAACCCCAAGTCCCAATCACTATCTATTTCCAATACACAGTGTAAGCCATCTTTAAAACTCAAGACATCTCATCCCTCCATGCCCACCTAACACAGCCCAGCACCTTGGACCATGCCCGGACTCTCTGTAAGTCCTTGTCTTTTCCTCTGGCCCGGGACAGCCACCCCAGTCCTTCTAATTAGAGTGCAACCCTGCTCTTCTCAGCGGGAACCCCCCCACACACACACAGCCGAGTATCCGTCACACACACACCCCACCCCCCGACCCTCTCCCAGTTCCTTGGGGTCCAGCGCTCTAGCCCTGGAGATAGCAACAGTCAGCTCCTCCGCTGCTCTTCTGCCTTCTCCCAGGTCCCAAACCCGCCACCTCTGGCAGCTCCCATCTCCAGCCCTTCTTCTGCGGCCTCTGTCTCATCCGGTCTCTCTTGCACGCTCCAGTCCCAGGGGACTCTAGTAGTCACTCCCAAGGATCTTCCTGCTTCTGGCCTCTCTCCCTATTCCCAGTGAGTACCCCACATCTGTTCTCTCTCTTCCCCCTTTCCAGACTGACTCTGTGCCCTGATTCACCCAGGGGCCCCAGGGGCCTCCTCTTATAGCCCACTGGGGCCAGCTGGCCCAGCACAGATGCACTGGCCCTGCTCCTTAAAGGTGCACTGGCCCCTCCCTCGCCCCAAATCTTGGCCTGTATCCATTATTGTCACCTTTCTTGCCTCACCCACCCACCCACTGCTTCTTGCCTTAGCCTCAGCAGTGAAGTAAGTGTCTGGGGCAGGAGCTGTCTTTACACTGAATATTTGCGTAGGTCCTAGCAGAAGGGGGACGGCTCTCTGACTGTGTGTTTCTAAGCACTACTGCAACCACAGCGACACCAATCGAAATCATCATGATCACTTTAAAATATCATTTTAAATAAAGTGTTAACTGTCCCCATCTGCCCCCGTCCCCTGCAATCATTAATAATCCGTCTAATGTGCCTCAGCCCTGGAGGGATCACCCCGTGGGATCAGAGCAAGAGCCACCAGGGAAACTACAGTCCTCAGCCACTCCACTGAGACTGCCAGCAACCGTGTCAGACGTGCCCGCTAGGCCCTGGATTGAGACCACCAGCTCCTTTCCCTGAGGCCACCCAGCTGCTGGCAGACAATGACCAGCCTGTGACTTGAACTCATTGCCTAGCAAGGAAATGCTTTATCCCTGTGGGAGCTCCCCTGTGACAAAGTGGGAATTTTTTGTAACATGAAGCCTATGTGTGCCTCGGTTTCCCCCTATGTTTTGCATTCATAGACTCATAGAATCATAGAATATTAGGGTTGGAAGAGACCTCAGGAGGTCACCTAGTCCAATCCCCTGCTCAAAGCAGGACCAACACCAACTAAATCATCCCAGCCAAGGCTTTGTCAAGCCAGGCCTTAAAAACCTACCCAGCAAAGGGGAAAGAATTAAGTTGGCTGTCAGGACAGACTAAGAGACATAGGTGTCACCGAGCTGTCTGAACAAACTGCATGGCTCATTAAAAGAACTGGCCGAGGCCAAATCATATCAATGGAAAATGCGAGAAGACAATGGAAAACCCCAATGGGCCAAATACTTACACCCAGCAATCAATGACCCAGACGCTCCTGTTGCCTAAATACGAGCGATACCCACCCGTGTGCCCATCTGCAAGGAGGTGCCCATTCTGGTCTTGGCTCACTAGTGTTTATCGGCTGGGCATCTGTGCATGAGGGCTGCGAACTCAGCATGGCCTGGCCTGGAGAACAAAGGGCTAAGAGGTGACTAGCAGGGAATACAGCACTGGTTTCTGGCTCTCTGTGACGCTGGCAGACCAGGTGCTAGCTCATGCCAGATCCCCATGCCTGAGAGATACAGAGCTGGAGCCAGGCTGGCTCCCCTGTGTGTTAACATGGTTAAAATAGGTGTAAGAATTCTAAGAATGCATTTAGACTTTATTGAATGCTGGTAAGGTGTTGCCTACATTAACCTCACTTATAACATCTGTATCCCATAGTGTATGGCAATATTTGTATTGTGAGCCTCTGTGGCTGTGTAAATCACCAGACAGGAAAGAGACATGAACTAGTATAAAGTGCTGATCTCTAACAGAAGGTGTTATGCCCTGCCCAACTATTATCATTAAAAAGGACAAAAGACTCAGTTGTCCTGCTCTTCCCCTCACACCCTGCATGGCAAGGAGTCATGCAAGGGAATTCCTCCCATCAGCTGAGTTTGCAGCCCTGAGCACATGGCAGGAGGGAGATAAAAACCCCAAAGAGAAGGAACTAACTATGTCCATACTGCTTGGACTCCAGGGGACAAGGTTTTTAGGCACAAGCAAGAGATCCCCAGTGCTTAGCCTGGGGTAGCCCTAAAGGACATAGAGAGCTTGCTTTTATTACCTTTTGAAACTTAAGATCATAACTCATTTGTGTATCTATGTTTGCCTGCTTTAACCTTGTAAATAACTCTCCTGTTTCCTTTACATACTTAATAAATCTGTACATAGTTTATTATGGGATTGGCTACAAGCCTTGTCTTTGGTGTAAGATCTAAGGTGCAACTGACCTGGGATAAGTGACTGGTCCTTTGGGGCTGGAAGTAACCTGAATGTTGCTGTGATTCTTGGTGTAAAGGACCATCCATCACAAAGGCAGGGTGGCGAGACAGATCGGAGAACGCAAGGGGACCGTCTGTGATTCCATGTTAAGGCTGTTACAATGCCTGAGGAGCTTACACTTGGCATTTGGTTGGTGAAATCTAAGTATAGAGCTCACAGCCAGTTTGGGGTTTGTGCCCTGCTTCCTGGCAGTCTGCCCTGAGGTTGATATGCACGCTCTTGAGTCACGGCCGGCAGCTTTACACTCTCTCCTGGGACTGACTAAGGCAGTCAGACAGAGACAGAGCCTGCAAATGGAACTCACAACAGCTTGGCTGGGGAATTGCTCTGGCTTGACCAGAATGGACGACGCTTTCACCTCTATTTGTTTGCACTAACCCAAGGACTTCCAGTGCTGTGTCCCAGGTGACTAATGAATCCTACGCTGCTTGAGTGTCCCTGGAAACACAAGATGAGGTGAACTAGTCTCTCAGGAGGGGACCAGTGCTGACCTGGAGTCTCAGTTGGACTCGCTGAGCAGAGTTCCTGGTGTGAAACAGGAGTGCTGGAGCTGAGTAGCTCAGTCTAGGAAGCAGCGAGGCAGTATGGCCAACTCTGAAGAAAGAGTGGGACCCCTTGGGGGTCTGGCACATTAGAGGGGTTCCTCCCAGAGACTGTTCAAAAGCTGGGACAACTTCTTCAAAGCACTGGTGCACGGACACCCGGCTGATAAACACTAGTGAGCCCAGAACAGAATTGGCACCGCCTTGCAGATGGGCACACTGGTGGGTAGTGCTTGTATTTCGGCTACAGGAGTGTACAGGGCTGCAGCCATATGCTCTAGGGACACTAACGTTAATCCTCTTAACCCGGCCACTACTTAACATTTGACATGATCTATTTTATGATTGTAATTTAATGGCTTATGAGCATCATTGGCAAAATACTGGATGAGGGAAGGGCTTCATATATAAAACCCAAAATGGAAGCCTTTAATTCCATTGACTGAAGCCAATGGAGCTAGATTCATTGGGAGGAAGAGGTTCACCGTCCACCCCACAATTATTATCATGAATTATTGATAATAAGCTTCTCGGGCGCTTTCCCCAATAAATCTCTCTCTCCAGGTTAGACCCGGTCTTGAGCCCAGCTAGATAACAGTGTTGGAAATCCAGATCTAAATCCAGATTTTTGACTTGAGCCCCTTACTAACGCATCTTGAGAGACAGACATTAAATTAATGGTCATTCCGATTTCCCAGGGAAAAGTAGTAACAAGCCGTTTCTCTCACAGATTACAAGAGCCAGTGATCCGAGCTGACAATCCCCTTGAAAGCTCCAGAGATTAATAAACACATAAATCCCTTTTATTAAACACAGAAGATCAAAACCTCCTGGGTCCAATCGTGAATGCTGGCACACAATTCCCTCAGCTTCTATGGACATTTCAGACAGGCAAGGAAGTTTACAGAAGTTACGAGGCTTGCTTATGAGATAGGGGATTAGAAGGACAATTGGTCTGTTGTGAGACGGCATATCCCCTGGTTATGAATAAATGACTGCGGACATTCAGATGAGAAGAGACAACTGGGGAATCATTGCAGATTCCCATAGTAGGCTCTTTGGGGTAAGGGCTGTCCTTTTGCTCGATGAGGATGCCGCACTTAGCACACTGGGATACTGGTCCATGACTGGTGCTCCTAGTGCTACGGTACCACACATATAATAATAATAATTAATAAGTAGGCAAATTTCAGAGTAGCAGCCTTGTTAGTCTGTATTTGCAAAAAGAAAAGGAGGGCTTGTGGCACCTTAGAGACTAACACATTTATTTGAGCATAAGTGAATGCATCCGATGAAGTGAGCTGTAGCTCACGAAAGCTTATGCTCAAATAAATGTGTTAGTCTCTAAGGTGCCACAAGTCCTCCTTTTCTTTAAGTAGGCAAAAGAGTTTGTCTGGGTTTTGCACTTGTCAATATGGTTTAATTTGCGTGATTGGATTTTATTTGACGTGGAAAATATTAGACAGGTTTGGGGTTTGGGTTTTTTTACAAAATGCAGCTGTTTGCCCTGACTGCAGCGGGTAAAGGACTTTATGACCTGACACTGCTTTTTTTTTACTAGTTCTAAAACAAAATCCAGACATTGCTCATTTCCAGAACTCACTTTACCACATTTAGAACCCGCTCAAGAACTCATCACAGCTGGAGTTCATTTTGGCTCTGCCAGATTTGATTTCTGTGCTTTCACATGCCTTTGATTTGATTTCTTTTCCCCTTAGCTCAGCCTTGAAGCCAGACAATGACTTTCAGGCCAGAGTCTTTATTGTTCCCATGGCACAAGGTGCCAGTCACTTACAGTCGCATATTTTTGTTTCATTTTTCCAGCCATGGCATTTTGTCTGGGCTTGTCACCTACGGATCTCAGAGTGCTTTACAAATGTGGGTACATCTCCTTGACTGCCTTTTACTGATGCCCCCCCCCCCCCCCCCCGGGGCACAGAGACAGGACATGGCCTGGCCACACATCAAGTCAGGGGCAAAGCAGGCACAGAATCCCGGGTGTCCTGACTCTCAGCCCCATGATCTGTACCAGACCACACCACATTCCATTTTCAGAAGATCCCCTGAACAACAATGGATTAAAGGCCCGAACCTCAGAGATCAGGCCCTGAATGAAGGGGGGATTGGAGGGCAGGGGGAAGGTCCAAAAAGTTTTGCCAAACCCAATTTTTAATATTATAATACATCTACCCATTCCACTGCCTTCCCCCCCAGCTCCCTCCAACTATTCGTTTCCCCTTCCACTATTCTCAGGCTTCTACCTTCAAACTGAGTGGTGATGGGGGCCGGATCGGGGCCCCGCATCCACGCCAAACATTTGCATTTGTTTCTATCCCGGGGTCTCTTCCCAGATGCTGGCTGCCTGGGCATTTCAGATCCGGCATTTGGCTTTCCTGCCTTCTCGCTGCCGGGGCTGTTGCCACTGCTTGTGCGGCTCTAAGCCTAGCAGACGCTCCCCGCCAGCCATAAGCCGCACCAGCTTTGTGTTCAGGAGCGCTGTGAGCGTGTCGCGCGGCCCAGATACATACCAAGCTGGGAGAGCAGCAGCACTGGCCTGCAGGTCAGCAGCACCGCACAGATGCCGACCACGAGAACAAGCATCGTCCCTGGCGTCGCCTTCGAGGGGCCGGGAGCCCTCTGGGGGTTGGCTTCCTCCCCTGCACGTGCGATGCACCAGTCAGGATCCAAGCTGCTATGTCTGTGCTGTGTGGCGGGAGGGCACTCCGGGGCCTGGCCTGGCCACCTCGTATCCCAGTGGCACTGTTCCCCCCAGGGGCCGCACGGCGGCTGTCGACTGACTGCAGCTGAAGCAGAAGTGGAAATGAAACGTACCCATCTCGGCTTGAGAGGGAAACCCTCCCTGCCTCCTGCCCCCGTCTTTCCCCTCCTCCTCCTTCTCCTCTGACACAGCTCGACAGCTGCGCCCGGCCCCGCTCCGCACCCAGGAGCCTCGGCAGGCTCCCACGCGCCATCCACCCGCAAAGAAGAGAAAGCGGCATCAGCAGAACGTTAGGGGTCTGAGGCACGAGACCACAAGCGAAGGGGGAGGGGGCCCGGAGCCGCACTTCCTTTGCCCCACACTTGACGTCACCCACAGGTTTGCTCCTGCCAGGCAAACGGCTCTGCGTTTTCTGCTTGTGGCTGGGAGAGCGCTTATCTCTGTATTATTTATTCTGACTTTTTATAGGGCTGCTGACAGCTCCCGGCCTGACAGCTCCAGAGACGGGACTCCTCTGTTTATCCAGACAGCAAGTACATCACACTTCCCCTAAGCCCCCACCAGGTCCCCTCAGCCTTTGCCCTTAAGTGGTCACCTCTAGCGGCAGAAAGGGTCTCTCGGTCCCCACGGTCTCCATTTGCTCCTTGGCTTCTCAGCTGAGATTCCCAACCGGGGCATTAGCTAATGCCAATGGCTTGAGATGGGGACACTTGCTGACGGGGAACTGGAGTGAGGCCACCAAACTCAGTTCATGTAGGCCAAACAGCCATTAGATGGCAGCCATTTTGATTCATCACCCACCTAGCTTGGATTCAGACCTACAACCTACAGACCCTTATCAATCCCCTGAGTTATCCAGGGAGAGAGAGAGACACAGAGAGAGAGAGAGAGAGAGAGATAGCTCCATGAGCTGAGACTACCAACAAGAGTACCAGCTTGTGCCCACACTCAAGAGTTTGAAGAAGATGATGACGGTAGATTTTTCTGCCAACCCCTCTCCCAAACTATAACTGTCTGAAATGAAGAGGACTAAAGATAAATGAAAAGGAGTACTTGTGGCACCTTAGAGACTAACCAATTTATTTGAGCATGAGCTTTCGTGAGCTACAGAAGTGAGCTGTAGCTCACGAAAGCTCATGCTCAAATAAATTGGTTAGTCTCTAAGGTGCCACAAGTCCTCCTTTTCTTTTTGCGAATACAGACTAACACGGCTGTTACTCTGAAACCTAAAGATAAATGTTATATTCAGAAGGTGCTTCCCACACACACAAAGGAAC
Source organism: Caretta caretta (assembly GCF_965140235.1). Taxonomy (NCBI): domain Eukaryota; kingdom Metazoa; phylum Chordata; order Testudines; family Cheloniidae; genus Caretta; species Caretta caretta. Next base: position 5,496,280 of record NC_134214.1, read on the forward strand.
TGTGTACAGAAAATCTTAAGGCCAGTTTTGCAAGGAAGAGGGCTAGAGGACAATTAGATACCACAGTGTGAAAAAGGGCCTTAGAAAAAGCTATGACAGATGACCCATAGCACCTCAGTCTTTTCCATCTTAACCAACTTTGCTTCTATGTGTCTGCTGTGCTGACTAACATTTGCATAGGAAATCAACTATGATGAAACCGCCCTGTTCTATGGTTCTTCCTGCATCTCTTGAATGGAAGCTCATTACCTTTAGAAAGTCTCAGGGGAAAATTTGTGATTTGTTCTTGTTTGTCATTGTGATCTGATAAATTTCCGTGCTTGCAGAAATGAACCGGGGTGTTGTGGTTAGTTCAATGACAGCATTTAAATCCAGCATCAGGGTGGCCTAGATCAGTGGCTCTCAACCAAGGGTACGCATACTCCTGGGGGTACACAGAGGTCTTCCGGGGGGTACATACATCAACTCATCTAGATATTTGCCTAGTTTTACAACAGACTCCATAAAAAGCACTAGTGAAGTCAGTACAAACTAAAATTTAATACAGACTTGTTTATACTGCTCTATATACGATACTCTGAAATGTAAGTACAATATTTATATTCCAATTGATTTATTTTATAATTATATGGTAAAACTGACAAAGTCAACAATTTTTCAGTAATAGTGTGCAGGGACACTTTTGTATTTTTAGGTCTGATTTTGTAGGCAAGTAGTTTTTAAGTGAGGTGAAACTTGGGGGTACATGAGCGAAATCAGACTCCTGAAAGGGGTATAGTAGTCTGGAAAGATTGAGAGCCACTGGTCTAGATGGCACGGGGCCAGTCTGCTAAATAGAGATGGGCCAAATGGTAAGATTTCAGATCTGGGGCTGGAGCATATCTAATGTAACGTAGGTCTGATGGGATGTTCATCCCACATCAGCCCTGAAAAGGTTAAGGTGGCCCAGAAAAGGCTAATGAACCCTTTCAGTTGCACCTGGGGGGAGGCCCAGGGGTTTATAAATTACTAATTGCCGATGAAGCTTGGGTGGGAGAGAAGTTGGGAAAGGATTATAAAGAGAGGAAATTTGTAGTAGCAGGGAGCTGCCATGTGGAAGCCTGCAGGCACTCTCTGGGCTTAGAGAGGAAAGAAGGAGAAACCCAGGAGGTGAATAGGAGCTCTGGGCTCCTCTCCCTGAGGGAAGGGCATACCAGAAGGGTGATGGATAAGGAAATGTGATAGAGACAAGTAGGAAGCAGTCTAGGGACACAGCAGCAAGGTTTGGGATGGAGCAGGCCTTGGCTGTGGAGTGTAGGGTCCCTAGGCTGGAACCCAGAGTAGCGGGCAGGCCGGGGTTCCCCCTAGCAGCCACTGACAAAGTGGCATAGCCTTGAACTGGAGGACTGCTGGGAACGATACCTGCACAGCCAGTCCAGTCCAGTGAGACTTTGAAACCCGTGAAGGGGAAAACTATGGTGACCTGGCTGGAGGGCCAAGCCACCAACAAGGAGCACTGCAGCTCCTGGGACGTGAACGGGGACACAGCACAAACAAGAGACAGAAGGGGGTGCCAGACCAGGCAGATACCCTAGATGCCTGGCCAGGAGGAAGCGCGCTTGCGGTAAAGGGAAACCCATTACGCCAGGGATCTGGGTTTAGACCCGAGGCTGAATCTGGGCTAGTGTCCTGAGACAGAACTTAATGGCAAGGAAAACTTGTGTTCTGCGTTCTTGAAATGTCAGTAACCATCCGCAGCAGAAATCATGTGAACTCAGGTGAGCTTGTGAGATTTCTGCCTTCTTGGGCCAAAATCTCACAAGAAAGAGCGTTCTTTGGAGATTTTTTGGCCTCACCATAACCTTAAAAAAGAGGCCCCTTCTCTCTAGCATCTATCTAAGCGAGTTGGAAGGTTTCAAGTGTCCATCAAAAATCCAGCCTGTTTTTGTTCTAGGGGTTTGGGGCTTGGGTTTTTTATGAACACTTGAAAATTGGTCCCAAATGCAGACATTGTGCAAGGTCTTAGTGACAGGGACGGCCTGCCTCACTCACATGCAGACGAGCTGCCGAAACCTGAGCAGGGCCGGAACCCCATGCACCAGGTCACAACCCCCCCGAGCAGGGAGCCGGGCCCAGCCCCATGGGAGAGGAGCCGCCACTATGGGGTGTGTGGGGCGGGCATCCGCCCTGGGTGGGAGAACTGTATGTTTGCCTAGAGCCCTGGGGTGGGTTAATCTGGCCCTGCTCCTAGAACACTCGCTTGACAATTGCAGCAATTGTTGCTCCTTCACAGGCCTCTCCACCAGCCCATTCTGCCTGCCCCCTGTCCCTGCCTGCCCCCTGTCCCTGACTCTGAAGCGCTGCCCCCCACAAGACCTCAGATATTCCCCTGGCTTCTCTCCTGCCCCAGTGCAGTCACACAGCAACACCCCAGCAGCAGCAACTTTCCGCTGCTTTGGCAACACTCGCTGGTCGGTTTGATTTGTCCCTTGTCTTCTTTCCCTGCACGCGTGGAAAAGAATGCCACAACAAGGGCCTCTTCCTTAAGCACAAGGTAGAAACGTCTAAAATATCACAGAGGCCAGGCTCCCCGGGGCACCAGCTTTCGGCTGCATTCTACCCGTGCGGCTGCTGCCCACTCTAACCGGGCTTGTTGGATTAGATTTTACCAGCTGTGGAAAAAAAGGCTGATTGTGCTAAATGCGAGGCCTTTGATCGCACATGAGCGTGTGTATCTGTGGGGGGAGGCACTGCATCAGACGCTGAGTCTGGGGGGGAAAGAGGCCAAAAAAGGGCTTGAAATGTCAAACCCGATCTGAGACTTTTCCCCACGGCTTCTGCTTTTCTTGTGCCCCCATCTGGGGGAGATGTTAACTGCAACCCTGCAGCCATTCATGGCCCACTGTGCTTTACCACAGAGCTTTATCACATTTCCTTATCCATCACCCTTCTGGTACGCCCTTCCTCAGGGACAGGAGCCCAGGGCTCTTATTCACCCCCTGGGTTTCTCCTTCTTTCCTCTCTAGCCTGGGGCACTGGCTAGTTCTTAATTGGGGTATCTATATTCTGTTTCCCTAAAATCCTCCTGGAGCTCTATTACGGTGGCTCTCAACCTTCAGGACTCGTTTATAAACCCGGCTGGCCTGTTGCAATCCAGCAAATAGCTTTAGTACAAAACACTTGAGTTATTAAATATGTTTTACCCACAATATATAATATACACATTAACATAATAAGTACTAACTAAGTACACCGTACTAAGTACACCATAGTCCCAGTTCCTGCAGCTTCTGTCCTGCAGGGCTAGCTGAGCTCAGCTCCCCACACCCAGCATTGTGACCTCCAGGATCACAGCACCACTCAGGTTTGGCCTGGCCCCCTCGCCCAAATTTGTGTGCGTGGCATTGCAACCTGGCACATGGGGTCACAGTGCCACTTGCTCACATTTGGCCCTGTAAGGAAAAGGCCTTTTCCTGTAGCCACATTGTAAGGCCTAAGGCCCGTGTCTGCAGCCATATTAGGAAAGCGCACTAAAGTCACATCCTCACATTCCATCTAAATTATATTAAAACAATGTAATATCGGGCTGTTCAGAAGACGATCCTGTCCACCATCACCAGATAAAGAAAGAGATCTTAAGATGGTTAAAGAAAACTTAGTTTGATAGCATTCTGTCAGGCAAGAAACCACTGATCAATAGTTGTGGTTGTGAAATCCTCATTTCTTTATTGTTTTATCTTTATGGTCCCCACTTCTCTATTGTTTGTCTGTATGGTCTCTGTCTGGTTCTTTGATTCTTTCTGTCTATTACACAATTAATTTTGCTAGGTGTAAATCAATTAAGGTGGTGGGATAGGATTGGTTAGAGAATTTTGTTACAATATGTTAGGATTGGTTAGTAATATTTTAGTATAATGATTGGTTACAGTACAGCTAAGCAAGACTCAAGTTTCACTATATAAACTGGGGTCCAAAAGGAAGTTCTTGGGAACCAACTGCAGGGCACAGCCCCAGAGCTGCCAGACTTCAACACTCTGCCAATGACACCTTGCAGAAACTGGAGTCCCCCAGGTGACCTGATCCTGACTAGCCATCAAGAAAAGTTCATCTGTCTTATTGAGACCGGGTGTGGTGAGCATTGTATGTTTAGCAAACGCATTCTTTTGTTTTGGTAATAAATAGAGGTTAAGTAGGATACTACTGCGTAAGGCTCTTTCACTGGTAAAAGACCCTGCAAACCTACAGTGTAAGGTTACTCCTGAGCCCTAGGGATGGGGCAAGGATGGGTGCCTAAATTAAGAGAGTTACGCCTTGAGCCCATGGAAGGGTAAAGGTGGATGCCCCTAGAGTGGTAAAGGTGGGTGCCCATAGAGTGTGTGAGTAACAGAGAATTTTGTCAGGTGCCCCCTTCCCCCCCACACGTCATCATGATAGAGGAGAGCGTGGGCCAAACCCCTCATCCCCAGGCCCACCCCGCACCCAGAGCCCCCTCCCGCACTCTGAATCCCTCATTTCTGGCCCCACCCCAGAACCTACACCCCCAGTCCAGAGCCTGTACCCCCTCTTGCATCCCAACCCACTGCCTCAGCCCGGAGCCATCTTCCCACACCCAGAACTCCTCATTTCTGGCCCCACCCAGGAACCCACACCCCCAGCCAGAGCCTTCACCCCCTCCCCAACCCCTTGAGCCAGCCTAGTGAAAATGAGTGAGGGTGGGGAGAGCAAGCGACAGAGGGAAGGGGGACGGCGTGAGTGGGGGTGGGGCCTCAGAGAAGGGGCAGGGCAGGGGTGAGGCCTCAAAGGAGGGGTGGGGCAGGGGGAGCAAAGGTGTTCAGTTTTGTGCAAGTAGAAAGTTGGCAACCCTAACAGACACCCACATCTGCATGTGAACAGGAGTGTGTGCGGTTCACTATTTGCTAGTTTCCTGTTTAAAAGTTTGCATCATCCAATCCGGAACCTAGAAGCAATACCATGCGATGTAAGGGACCAATCACACATATGAATAACGAACCAGTTGTAGTTCACAAACATTCCATAGCGCAGGTATTGTTGGACCAAACAAGGTAATGGACATTTATGGATAACAAAGACATTTGCATAATCAGGACCTGTTCGTGAATATTTGGCCATCAAACAGAGGCAATTTATTCACAACACAGCGATTTATTCACAACACATAATTCAACCAGTTCTAGTAACTAAATATCAGAGGTAAGACAGTCTCATGGTCAAAGTCCAGAACAGGGAGTTAGGAGACCTGGTTCTATTCCTGACTCTTCCACAGACTTAGTGTGTAATCCCTCTGTGCCTCAGTTTCACCACCTGTAAAATGGAGGTAATAACCTCCTGCCTCCAATGGAGGTGGTGAGGGTTTATTAGTGCTTGGGTATGTGTAGATGCAAGATGCTCCAGAAGTACAAATTGTTACATTGTATCTTAGATAGGTCTCATCTCTATATACTGCAGCGTGCCCACATTATGACGTTATAGCTATGCATTGAAAGTCTGAGTCTGATTCAGACTGTAGCACGATTGCTCAAACTTTCCAGCACGTCCTAAAAATAAGGAGCAAGGGAATTGTTTTTGTCTGGGGTGGGGAAACTGCTGTATCCACTCAAAACTTACAGCTTCTAAATTTAGACCAGAACTCAGAAATTTTGACGTGAGGATTCCATTTGACTCAGGCAAAATTCATGGTCTGGGCCGTTACCTGTGTTTCGATTTTTATTTCCTGTGGCCCTAGATGCCAGGGCAACAATTATTTGCAGAGAAGAATCTGTATGGTGTGCGTAGCAGGCTGCTGTTTGCTTAGAAATGCAGCTGATGTGCCTTAGTCTTCAGAGTCTTTATCGAGCAATTAATTGAATGGCCAGTGCCTCTCTTCATCACAGCATCATGCTTATCTGCAGCCAAAATTATAGGCATTTTTACAGAAAAAATAAGTAATTTCTACGCCGAGCTTTGTGGGAAATCATTTGAATAGAAAAGATAAGCACATTGTCCAGGGCAAATCCAGACACATATCAACTCTTTTGTTCCAGTGTAAAATGTTTCTTTTTTCATCACCACTTCCGGGGCGCAGCACAGTGCCAGGACAGGTAGGGACTAGCCTGCCTTAGCCCTGCAGCACCACCGACCGGACTTTTAACGGCCCGATGCTGACCAGAGCTGCCAGGGGCCCTTTTCAACTGGGCCTTCCGATTGAACACCAGACACCTGGCAACCCTATCAGAAGAACATTTTTCCCCTTTTAGTTTTAACAAATAAGATGGAGCTCTGTGGGCTGGAACAGCAGCAGGCATGGCCACGGGAGTGAGGGGGTGAGCCAGGGGCAAGGGGGCTGAGCAAGTGGCCAGCATGTTTGCAAGGGAACAAAAAGAGCCTTTGCTACAAAATGTGTTTCTGTTAGCAATAATATCATACAATAAATTGGCTGGTGACTCCAGGCCTATCCCGAGCCCGCTGTCATCAATGGAAAGACTTCAGTGGACTTGGGATCAAACCACAAGCTATCGATCCGCTCTACTAGATGGAACAGAACAGCTCAGCTGTGTGTCATAGGCCATGTAGTGGCAAAAGGGATTCTCCTTCGGCTCAAGGGGTAGTGGCCTGCGCTTTTGGAAAAAGAAGGTCTGGGTTCTATCCTCACCATTTCCATTAAATGCTCAGTGGCCATAGGGTCCAGCACAGGGGCCACCATGAAGATCCTTCATGGCCATGGGCTTCTTACACCCTTTTTCCCTTCTCTAGCACCCACCCAATGTGCTTTGTAGACATTTTGAAATTTAGCAGTTTGGCCGCCGCCACCAGGAGACAAGCAAATATTATTGTCCCTGCTTTACAGGTGGGGGGCCTGAAGTGCAATGTAATCAGCACGCTTCTTCCATTGTTTTTTGCCTCCCTCTCTTGCAAACCCCAATGGAAAAAGAACAGCACCACACACTCCCTAGGGCAACCTGGCCACGTGCAATACCCTGTGCAGTGTCTAGACCCCACATTCTGAAGGGTTTTGGAGCAGATGCCAAGCGGCCAGTGTACATGAGTATTGGCTGCACCTTACCATAATACAGCTCCATGTTTGCATCTAGCAGCTTTGCAGCCATACCCAGAAGGAGCTGTATTTAATCGATCCACATGAGCTATAAACAAACGCCTACATGACTAATGTGGTAACTGCTAGCCTTGCAAATAGAGCACAAATCGCCAGGTATTATTCTAGAAGTGCTTTGATAACTATCACCCCGATGTAATTATTTTCCCTTTCAGAAATACCTGACATTTTTGGTAATGTCACATCTATTCAGTACATAACAGAAACTGCTCAAGCCTGGCAAACTCTCCTTATTAGGTAATATCTCTCTAAGAGGGAGAAATAGCCAGTCGGTGCATGACCAAATGTCTGGATAGGCATGATTGTTGTTTGACACTTTTAATATGTATTTTTAAAAGGTGATTTGAGTCTTTCTGTGCATCACCACTGCACCATGCATCACCAGCTTAAAACAATCAGCTCAACGGACTCGCTCCAGGTTTTACATCAGCGTCTCTGAGATCAGAATTTGCCTTACCAACTCTTCCATTCTGAAACCAGCAGCAACCAAAAACGGATGAAAAACATGATTTTTCCTACATTTGGATAACTAAAAATTGGCTAACCAGAAAGTTCTTCCTAAGCCACAACCATGGCATTTGTTGCTGGAATCCTATGATAAGAGTAAGGCACAAAGAGATTACAAGGATGGGCACAGTATAACGCATAGAAAGAAAGAACAGAGCTGGTCAAAAAATCAAAGCAAAGTTTTTGCAAAGTTTGAGAACATTTTTAGTTTGAAGTTTTCAGAAAGAACTTTCCCAACGTTTCCATAGTTTTTTCAACAAAACTTTTCAGTACAGAACATTTTAAGTTATCAGTTCTCCTCCTCCTCCTCCCCCCACCCCCACCCCCGTTCCCCTTCCCATGATTTCTTTCCTTGTTTTCACTTGGACTCTGAAAGATGGCAAAAAAGGAAAAAGAGGGGAAAAGGAAGAGAAACGGGGGTAGCAAAATATTAAAACAAAACCAAAAAAATTCAGCTTTCATCAAAAAATGACAATGAACTTTTTTGTGTGTGCATAAAAAGGCCATTTTTCAGCAACAAAAACTGAAAAATCTCAACCAGTTCAAACATACAAATAGATAAATAGCTATAATTAGGGTGACCAGACAGCAAGTGTGAAAAATCGGGACAAGGTGGGGGGTAATAGGAGCCTATATAAGAAAAAGATCCAAAAATTGGGACTGTCCCTATAAAATCGGGACATCTGGTCACCCTAGCTATAATGACAATACTATGATTCTATAGTAATTCTGAGGAGGATGTAGTATTTCTGTACGAATCTGGGGACCCCACCCACCTATTATGACCATACCACAGAACCCTAACTCTCATTAGGAGAGTGAGTGCTTGCCGTTCTTCAGTCCCCTCCAGCAAGGAAAGTGTTAAACATGCCAGGTCTTCAAGGCACCCGATTTCCCCCCTCGTGGAACTCCCAGGGACAACTCCCACTGACGTCATTGGGAGCTGGAGCAGGCCCATGGCTCTCTGCGAAATTGTTCAACCCATACCGCTGCACCCCATTGCCCTGTTTGCGAAGCTCACAGTCCCCTTGTTGTGAGCGGGTCCCTCTGCCGTCATTTCCACGGGCTTGGCATCAGGCCCAGAGTGGCTAAAAACGTCACAGATATTTTTTAAGGAATGTCAAAACTGGGGAATCTTGGGAGAGCAAAAAAAATGCTTTGACACACCCCAGACATTCTCAGTCACAGCTGGAATTTGCAAGCCCATATGGTGGATCTGCAAAGCAGGGGACCACAACTCTCCTCAGCCCTCTCCCCACTGCACTTCCCCTTCCCCTGGCCAGGGAAAGGGAAAGGTCCTGAACCAGGAGGTGGCTGGGCTCTTTCTGAGAGAGGGAGCCGCATGGCAGCAGGAGAGAAGCCCTTGGAGTGGTGCGCAGGGCCGCCTGTGGACTAGGCTGTAAGATTGCAGGACATCACACAGCACTCATGGGGGAGCTCTTTAACTCTGTAACTCTTTAAGACTCTGTACCTATGGCAACTGCACCCTTTCCTGCCAGCCCATCTATAAACCTGAGTGGTTATTAGCACCCACCAGGGCTTCTCTCCAAGACGCGGTACACTGGGCACTTTAGTGGTACCCTGGGGCCTTGGGGTACAGAGCAGCTCCAATGACTACAGCCGCTTCTGCAGTCCATTTAGCTCCCCGGGAGGACACAGAAGGACTTAGGGATCGTAAGTTTCAGAAATAGAAACCTGCAGCCCTCTGAGAGTCTTTTTTTCCATTTAAATTAGAGCCACTGAAGGCACATTTAATCAAATGGCAGCAGCAGAGGCTGGCTGGGGCAGGAACAGGAAATGGTTAATAGTGTTTGCAAATAAAGGCGCAGAATGCTTGGTGCTTTTCAAATATTTCTCAGAAATTAGGAGGGTTTGTGCAGCTGATTTGCATGAAGCGCACAGCGGACCCTGTGGGGAAAGAGGGCCAGGTTGCTCAGAGCACAGCTGAGAGTAAGGAGCAGCAAGAGCCAGAGGGCATTTTTATATTTTAAAGGAGTAAACACCAAACACCCAGAGCGATTTTGTATGACAAAAATCAGGGGGATGCTAGCTAATGAATTAAACTGCTTATTGTCTTCACCCAGCAATGAATCTACAGGACAGCGATAGTAATAGTCAGTTATAATTTGTACGGCAATTGCACCTAGAGGCGACAACAAAGACTGAGCTCAACGGGCCAGAGGGCTGCACATTAGAGACAATCCTTTCCTCAGAGAGCTCGCAGTCTACATCGACAAGCCAGACAAAGGAGGGATTATTAGCTCCATTTGACAGATGGGTAACAGAGGCCCATCCCCAAGACACGCTGGGTATGTCGAAGCTGCAACTGGGAGTGACCCTCCTTACCCGGCACAACAGACTAGAGGGCTCAAGCTAGAGCACCAGAAATAACAGTGTGGACGTGGCAGCTTGCACTGCAGTTCAGACTAGCTCTGGGCCCTTCAGGGTCTGAGCTTGCGTGACTAGCCCAAGTCCCCGCGGCAGCTGCAACGTTCACGCTGCTAGCACAAGTCGGTCTACTTGGGCTGGGAGACTCACTCCAAGCTCATGTAGACATACCTTAAGTGACGTACCCAAGGTCACAATGGGCATCTGTGGCAGAGCCATAGCCCTCCTTAGTTCCCATCCAGTGTTAATCCTCAAATCAGCCTTCCTGCTGGAAGCCCTTTTCAACCTTTCTCTGGCCTTCAGGACCCCAAGGCACTGCACAAACTCCATAGGCCTGTTCCTTCTCCCCTGACTCATGAGAATACAGACAGGGACTTCCCCCTCCCGTTGATGTGAGTGGGGCTGCTTGTGAGGGTAAAACTATCAGGATTTGGTTTCTGGGATCACTTTACCACTGAAATGCAACCACCTCTGGAGGAGAGAGAAGCAGCTGGGCGCTCAGACGGAAGACAGTGCACAATGTGATAAGGGACAGGAGAGCAAGGCACGCTTCCAGCACATAAATATTACACAGGGATCTTTAATGTCTCTGCAGGCCAGGACCACAGGGCTTCAAATCTAGCTTGACAGCCCTCCCCATCATCTCCTACCATCCAAGTTTATTCACAAATGCTGGGCATCCTTTATCTGCACCTATCATATATTCCAGAGTAAGGGCCTACCCTGGAAGCTTTAATTAGGCAATTAATTAGACCACTCCTGTAAGGCCGACTCTTGCAAGCAGGGTTGTAGGATTGGGCCCTAATGAGATCCTTCCTCTAGCTTTATTGAGGTTATAACTGTCCAATCCCTCCTGCAAAGTGAATGTTCGTGAGGTTCTGATGAGTGCAAGCTCGGGGCAGGCTGCTTCCTTTGTTCGGTTTGCGGTGATTGAAAGGGTTTCAGATGCATAGTGTGTGGTCTGTATGTAGGAGCCAAGGTGGCCTAGCTGTGACAACAGAGACCTAGGAAGGCAGGCCCAGTGGGTTTAATCGTGGTGCTGCAGAAACTGTGTCACAGGGGCCTAGCCTGGGCTCAGAAACCTAGCACTGCTTCTCAGCAATAGTGTGATTGCTCCACAGTGGGAGCCAGGTTCCTTGGGACAGGTACTCTGTTGTTATGCATTTGTACCGCATCTAGCCAAGCGGTTCTTGACCTTTCCAGACGCCTGTCCCCCTTTCAGGGGTCTGATTTGTGTCACATACCCCCGAGTTTCACCTCACTTAGAAACTACTTGCTTACAAAATCAGACAAAGACACAAAAGTGTTACAGCCCACTCGTGCTGAAAAATAGCTTGCTGTCTCCTTTTTACCCTATATTTGTAAAATAAATCAACTGGAATATAAATATTGTCTGTACCTTTCAGCGTATGGTATATAGAGCCATATAACTGAGTCATGGTCTGTATGAAATTTTAGTTTGTACTGACTTGGCCAGTGCTCTTTATGGAGCCTCTTGTAAAACTAGGCAAATCTCTAGATAAGTTGATGTACCCCCTGGAAGACCCTTGTGTACCCCAGCAGAGAACCACTAACCTAGCACAATGGGGTGCTGCCATTGAGCAGGGCCTGTAGGCACAACCATTATAACCTGTTTGTTACTCTTCTGAAGGCAAGAACCGGCCTGGCAGCGAGATCCGTTTGACTGTGGACTCGTCTCCCTAAGGAAGCTGTAACTAACTCTGTCGCCTGGGGCATTTCAGACTGGTCTAGACAAACTACAAAGTCCAAAATAATTCCTTAGGCTGAACTATCTCTCCCTTGGGCTTAGCCCCAAACTGACCATTTCCTGAAAAGGTTGGTAAAATCCCAGGTGGGCATTTTTGGCGGGATCGACTTGAAAGCAATCCCTGGGCAAGTAGGAGCCACCATGCTGCAAATCACAGCAACAGCGGGAATATGTCAGCAGTAACAGAGATCAGATCCCCTGCTCCAAGCAATGCTGTCTGCTTAGCCCCACCATATATCCTATCTCATGAACTAGAGGGAAAATATCTATAGGGTCAGCAGTACAAGACCCATTGCCTAGAAAGGAGCAGGTCTGAGTCTATGCAATAGGGGCCACTGGTGCTAGCTAGTTCATGACAATATATTCTCAAGCATAGAATCGCAGAAATGTAGTGCTGGAAGGTGCCTTGAAAAGTCCAGCCTCCTGTGCTGGGCTGGACCAAGTAAATCTAGACTGTCCCTGGCAGGTGTTTGTCCAACCTGTTCTTAAATGCTTCCAATAATGGGGATTCCACAGACTCCTTTGGTAGTCTACTGTAGCGCATATGCTCTGTGCGTTGCTAACTCATTGACAAGTTATGCAGAAGACACCCCCCTTGCTGAAGGGGCTGTGCTTTTACAAGGAGATCAGAAGTTTCGATCTGTTGCTGCTAGAGAAAAAGGTAATAATTAGTCATTATTTGAAAAGGAAAGGCGTGGGTTTGAATGGGAAACATGAGATTGTACAGGCAGATGTCAAGCAAAGGCTGCCCGGCACCCACAAAACACAGCAGCAACGCACCGCAAGACACTGGAAAACAAACAAACAAACAGTCCCAGGCATTCAATCTGAACTATTAAAGGGAACTTCCCGCTGCAGTTAACTCCACTGCATTTGGAAAGTATGTGCAGTGATGCAGAAAAATGAAACACGTGGCCTTTTACTATTTGCAGCCTCTCCCTGTGGAGATAGGGGGAGCTGGGCCGTCAGAGGTACCATCTTTGACGCAACGCCACGGTCTTGTCCATTTGTCATCACCGAAGATTCCCTGGCACTTTTTGCAAGAGTCAGGGTGTGAACATCCCCAATGGCCAAACTCCAAGCTGGGTAATAATGGTCTCCAATCAGCAGCTTCAGCTGGAGACAGTCATTTTCACCTCCTACCCTCACCTGTTGTTTAGGGTAGATGCAGCACTCCACTCCAGAGATGGCTGAGTTTCAGCAGTGACTAAACCCATTCGACAAATGCTTTGAGACCCTTGTGGAGGCAAGGTGCCACGCACCGTACCCACGAGACGTCCTCATGATGCTGGTTGTATCAAGATAAACAAAAAAGGAAGCAGGATGTGAGCTGCTCGGAAGAAGATAGCGTTAGAAGCTTGGCTGTTTGCCAGCCTCCTTTGGGACACCTGCAAGGAGCTGCTGATCAGAAACCACAGTGGGCAAAAGAAAAGAAACACTCCTGCATGACGAATCAGGACTTTTTGAGGCGTCATATGAGGGGTTTAGGAAGAAACCCGTGGGCCAAATCCTTTCCCCGACGCTGGCCTCACCAGCACAGCGGGTGGTGTGGAGAGAATCTGCACAAGGGGCATGGGTGAAGTTGATGAAGTCCTGTACCCCGGCATGCAGAGGAAGCCATTCCCCTTGCAGGTGCAGGGCAGTCACAATGGCACAGAATGGCCATGGCCATCTCTCCCCTCCCTGTTAGGGGAGAGGATTGTCATGTTCCTCCCCCGAGCATACCCCAGGTGCTGAGGCTGCATGCAGGAGGGAGGACATGGCCCTGTTAAGAGATAAGAACATATGACTAGCTGGACCCTCTGTGCAGATATGGCCCCACAGTGATGCTGTGCACTGCAGATCTGGGTCTCTCTGCACCTTCTGGTGGCCTGTAGCGTGGTGAGATGGAGCATGCAGCAGCCCTTCCCAACCTTGCCAGTGTAATCAAACTACGACTTCGGCTGCCCCTCAAACTCCCCACACTCCCCTCCATTCTCTTCGCCCCACTCTGTAATTAAATGGGGATAGCCTACTGGGGCATGTACTGCTGGGAACAATCCTGCCCAGGAGGGCGTGGGTCATTGGGAAATGAGCTAAGAAATCTCTTCCTTTGAGTCTCTCATTCCATGGGCTGCTCCTAATAAATTTTGCGCGGGCGTATGTGCTTCTTTAGCTTAAGCAGTTGAGATTCATGCTTTTAACTCCAGAGGTCCTCCATTCAGCCCTGCAGAGGACGCTGGCCGGGCAGGGTTGTTGGATGCGCCCACAATGGGTATGCAACATAAAGGCCTCTGAGCATCTCCTCTTCCTGGCTGACTCCCTAGCAAGGAGTCCTATCTCACACCATCACCATTCAGCCACATTCACTTCCCCTTGAATAAAAATAATCAAATGATTCATTTTTTTAAAAAAGAAAGTAGCATGGGGCTGCTAAAAAAACAACAACAACTAAACAAGTTCCGATAAGGTATATTACGGCCTTGCATTTCCAGTAAAACAGGTATAGGCCTGTGTTGGGAGGAGGAGGTGTGACGGAAAAGTGAGCTACTTATTATCATGGTTTGTTACTTAATTACCACACGACTTATCGTCTTCCTTCCTTAATCTCACCCTTTGAAGCCCAACCAACCCCTGATGAATGGGGCTCTCTGCTCTTCCTTCCATGCCTTGCTGTGCCTCGGAATCAGAACAGGGATGGAAAAGCAGCTGCCATGAACAAAAGGCTAAGAATAACACCCAGCACTGGGGGGACGTAGAAATAAACGTGAGAGATCAGGGGTCCGAGGGAGCGAGCGAAGAGTCTGGCGAGCAAAAAAAGTGGGAAACTGACAAAAAAGAGTTCTAATAGGAAGTCAATTAACCAGGTCTCCTCCAAGGGTTCTGGAACGGCAAGTCAAACCGTTCTCTCCTAGCGTCTTCCTCCGACTCACTGTTCTGACCTGGAGCAAGCCACTTAGGCCAACATTTTTAAACACGGGTTGCCTAAAGTTCGATCCATCTTTAAGCCACCCCCGGGTGTGAGCATATGCACCTAAACGTACAGGGCAACGTGTAAAGAACTGAAAGGAAAATGCCAGTAGGCAGGCGAGTTGTATAAATGATCTGCAACCCAACTAGGGGGGTGAAGATTCTGCGGAGTAATGTTGCCACAGTCACTGCACACCTCCCTCCTGTTCCCCCTGCAGGCTGGCTCCTTCTTTCTGGGCTCTCCGAGGTTTCATTGATGTGTAGGACCCTCTCCAGGGGGTGGCCTTTAAAAGTCATATTTTATTGGTGTGTTGTTTCCAAGACACTGCCTCGGTCTAGAATATTTCTACCAAATAGTGGCTATTGTTTTTTTCTAAGAAGTCTAATCCTGCAAGGTGCTGAGCACTGCAAATTCCTATGGAAGTAGGTGGGAGCGAAAATGCTCAGTACTATGGGGATTAGGCTGTACAGTCTCTCTCTCTCTCTCTAGCTCCTCTGCACATGGAACCGTCTGACATCCTGCCATGTTTTTGGTTTTGGTGGACCTAGTTCGTTTAAGGTTTTATAGTTATCCTACCCCAGGATTCACGTATAGAGGGAAAGCAGAGAAGTTCCCCCTACCTCTATGTCATAGTACCCAGGTCTCCTGACTCCCAGGCAGATGCTCCCCGTAGGCCTTTGCACTTCCAATGTACTCCCCACGCATCCTCCCAGCCTCCTTATGAAGCAGGTAAATATGGAATCTTAGACCAAAGGTTCTCAACCTCTTTTGTTCTGAGGCCCCCCCAACAGGCTATAAAGAACTCCACGGCCCACCTGTGCCACGGTAACTGTTTTTCTGCATCTAAAAGCCAGGGTCGGCATTAGTGGGTAACAAGCAGGGCAATTGCCAGGGGCCCCCATGAAGCTACATTGCTCAGGCTTCAGCTTCAGCCCTCAGTGACGGGGCTCAGGGCCCTGGGCTTCAGCCCCATGCGGTGGGGCTTTGGCTTTCTGCCCTGGGCCCCAGGGAGTCTAATGCTGGCCCTCCTTGGAGGCCCCCCTGACCCCTACTCAAGGTCCCCTAGGGGGCCCCGGACCCCTGGTTGAGAACTACTGTCTTAGACCCACTTCCCTGCTGGCGAAACGTGAAGCACAGCAAGGGGATGGGAGTTGGGATGGTCCAGCAGCCAGTCAGTGGGAGAGCTGGGAGTGGAACCTAGGAGTCCTGACTTACAGCCAGAGGATAGCTGCCTACCCCGCTCCTTCCTCCGACCAATGA